>NW_024081134.1:1131302-1335248 GCF_003009895.1 Hyaena hyaena
AACAACAGTGGTGAGAGTAGACATCCCTGTCATGTTCCTGATCTCAGGGGGAAAGCTCTCAGTTTTTCCCCCTTTGAGGATAATGTTAGCTGAGGGCTTCTCTAGATGGTTTTTATGATGTTTAAGTAAGTTCCTTCTATCCTGACTTTCTCGAGGGTCTTTATTAAGAAGGGATGCTGCATTTTGTCAAATGCTTTTTCTGCATCTATCGACAGGATCATATGGTTTTTATCTTTTCTTTTGTTGATGTGATGTATCACATTGATTGATTTGCAAATATTGAACCAGCCCTATAACCCAGGAATGAATCCCACTTGATCTTGGTGGATAATTCTTTTTATGTGCTGTTGGATTCGATTTGCAAGGATCTTGTTGAGGATTTTTGCATCTGTATTCATCAAGGATATTGGCCTGTAGTTCTCCTTTTTTGCTGGATCTCTGTCTGTCTTGGGAATCAAAGTGATGCTGGCTTCATAAAATGAGTCCAGAAGTTTTCCTTCGATTTCTATTTTTTGGAATAGCTTGAGAAGACTGGGTATTAATTCTGTTTTAAATGTCTGATAGAATTCCCCAGGGAAGCCATCTGGCCCAGGGCCCTTATTTGTTGGGAGATTTTTGATAACTGATTCAACTTCTTCACTAGTTATGGGTCTGTTCAGATTTTCTATCTCTTCCTGTTTGAATTTTGGTAGTGAGTGTGGGTTCAGGAATTTGTCCATTTCTCCTAACTTGTCCAATTTTTTGGCATACAATTTTTCATAGTAATCCCTAATAATTGCTTGTATTACTGAGGAGTTGGTTGTAATAAGTCCATTTTCATTCATGATTTTTTTTCTTTTTTCTTTTTTCTTTGTTTTAATTTATTTTTTTTAAATGTTTTATTTATTTCTAGGAGAGAGAGAGAGACAGCGTGAGCGGGGGAGGGTCAGAGAGAGAGGGAGTCACAGACTGAAACAGGCTCCAGGCTCTGAGCTGGCAGTCAGCACAGAGCCCGACGCGGGGCTCGAACCCAGGAACCGCGAGATCATGACCTAAGCGAAAGTCGGACGCTTAACCGACTAAGCCACCCACGCGCCCCGATTCATGATTTTTTCTATTTGAGTGCTCTCTCTTTTCTTTTTGAGAAGCCTGGCTAGAGGTTTATAAATTTTGTTTATTTTTTCACAAAACCAACATTCGGTTTCATTGATCTGTTGAACTGTTTTTTGGGGATTCAGTATTGTTTATTTCTGCCCTTATCGTTATTATTTCTCTTCTTATGCTGGGTTTGGGGTGTTCTTCCTGCTCTGCTTCTAGTTCCTTTAGGTGTGCTGTTATATTTTGTATTTGTGCTTTTTCTAGTTTCTTGAGGTAGGCCTGGATTGCAATGTATTTTCCTTTTAGGATTGCCTTTCCTGCATCCCAAATTGTTTGGATTGTTGTTTTTTCATTTTCATTTGTTTCCCTATATTTTGAAATTTCTTCTCTAATTGCCTGGTTGACCCATTCGTTCTTTAGTAGGGTGTTCTTTAACCTCCATGCTTTTGGAGGTCTTCCACACTTTTTCCTGTGGTTGATTTCCAGTGATTTCATGCATTGTGATCTGAAAGCATGCATGGTAGGATCTCAGTTCTTTTATATTTATTGAAGGCTGCTTTGTGACCCAGTATATGGTCTATCTTGGAGAATGTACCATGTGCACTCATGAAAAACGTGAATTCCATAGCTTCGGGATGTAGAGTTCTAAATATATCTGTCAAGTTCATCCGGTCCAATGTGTCATTCAGGTCCATTGTTTCTTTAGTGATTTTCTGTCTAGTTGATCTATCAATTGCTGTAAGTGGAGTATTAACATCTCCTTCAGTTAGCACATTCTTATCAATAAGATTGCTTATGTTTGTGATTAATGTTTTATGTATTTGAGTGCTCTGAATTCAGTGCATAAATATTTATAATTGTTAGCTTTTCCTGATGGATAGACCCTGTAATTATTATATAATGCCCTTCTTCATGTCTTGTTACTGTCTTAACATTAAAGTCCAGTTTTTCTGGTACAAGTATGGCTACTCCAGTTTTCTTTTGATTTCCAGTAGCATGATAGATATTTCTGTGTTTCCTCACTTTCAATCTGAAAGTGTCCTCAGGTCTAAAATGAGTATCTTGTAGACAGCAAATAGATCGATCTTGTTTATTTACCCATTCTGATACCCTATGTCTTTTGATTGAAACATTCCAGTCCATTTACATTCAGTGTTATTATTGAAAACTATGGGTTTAGAGTTATTGTGTCTCTGTAGGATTCATGCTTGTAGTGGTGTCTCTGGTACTTGTGTTCCTTGCAAGAATTCCCTCATAGAGTCCCCCTTAGGATCTCTCATAGGGCTAGTTTAGTGGTGATGAATTCCTTCAATTTTTGTTTGTTTGGGAAAACCTTTATCTCTCCTTCTGTTCTGAATGACAAGCTTGCTGGATAAAGGAATCTTGGCTGCATATTTTTCCTTTTCGTCACATTAAAGATTTCCTGCCATTCCTTTCTGGCCTGCCAAGTTTCAGTAGATAGGTCTGCTACTACCCTGATGTGTCTACCTTTGTATATTAAGGCCTGTTTATCCCTAGCTGCTTTCAGAATTCTCTCTTTATCCTTATATTTTACCAGTTTCTGTATGATATGTTGTGCAGATGATCGATTCAAGTTATGTCTGAGGGGAGTTCTCTGTGCCTCTTGGATTTCAATGTCTGTTTCCTTCCTCAGATTGGGGAAGTTCTCAGCTATAATTTGTTCAAGTACGCCTTTAGCCCCTTTCTCTCTCTTCTTATTCTGGAACTCCTATGCTAGGGATATTGTTCCATTTGATTGCATCACTCAGTACTGGAATTCTCCTTTTGTGCTCCTGGATCAGTTTATCTTTTTCTCAGCTTCCTCTTTTTCTATAATTGTGTCTTCTAATTCACCTATTCTCTTCTCTGTCTCTTCAGTCGGTGCAGTGGCTGCCTTCATTATATGGTGCATCTCATCTATAGCAGTTTTTAATTCATCATAACTATTTTTTCAAAAAAATTTTAATGTTTTTTTATTTATTTCTGAGAGAGAGTGAGAGAGAGAGACAGTGTGAGCAGGGGAGGGTCAGAGAGAGACACACACAAACACACAGAATCTGAAACAGGCTCCAGGCTCTGAGCTGGCTGTCAGCACAGAGCCCGACATGGTGCTCGAACCCACGAACTGCAAGATCATGACCTGAGCCGAAGTTGGACGCTTAACCGACTGAGCCACCCAGGCACCCCTCATCAAAACTATTTTTAAGGTCCATAATCTTTGTAGCAATAGCATCTCTGGTGTCTTCTATGCCTTTTTCAAGCCCAGAGATTAATTTTATGAGTATTGTTCTAAATTCTTGGTCCGTTATGTTGCTTATATCTGTTTTGACCAATTCTTTAGCTGTCGCTTCTTCCTGGAATTTCTTTTGAGAAGAATTCTTCTGTTCGTCATTTTGGCTAGTTTTCTGTATCTTGTATGGTTTTAAATTTTTTTTTTTTTAATGTTTTCTTTATTTCTAGGAGAGAGAGAGAGAGAGACAGTGTGAGCAGGGGAGGGTCAGAGAAAGAGGGAGTCGCAGATTCTGAAACAGGCTCCAGGCTCTGAGCTGGCAGTCAGCACAGAGCCCGACGCGGGGCTTGAACCCACGGACCGCGAGATCATGACCTAAGCGAAAGTCGGACGCTTAACCGACTAAGCCACCCAGGCGCCCCTCTGTCTCTTGTATGTTTTAAAAGCTTGTTAAATACTCTGCACCTGTGAGTGCTGCTATATTAAAGGAGGCTCATAGACTGTTCAGGGCCTATCCATTCAGGAAGTTTTCTTTTAATGGTGTGCCTTGGTCTCTCTTGTTGTGACTTCGGTTATTTTATTTCCCTACTCATAGTGATATTTGTAATCTCCACCGTGTGTACTTTGATTTATTTCTTGAGGTAGCCCAGTTTCCAATGTCAGTTTCAGGTCCTCATTTGCTAAGTCTACTTGAGCCTGGCAGGAATGGCCAGAGGAGACAGAGCTGGAGACTGCCAAAATTCAGGCAGGGTGTGCCTTCTCCTTCGTGATTCCTTGTTCCTTCACTGCCTCACTGTTTTCCCAAACCAGTGGCAACAACGGGCCAGCGTGCTTGGGTTTCCCTGTCAGGGAACCAAGCGTTACGGAATCTGGTCTGGATTACCCGGTGGAAGAACCAGGTGGCACTCAGAGATCTTGCAAGGGATCTTTTACACTTTTACATCTTTTACACTGGTGTGCTCAGAGGAGATCA
Organism: Hyaena hyaena; assembly: GCF_003009895.1. Taxonomy (NCBI): domain Eukaryota; kingdom Metazoa; phylum Chordata; class Mammalia; order Carnivora; family Hyaenidae; genus Hyaena; species Hyaena hyaena. Next base: position 1,135,583 of record NW_024081134.1, read on the forward strand.
TTCTCCAGAGGTCTGAACTCAGATCATCAGCAGAGGGAATCCAAACAAGTAATAAGCACATTCTCTTTACCTACAGGGATCCAATTCAGTTTAATTTACCCATTAGTTCTTATATTTTGGCTATTTTGAATAGTTTGGGTTTGCTCAAATATGATGACTGTTTGGCAGCAATATAGAACATTTCTGAAGCTTTCCATTCAAATGAGAAGAATCATCCATGATTATTGTCATTGACATAATCTTGAGAAGTGTGAGTCTACATGCCTTTCTCCGTATCCTGAAAGATGATGAAGATGTAAGACAAAGACTAAGCCTGAATTTACACAGTGGGAGTTGGTAATGGTTCCATTATGCTGCACTTGGTTTTCTTTAATGGTATTTTATTTGAATCTTTTACTATTTCATACGAAACTTTAAAAAGCAGACTTCTTGAAAATAGAATTGGAGTAACAAAATGAGACAAGGTATATCACAGTAACGCAAATGGTAGAGACCTGAAGTGATTCATTGGTTCATTCTTTCTGTAGAAAGGGAACTCTTACTATTTTTGGCAGATCACCTAATGGCTGAATATGTAGACTGTTTGAAATCCCAACGAGTTTTCCAAAAATTCGTCACAGACGTTGGGTGAAGACATGCCTCACCAGTGTACAGTACCTCTGTCTTAAAATGAAGGAAGAGAAAAAACTGCTCATGTGGAGAGAATACAGAAGATACTTGATCTGAGAGCAAAAGCTCCCATCTGTTTACGATCCCCAAATCGCGTTGACTTCAGTCAGCTTCAGCTTCTCAGCAGGAAGAACTTGTCGCAGGATAGGAATTTGAACTTCACTAATAGTATTAAAGGGTATCAGGGATTCTCTAATGAGTTTAATTCTTGGAAGCAGAAACAGTTATTGGACACTGCAGAGTCTTCAATGATTCTCTCAGCTAGGTGAATTTTATCTTTCCTGTAGATGGAAAGTTTTATTTATTTATTTACTTATTTACTTATTTATTTATTTATTTTAGAGAGAGAGAGACAGCGTGAGCAGGGGAGGGTCAGAGAGAGACACAGAATCGGAAGATAGGCTCCAGGCTCCGAGCTAGCTGTCAGCATAGTGCCCCACTGTGTACTTTGGTTTGTTTCTTGAGGTAGTCCGGAACCCACTAACAATGAGATCATGATCTCAGCCGAAGTCAGATGCTCAACTGACTGAGCCACCCAGGCACCCCTGTAGGTGGAAAGTTTTAAAGTGTATGTATTTTTATGTAGATGTGTAGTTGCTGGAACTCGAAAGTAAGTAGGTGACCATCACAATGTTGCATAAGTGGTTTTCACTCATTGGTTGAAGAATTGGGGTATTTGGATCCCGAAATAAGGAACTTGAGTTATAGTGGATCTGATTATGAGAATAGCAACAGTTTTCCTGTAGCATACTTGCTTCTTTTCCTCTCTCCTCTACCCTCATAATTTCTAAAAAATTAATGAATAATAATTATGATTTTTGAGTGTTGTGTATGCATCAAGTAATAAGCGGTTTCTTTTTACAGGCATTTTCTCATTATTTCTTACCATGATCATTTGACATAAGAAACAAAGCAGAAAGGTTACACTACATCCCCAGGTCACACCTGGATGAGACGCAGGAAATTACATTCAGGTGAAATTGATGAATCTGTTGATTGCGACCACCCAATCCCTCCACCCTCTTCTATGGAGAGCAGATTAAAACCAACCTCTTTGTCTGGTTATCAGGTGTACTTAAGGAGTTGCATTAGCACTGGCAGACACATCTCAGAGCTGACTCTGGTGCAAGAACAGCAAGTGCCAGGAAAGCCATAGCCTTGCCCAGCCTCAGAGAGAAGGAAGAGAGCACAGTCTCCACCAGCTCTCTACCCTCAATGCTGCGGGTCTACATATGACTGCCGCCCCCAGTGCTCTGCCCAACCCTTGGTTCTCTGTCCTGCCCCTGGCGCTCCGCCTCACCCCTCACATTCTCTGCCCCGGCCCGGAGCTCTCCACCTGAGGATCTTCATTCAGTGTGAGATGTGAGCCATCACCACAGCTGCCTGCCGGCAGTAGAGGCCTCAGCCATCCTGCAGACATGCAGGCGGTGACTCCAGCCGGTGACTCCAGCCCAGAGGCGGCAGCCCCAGGCCTCCCCTCAGGCCGCTGCGTGGTGACGCCAGAAGATTGGAGACCACCAATTCTCCTCAGAAGCCTTGGGGTGTCAGAACTCAGCCTTGGGCTCTGTGAACGGCCTGGTGACCTTTGTGCCCATGTGGACAGCATGCCACCTATCCCCCACAATGACGGGAGACAGGCCGGACAACTGCAGTGTCCATGTGGACAATACGACCCATCCCCATGATGATGGGACAGGGCCCGGACATCCTCAGTGTCCGTGTGGACGACAGACTCCTGTCCCCACTGCATGGACAACAACAGTGACCATGTGGACGACACATCCCTGTCCCCACCACGATTGGGCACGGCCCAGACATCCTAGGTGTCCGTATGGACACACGTCCCCATCCCCATGGTCAAGACAACCTCAGTGTCCCTGAGGAGGAGCATCAGCTCAGTGGAGGACCGCCAGCCTCCAGGACCAGGCTGAGCTCTTGCAGACCTTTCTGTTGGAAGAGAGAAAGGGTAAGGACAGTACACCACATTTGGTCACAACACACGTCCAATACTTTTTAGCAAGATATAGTGGTCTGTGTACGTACTCGGCCAAAGCCACTTTTAACTTTTAGCTGAGGAGTTAGTAACTCACGGGTTTTGTAGAGAAGTGTCCTCTGGAAAGGAGTCCCCATTGGGACAGAGCCTTTGCTAGGGTTAGAGTTCTGTCTAAGGAAGTCACCAGGACCAAAGTGGCACTAGTTACGTATTCTTTCTGGAGGGCTGAAATGAGGGTGCATTTGCGGTCGTGGGTCCAGTGTATAGTTACCACAAGAGGTAGGAATAGGTGTCAAGTTATGGTTGGGTGTAGTGGGTAGGGTAGGTTTAGGAACAGATCCCAGGAGGCTCCCAGAATAGACCGCAACCAGTGTGGTGGGCTCCCCAGAGGGTTGAGTTGAGGGTGCATGGGAGGGGGCCAGCCAGGCTTAATGTTTGGTTTACAGGACCTGCCTACTCGGTGGGTGCGGCTTGGCGGGGTGGGGAGGGCTCCGAACACCCATCTTGCAGCTGATTCCAGGCTTTGTGAATGTCGTGATGATGTTCCATGTCCAGAAAGCTTGCTCCGCTCCTGAGCCCCATGTCTGCAGCGTTCTCAGACTGAGGACATGACACCCAAAGGGGAGAGACTGACTTGGCTGGGTTAGGGTTGGGTGCGGGGGAGTTGTTAGGGCCAAAGTGGCCCCAGTCCCACGATATCCCTGGAGGGCTGAACGCAAGACCCATGCACAGGGCTGGGTCAGGTGTACGGCTCCCGTGAGCCTGAAGGGTGGGGCTACGGCTAGGGTGTGATGGAGGGCTACGGCTAAAGTTAGAGCCTGAGCCCAGGATGATTCAGGACCTGATCTGCCACTGGTGCCGTGGTCCACCTGGAGGATTTAGTTGAAGGCGCCTGGGACAGTGCCAGACAGGCTTAGCGTTTGGGTTCCAGGGCCCACCACCTCTGTGGACCCAGCTACAGTGGGGCCTCCGGACACCCATCTTGCCACTGTTTCTCAGCTTGGCAAACATCGTGGTGATGTTCCATGCTCCATGCTGAGGAAGCCTGCACTGCTGTGGAGCCCCAGGGCTGAAGTGTTCTTGGGCAGAGGACTAGGCTCCCCATGGGGCTAGTCTTGGCTAGGGTTAGGGTGGCATCCTGGAGAGTGGTCAGGGCCGAATTGGCAGCAGTCCTGCAAACTCTCAGGAGGGCTTAAATGAGGGCCCATGTGCAGGGCAGGCTGAGATGTAGGTTCTGGTGAGCCTGAGAGGTAAGGCTAGGTTTAGGGTGTGGCAGATGGCTATAGCTAGGTTTAGCACCTTAGCCCAAGATGCTCCAGAAACCAATCCGCCAGCAGTGCCATGCTCCACCCGGGGAGCTGAGTTGAGGGCGTATGGCATGGTGCTGTCCAGCCTTACTTTGTAGGTTTGACGGCTGGCCTTCTCAGTGAGCCCGGCTATAGTGGGGCCTCCAGACACCCTTCGTGCTTCTCTTTCCGGGCCTGCAGAACATCGAGGTGATGTTCCACGTTCCATGCCCAGAAAGACTATACCACCACTGGGCCCCAGGTCCGTGTTGTTTCCCAGAGGGAGGACTATACGCCCCATGGGGCCAGAGACTAGGCTAGGGTAGGGAGGCGTCCGGGTGATCGGCCAGTGTCAAAGTGGAACCAGCACTGCAACCTAATGGGAGGCCTTAAATGAGGGCATATGCGCTGGGCCGGCTTAGATATAGGGTTCAGCTGAGCCTTGGGGTAGGGCTAGCGTTAGGACCCGAGCCCGAGAAGCTCCAGGGCTGGATCCATCGGGAGTGTTGTGGACCCCCTGGAGTGTGGAATTGAGGGCAATTGGCATGGTGCCGGCCAGGCTTAGCGTTTGGGTTCCAGGACTCTCTTCCTCAGTGGGGCGGGCTACGGTGGGGCCTGCGGAAACCCATCGTGCTGCCGTTTCTAGGCTCAGCACATGTCATGCTGACGTTCCACGCTCCATGCCGAGGACACCTGCACCACTTTTGGGTCTGGAGTCCACAGTGTTCTCAAACCGAGTACACGATTCCCTATGGGGCCAGACCCTTGGCTAGGATAAGGACTCCATCCAGGGGAGCGGCCAGGGGTGAAGTGGCATAAGCACCGTGATCTACCGAGAATTCTGAAATGAGGGCACATGCGCGGGGCCGGCTCAGGTGTAGGATTCAGATGTTACTGAGGGGTAGGTCTAGGGTTAGGGTGTGGCAGAGGACTAGGGCTAGGGTCAGGTCCCGAGCCCGGGATGCTCCAGTGCTGGAACTGCCGGCAGTGCTATGGTCCAGAGGGCTGAGTGGAGGGCACATGGCAGGGTGCCGGCCAGGCCAATTGTCTGTGCTTCAGGGTCCTTCCCCTCAGTGGGCCCAGCTACAGTGGAGCCTCCGGAAACCCCCCGTGCCATCGTTTCCGGGCTCAGTGATTGTCGTGGTAATGTTCAACGCTCCAAGCCTAGGAAGCTGGCACCGCTTCTGGGCACCGGACCATTGGCATTCTCAGACCAAAAACGTGGCTTCCCATGGGGCCAGAGACTTTTCTAGGGTTAGAGCAGCATCCGGGGGAGCTGCTAGGGCCGAAGTGGCACCAGTACCGCGATCCCCTGGGAGGGCAACAATGAGGGCCCATGCGCGGGGCCTGCTCAGGTGTAGCGTTCAGTTGAGCCTGAGGGGTAGGACTAGGGTTAGGGTTGGCCGAGGGCTAGGGTTAGGGCCCGAGCCCGGGACCCTCTAGAGCCCGATCCATCAGGAGTGTCATGGACCCCTTGGACGGTGGAGTTGAGGGCGATTTGCACGGTGCTGGTCAGACTTAGCATTTGGGTTCCAGGACCCTCCTCCTCAGTGGGGCTGGCTACGGTGGGGCCTGCGGAAACCTGTCGTGCCGCCGTTTATAGGCTGGGCACACGTCATGGTGATGTTTCGTGCTCCATGCCGAGGACATCTGCACCATTCCTCAGTCCCGGGTCCACAGTGTTCTCACACCGAGGATGTGGTCACCAGGGCGACAGAGCCTTGGCTAGGGTTAGGGTGCCATCCAGGGGAGCAGCCATGGTTGAAGTGGCACCAAAATCAAGATCTACTGGGAGACCTGAATTGAGGGCACATGCGCAGGTCTGGCTCAGGTATAGGGTTCCATTGAGCCTGAGGGGTGTGTCTAGGGTTAGGGTGTGACCTAGGGCTAGGACTAGGGCCAGGGAACCAGGAAATCTGTCTTGACATCGTTTCAGGGCTCGGTGAATGTCCTGGTGATTATCCATGCTTCAGGCTGAGGAAGCCTGCTTCACTTCTGGTTTTTGTGTGCGTCGCGTTCTCAGTTGAGGAACCGGCTTCGTATGGGGTAAGAGCCTTGGCTCGGGTTAGAACGGTGTTCATTGGAGCAGCCCGGCTCGAATTGTCACCAGTTTTGCGATCTCCCAGAAGGGCTGAAATCAGGGCCCAAGCGGGTACCTAGCTTAGGGTTAGGGCTTGGGATGGGCCTGGAGCCCAAACAATTGACATTCACTGAGCCGGGAAAAAACGGCATGATGGGTGTCTGGATGCAACACCATAGTTGGGCCAACCGAGGCGAGGAACCCTGAAACCCAAACGCTGAACCTGGCTGGCTCCTTGCCATACACCCTCATCACATTCCTCCAGATAGATCAGAGCACTGCTTGCAATTTGGGCCCTGGCGCATCCCCACTTGGCCCTACCCTAGCCCTAGTCCTCCGCACACCCTAATCCTAGCCTGACAACCTCAGGCTCAATGGAACCATACATCTGATCCTGTCCTGCACATGGGCCCTCATTTCAGGCCTCCTGGGAGATCACGGTTCTGGTGCTGCTTCGGCTCTGGCTGCTCCCCTGGACACCACCTTAACCCTAGGCAATAATCTTGCCCCTTGTGGAGCTGAGTCTATGGTCTGAGAACACAGCAGACCTGGGACCCAGAAGTGGTGCAGGTGTCCTTGGAATGGAGCGTGGAACATCACCATGATGTGTGCTGAGCCTGGAAATGGTGGCATGATGGGTCAGGAGGCCCCACCATAGCCGGGCCCACTGAGGAGGAGGGTCCTGGAACCCAAACAGTAAGCCTGGCTGGCACCATGCAATGCGCCCTCAACTCCAGCCTCCAGGGGGTCCACGACGCTCCCAATGGATAGGGCCCTGGAGCGTCCTGGGCTTGGGCCCTAACCCAAACCCTAGCCCTCTGTCACACCCTAACCCTAGGCCTACCCCTCAGGCTCAGCTGAACCCTACACTGAGCCGGCCCCGCGCATGGGCCCTCATTTCAGCCTCCCTGGAGATCACGGGTCTGATGCGGCTTTGGCCCTGTTAGCTTCCCTGGATGGCACTCTGAACCTAGCTAAGGCTCTGGACCCATGGGAACCTGCGTCCTCAGACTGAGAACGCCAGGAACCCGGGGCCCAGAACTGGTGTAGACATCCTAGGCATGGAGCATAGAAGATCACCACGACTCTCACTGAGCCCGTAAACGGCAGCATGATGGATTTCCGGAGGCCTCACTGTAGCTGGGGCCACTGAGAGGAAGGGCTCTGGAACACAAACAATTGGCCTGGCCGGCACCCTGCCATGCGCCCTCAACTAAGCCCTCCAGGTTGGCCACAGGACCACCAGCAGTTCGAGCCATGGAGCATCCCATACTTGGGCCCTGACCCTAGACCTAGTCCTCCACCACACCATAACCATCGCGCTACCCCTCAGGCTTACGGGAAACCTACATCTGAGTCAGCCCCGCGCGTGGGCTGTCATTTCAGGCCTCCCGGGAGATCATGGTGCTGGTGCCACTCCACCCTGGCCACTCACCCAGACACCAACACTAGCCAAGACTCTAGCCACATGGGGAGCTGTGTATTTGGCAAGAGAAGGCGGAGATCCCAAAGACCAGAAGCGGGGCAGGCTTCCTCAGCATGGAGCGTCAAACATCACCATGAGGTTCGCCGACCCTGAAACGGTGTCACAGCGAGTTTCCGCAGGCCCCACTGTAGCTGATTCAACTAAGAAGAAGGTCCCTGGAACACAAATAATAAGCCTGGCCGGCACCATGCAATGCGCCCTCAACTCATCCTTCAGGGTGGATCACAGCATTCCCAGCAGATTGGGCCCTGGAGTGTCCCGGACTTGGGCCCTAACCCTAGCCCTAGTCCTCCTCCACACCCTAACCCTAGGCCTACCCCTCAGGCTCAGCTGAACCCTGTGCCTGCGCCAGCCTCCCGCATGGTCCCTCATTCAGCCATCCTGGGAGATCTCGGAACTGGTGCGGCCTCGGCCCTGGCAGCTCCCCCGGACACCGCTCTAACCCTACCCAAGGCTCTGTCCCCAAGGGGAGCCAAGTCCTCATTCCAAGAACACCGAGGACCTGGGGATCAGAAGCGGTACATGCTTCCTCAGCATAGAACGTGGAACATCACCACAAAGTTTGGTACGCCCAGAAATGGTGGCATGATGGGTGTCCGGAGGCCCCATTATACCCGTGCCCACTGTGGAGGCTGTCCATGGAACCCACAAACTAAGGCTGGACGGCACTCTCTATGTGCCATCAATTCAGCTCCCCTGGTGGAGCACGGCACTGCCGGTGGATCAGTTCCTGGAGCGTGCCAGGCTCGGGCCCTCACTGTAGCCCTAGCCTTCTACCACATCCAACCATAGACGGACCCCTTAGGCTGATCAGCCCCTGAGCTGCCCTGCGCATGGGCCCTCATTTCGGCCTTCGAAGGAGATCGCTGGACTGGTTCAGCTTTGGCCCTGGCCGCTTCCCCAGACGCCACCCTAGCCAAGTCTCTGGCCACATGGGGAGCCGAGTGCTCTGTCAAGGAACACTGCAATTATGGGTCCCAGAAGTGGTGCGTGCTTCCTCGGCATGGAACGTGGAACATCACGACGTTCACCAAGCCCAAAACGGTGGCACAACTGGTGTCTGGAGACACCACCGTAACTGGGCCCCCCAAGGCAGTGGGCCCTGGAACCCACATCCTACAGCTGGCCGGCACCACTCCATGTGCCCTCAACTCTGCTCTCAGGGTGGAGCACGGCACTGCTGGCTGATCGTTTCCTGGAGTGTCCCGAGCTCAGGCCCTAACACTTGCCTTAGCCCTAGCCCTCTGGCACATCCTCACCCTAGAAATACCCCTTAGGCTCACCCAAACCTACAACTGAGCCGGCTCTGGGAATGGGCCCTCATTTAGGCCATCCCTGAAGATCACGGGACTGGTGCCTCTTCTGTCCTGAAAACAAGATGCCACTGAGACAGTGCAGGCCCTGTCCCCGGGTGTGGGAAGGACTAACATGAAGTTGAGTCTCCTGGGAAGAGAAGGAAGAGTTTATTTCCCACCATGAATATTGGACTCTAAAGTCCCTGATCTCCTGAGAACAAAAGGAAATACAGCACAAAGGAGGAAACATGTGAGGTAATGCACAAATTTCTAACAACCCCATGAAGACACATGAGACCAAGATGGAGAAGAATGAAGCTCAGGACAAAGCCTGGCAGTTGGACCCAATCTCCCTAGGACTCACCAATGATATGGGGGGCATACATTGGAACTGCAAAGAAGCTGAACAACTTTATGGGCAAAGACTTAGAAGGAAACACATGTAGTTCAGGGGCGGCCAGCAAAGATGAGCCCTAGTTCAAAGCTGTAGGCTTTGGTCAAGACCCAGAGGAGTTACACTTAAAAGTCAGGTGATAGGAAACAACTCCGCTTTCTTAGGGATTAGGCCTGCAGTGAACAATCTCACTTGCAGAATAGATGCAGGTATCCAGTACTGCTCGTGCCCATATCCACTTTCCAGAAAGAAATTTCTATTGTTTCTGCAGCAAGATAATTCACTTTGTTCCCCACACATTTTTGACCCATGTCTGGTCCTGAGCAAAAATGACCTAGTTGCTGGATGACAAAACAATGTGATGGGATTGAAATCTATAGGACAATGTAGATGGATCCAGGGCAGATCCAGGTATCAACATTATTAACGCTGGTATGTTCCCTCTTCTGCCCCAAATACTTGACACAATGTGTGACAAGCACTGAGGGCAGAAAGGAAAATGCAGGTTATAGAAAGCAAGGTAGGAAGGGCAGGCACCATTCTATTGAATGCATTTGGCAAAAATACTCTGGTCCCAGTTCCTCTCTGCTGGCCACCACATTCATTCATACAACAGTACTTGTGACAAGTATCACATGAATATCTTACTCTTCTGTAGCCACTTTGTTCATAGAATTCTTCCAGGTTATGTGCCTTATCCTTCAGCTTTTTGGCTTTTGCGTCCTTTGTTGCTTTCACAGACCTTAATGCATTACACTGGTCTTCCAGAGCCTTTTTATTTTCTGTAAAAAAAAAAGGGGGGTGGGGGGAAGGGGGTTCTTTATAAGCATACACATGACCTGAATCTTGATTGTGATGAGACAGAAAATGGGAAAGAACCATGAAGGCATGAAGGTTTTCTTTCCCTTTCCAGTGCAAAGTGATTGACATCATATGGGGATTTCTCCCCAACAGACAATATACCTTCCAGCGGACAGTTATTGGACCTCAGGGCTCTTAGCTCTATATCCTCAAATTCACCATTTGCATCTTGTGGTTAAGACAGATGTGAGAAAAGACTTTCTAGGAAAAATGATCGCACAATTTGAGTATACCTAACACAACAGGATTGTGTATTGCAATAAACAAAGACCTTGAGGCTTAAATATAACTAGAAGACAAAGACAGTGGAAAATAGTTCATGTCTAACAGCTCATAAATGGCTTTCTTAGGGGTATACACTTGTTTGTATATATTTTCATATACATATGTATATGTATGTGTATGTATTATTTACATATATTATTTCCCCAATTCACGTTGAAAATTCACTGTTCAGCATTAAGAAAGAAAGAGCCTATGGGGCACCTGGGTAGCTCAGTGAGTTGAGCTTCAGGCTCTTGATTTTGGGTCAGGTCATGACTCCAGGATCATGAGATCCAGACCTGTGTTGGGCTCCGCTCTGAGCATGGATCCTGCTTAAGATTCTCTCTCTTTCCTTCTACCCCTCTCCCCCACCAGCATGCCCTCTCTCAAACAAATAAAATAATTAGTGAAGAATAATTTTAAAAGTTTTTTTTAAAGGAAAGGATTATACACTTTGACTATCCCCCTTTCTCTCAACTATATTTGGGGATTTTCTACATATCTTGGAGGGCAGAGCTGAATGATGTGATGATTACCTAATTCTGAAAATAAAAGGTAACTCATAGTCCTTGAAATAGAAAAACTCATGATGGTAGTCCTAGTGAAATTCTAGCTCACTGTTCAGAAAGAGGTTTGGTTCCCAGAGGCCCACTCTCTACTGTGGTAAACAAGTGAATATGCTGTGCTCACCTCACCCAGTGAACAAAAAGCTTCCAAAGTCAAATTACACTAAAATTCAGAGCCAACTCTTACCATTTCCTAATTCTTGACATTCCTCTCTCCCTCTCTGAGATTGCAAGGTAGCACTTTGAAGGGTGTAATTTAAAATTTCATTAAATTGGGTGCTTAGGTACCTCACTCGGTTAAGCGTCTGACTTCAGCTCATCTCGCGGTTTGTGAGTTTGAGCCCTGTGTTGGGCTCTGTGCTGATAGTTCAAAGCCTAGAACCTGTTTTGGATTCTGTGTCTCCTTCTCTCTCTGCCCCTTCCCTTGCTTGTGCTCTGTCTCTCTCTGTCTCTCAATTAAGTAAACACTAAAAACACATTTTTAATTTCATTAAAGTGCTCAACTATTTGATGTTCTTTCAACAAGACATGTTGAATGAGTAATAATAATTTGTTCATTTACTTGTGTCTTAGAATGCAATCCAGGCAAAGAAGGGATTCTTACTTTCTATTTAAGAGCTTTATCAGAGAGAAACTTACTTTCTCTCTTAGTTTCCTGAAGACATTTCTTTAATTCATTGTTCTATGAAAGGAATGAGAATTTAAAAAAAAAAAAAAAAGCATAGTGCTATATAAACCTCTCTTCTAATGTGTGACTCCTTTAAAAAAAAAAAGAGGTAGCTTTTTACATTTGTGAAGCGTGTCTTGAATTGGTACTATTTATAGAACACATGAAATAGGTCAGTAGGATGATCTACCAGAGTGGAAATAACCAAAATGAAATCACAATATTTGAAAGGCAATGGTACCTTCTGTTCCCAAATGGATATTTTTTAGCAAGTAAATTTCTCTGTTTTCATTCGTAAATGTGTAGGGGTGCCTGGGTGGCTCAGTCAGTTAAATGACCTACCTCAGCTCCGGTCATGATCTCACAGTTTGTGAGTTCAAGCTCTGTGCTGACAGCTTGGAGCCTGATTCAGATTCTGTGTCTCCCTCTGTATCTTTGTTCCTCCCCTGTTCTCTCTCTCTGTCTCTGTCTCTCTCTCTCAAAAATAAACCATTGATCTTCTCAGTTCTTCACTGTAAAATAACTAAAAGGTGATAAAACATTTTCTAAAGTTGTTACAAAACCAATGACATTGAATAATCCCAGTGTATTAGCAGCACAGACGTATGATCTGACAGGTGGGTGTAACTAACATTTTAGCTTTCCCATTGTGCCTGAGGAAATCAAGTTTTAGCATGATTCAGAAAACCTTATTTCAATGAGATTTCTATTTAAAATATTGTCTACAATGGAGAAATGCAATAAAATGTCTTCTAATCTTTCTCCCATCTGGAAGCATCTTTCTCGGAAAATTCAGTCACTTCAAATACTTATGTCAGCACCCGAGATGAAACAGAAAAATTAATTTCTATCAACTTACATTTCTCTCCTCCAATTATAAAGGTACCTACATAGGTCCCTGCAAATAAATGAATAAACAAAAGCAAACAAAACCATCATTTAGTCTTGGTTGGAGCCACTTACACCCCCAGGTGCTATTTGGAATTCCACATAAGGAAAGCTCAAACTGCTTTGAGGCCCAAAGGCCTTAGATGACTTCCTGCTGCTCACAGATTACCTTTCATGAACCCTAGCCTGGGGGCCCTGGAGGAAAAAGTCTTTGGACTCCAGCACACTTGGGTACAATCTCCGCTTTCCACGTAGTTGCTGGAGGTTCTGGATTAATGGCAATCCCTAGAAGACAAACTTCTTTTCATCCCAACATGAGAATGTTACCCTCCAACCTTACAAGAATATTTTTCAACACACACGAAACACCCAATTATGGGTGGATAACACATGGAAGCTTTAGAACAGATTCCTCTAATAGGCATTCATTCTCATCTGACCACAATGTGCAGACTTCTCTTCTGTTGGCCCAGTGTGAGAGCTGTCATGCCCTGAGTTTCCTCTTCTCATCGCCACCACTGCTGCATACACAGGGATGAATACCAGCCTTTGAGGGCTTGCTATGTGTAAGGCAGCCACCTGGCTCTCAGCAGATAGCCCCACAGAATCACCACAGTCTATGGTGCCCATGCAGAATACATTACCCACATTTGCAACAAATTCATTTCCATTCTTTCTTCTCTGGCATGAATGGCTCCCTCCACTTAAGACTAAAACCATGGTTTCAACCTTTCTTGTGACACATACCCTACCTGGCAAGAGCTGGCTTATTCTTTAAGCTTAGGCTTCTTGATAGACTGTTTTCTCATCTTCACATTTCACCAAGAGCCAGGTCATGGCAGAGTACTCACTCCAAACCTCAGGCTCACATCACTTCTTTCCTAACCATTTCTGTGTAAAATTACAGTCATTTAATTCCCTCTGCTCTGGTGATGCAGTCCTACTCCTGATCTCTTGTCTTCAGAGATGGCAACTCCCTCTACATTGTCACTTAGGCTCCAAACAGGGAAGAGAAAGATTTTGAAGTGTTAACAAGTCAATTAGCCATCAAGTCACCATATTTATCCTTAGTTGAATTAAAACGCACATCAAGGCGCGCCTTGGTGGCTCCGTTGGTTGAGTGTCCGACTTTGGCTCAGGTCATGATCTCACAGTTTGTGGGTTCTACTCTGCCATTGGGCTGTGTCATGATAGCTGGGAGTCTGTAGCCCAGTTTGGACTCTGTCTCTCTCTCTCTCTCTCTCTCTCTGCCCCTCCCTGACTCACACTCTGTCTCTCTCACTCAAAATAAACATTTAAAAAAAACCCACATCAAATGTTAATACTGAGAAAATATTGCCAAGGAAACTAAAGCTTAAATTCTTACCATGATATTCTCGAGGCGCTAAGAGGGGAAAAAACAAAATTAAGTTTGCTGTCAAAACATATTATTAGTAAAAGCCTATAGTTCCTGATAAATACCAAAAGAGTAATCCAATGAAATTACAATAATTTTATTTTGCATAATTAATTCAAAAAGCCATTTAGGAACCTCTGAGCTTCACTGTCCCTTGTCACCCAGCCCCACGGGCAAGAGAAGTGAAAAGGAATATGAACACACCAAATACTTACTATTTATGTTTCTTTGTGAAGGAAAGTTTTCTATAGTGTCAGGGGGAGGGGGAAAAGACTCATTTAGAAATCAACTCCAAAGTATTCTGTTCTTTCAGAAAAGATCTTCCCTCAAGAGAAACTAAGAGCCTAACTGGGGATTTCCCAAAGACTAATATAGGTGAGGGGTAATACTCAACTCTAGGGCTCTCTCCTTCCTGTCTCACCTGGGAGTAAATTCAGCCTAACTCCCAGCAAGATAAATATAAAAACATCACACTCATGTCCTATTTACCTCCGTTTCTTTACCAGCACATAGCAATTATCCTTCAACACAACTTTCCAATCATGGAAAGTAAAAACCACAGTTTGAACACAGACAGCAAGCATTAGAATGATACTTCCTATGGCAGAGATGTAGGAATTACCAGTCAGGGAACTTAACAACACTTCCATTCCTAGGATAATGAAGATAATGAAAAAGTGGACAACATGCAAAAATAGATGGTGGAGGTAAGCACAGAGATGACTCTCTAAGATTTTAAAGTGAGTCGAGAAACTAAGAACACCATAACAGAAATTTTAAAAATGACTGTAATGCGTTCATTAACAAAATCAACATAGCTGAGGAAAGAATCACTGAGCTTAAAGAAATGCCACTAGTACCTTTTGAAAAGGAAACACAAAGAAAAAAAATCTAAAAGTACAGCACAGAAAATCCAAGACCAGTGAGACAATTGCAAAATGTGTAACACATGTTAGGACTACCAGGGCAATGGAAAAGGGAGAGACTTGAGGGAATAATGACTGAGACCTTTCCAAAATCCATAGTCACCAAATCACAGATCCAGGATGCTCCAAAAATCAAAAGCAGCATAAATACCCAAAACAAACATACAAACAACTAACAACAACAGCAACCCACCAACCATGCTTAACATATAATATTCATTTTTTTATAGTTTATTGTCAAGTTGGTTTGCATATAACACCCAGTGCTCGTCCCAACAAGTGCCGCCCTCCCACTAAAGATAATTAAAACAGCTTTGGAAATCTGGAGCAGGGGTTGGGGTGTAAGGAGAGTGGGGAGCAATAACACCTTACCCAAAAGGAACCAGGCTAAGAAACACATGAGACTTTTTTTCATAAACCATGCAATGAAAAAGAATGGAATATTTAAAGTGTTGAAAGAAACCTCAAACACTGGATAATAGCCAGTGAAATTATCCTTCAGACACACTACAGAGTAAGGAAAATTGTCAGGGATAATGACTGGCATTTCTTCAATGATAAGAAAAAAATCTATTCTCCAGAAAGATGCAACAATTTCTAATGTGCATGCATTAACAGCAGATATGTCAAAATACACGAGACCAACACTGACAGAACTGCGGTAGAAAGAGCTGAATCCATCACTAAGGCTGGAGAATGCAATACCTTCTATCATTCACTGACAGATCCAGCATACCAGCATTCGGTAAGATCACAGATGAACTGAACGGCATCACCAGTCAACTGGATCCATTACCATCTGTAGAATGCGTCATCCAACAAAAGAATATACATTCCTTTCACATAGAACATTCTCTGAGATAGGCCATGTTTGGAGCCATAAGATACATCTGAACTACCACAATAACAGAAATCACAGGAAGTATGTTCTCAGACTACAAATGAGTCAAAGTAGACCTCAAGAACAGAAAGATGGCTGGAAAACGATAAAAACACTGTGGATTGAATAAGCTTCTAAAGAACACATGGGTCAGAGGGGAGGTTGGTGGCGGGATGGGTGAAAGAAGTGAAGGGGATCAAGAGTACACTTACGGTGATGAGCACTGAGAAATGAAAACATGCAGAATCATAATGTATCACCTGAATCTAATATTACATTGTGTGTTCATTATACTTCAACTTAAAAAAATATGGGTCGAAGAAGACATTTCTACAGAAATTTTTAAATAGTTCAATGTAAATGATAGTGAAAATTGAGCAGATTAGAGGGGAATTTGTAATACAGAGTGCATATAAAGACACAGAGAGTATAAAATTTTCTGCTTATTTATAATTTTCAAAATATAAAGTACTTTAGTATACTGACAGCAAGGACATTTCTCCAGAGGTAAAATAGAAATGAACAAATTCCCAGGGAGGAATTCCAAATTCCACACATCAGAGCCAAGAGAGAAATGGTAGGCTAACATATGGAGAAGCTGAAATAATATTGGAGATGATGAGGAATCCATCAAAGACATTTACAATATATCTGTCACAAAGGATCATCTTTACAAACTCTCAAAGAGCTTCCAGGAGACTCGCAAATGCCTCCTCGAAGGAGGAGGACAGACGGCTTAGAAAGGAGCAGAGGCAACCTTTTGGGAGTGATAGAGTGTGTTTACTCTTTTGCTGTGGTGATAGCTTCATTACTCCTTACATATGGCAAATATCAACAAATCGTTTCCTTTAAAAAGGTGTTATTATACAGAAATTACAACACACTGAAGCTATAGGAAAAATATAATAGGCAACACTTAGAGATTTTTATTTTGATGACAAATGCATTCCAAATATTTTTTAAATAGTTAACTTATGAAATTATAAACCAACTTAAAGTAGAAAAATACATAATATTAAACATATAGTAGATAAGAAGTCAATGACTTCTGTTGTACATTATAAAGTACCTAGAGAAACTCCTTTGAAATATCTCCTAAAAGACTCCCGAAAGTTATGGAAGAATGGGAGAAACTAACAATAAAAAATGTACTAGAGATACAACTAAGAATGTTATATAGATAGATGTTTACAGATAGGGACATAACTGAGAGAGATGGGTAGTTGCTGTTATAAATAAGGGATTATTATTCCAAAAAAGTATACTTATTTTTCGCTTTCTAAACACATTGAGGTTTTCTTTCAGTGTTTACTTTGATACTGAATCACAGCCAATAGTGTCAGATTTCTGAAGTAAATAAAGATTTGGATAATCAGGTGATCTTGTATATTCTGATGAAATCTATGAGATTTTAAATTCCTTGAATACATCCGTCAAATAGTCAATGAAAGGAATTCACGTCCCTGTTTTACAGTATTGCACCTAAAATAATAACTATGAAAATTAATTTCTAAAAGAATACAAAAGTCTTGGATATGGTCATCAAACCAAAAGAACACATATCATTTTACAAAAACCAGACTTACCAGTATTTTAGAAGCAAATACACTCACACGAATTCACACATGAAACTTTAATTTTCTGAAATGAGCCTCTCTAGAAAGTAGCCTCCAAAATGTGTACCATTTGTCTCTTCAGTTCTCAGAACTGAGGTCACTAAAATGTGTGCTGGTGGGAAATGTACACCTTTGAGTGGCCAGTGTCTGAAAGAGAGCAGGGGCTGTCAGCACAATGATCATGGGGATCAATTGCGCCAAAGACAGGCCATATTGAAACGAATGTAAACCATCCTCAGTTTTGGGTACTCTTGAACATCTGGCAGCTGTCTAGCTCTAATATTAGTAACTGACTCCTTTTTTAAAAATTCATTGTTGGGGCACCTGGGTGGCTCAGTCAGTTGGGCATCCACCTTTGGTTCAGGTCATGATCTCACTGTTTGTGGGTTCGAGCCCCACATCAGGCTCTGAGCTGGCTGTCAGCACAGCCAGCTGACAGCCAGCTCAGAGCCTGGAGCCTAGTTCCGATTTTATGTCTCCCTCTCTCTTTGACCCTCCCCCTGCTCACGCTGCGCCCCCCCAGAAATAAATTTAAAAAATAAATAAATTAAATAATAAATAAATAATATAAATAATATAATATAAATAAAATAAATAATAAAAAATAATAAATTAAAAAAATTCATTGTCAAGTTAGCTAACATACAGTGTATACAGTGTGTTCTTGGTTTGGGGGCTAGATTCCATGATTCGTCACTTACATACAACACCCAGAGCTCATCCAGCAAGTGCCCTCTTCAGTGCCCATCACCCATTGCCCCCATTCTCTCATCCCCCATCAATTCTCAGTTTTCTCTCTGCATTCAACAGTCTCTTTTATGGTCTGCCTCCCTCTCTGTTTGAAACTATTTTTCCCCCTTCATTTCTGCCATGGTCTTCCGTTAAGTTTCTCCAGTTCCACA
Organism: Hyaena hyaena; assembly: GCF_003009895.1. Taxonomy (NCBI): domain Eukaryota; kingdom Metazoa; phylum Chordata; class Mammalia; order Carnivora; family Hyaenidae; genus Hyaena; species Hyaena hyaena. Next base: position 1,153,752 of record NW_024081134.1, read on the forward strand.
TATGAGTGAAAACATAAGACATCTGTCTTTCTCTGACTATACCCTCCAATTTGATCCATGTTGTTGCAAATGGCAGGATTTCATTCTGTTTGCCAAGTAGTGTTCCACTGGATATATAACCCACATCTTCTTTATCCATTCATCAATTGATGGACATTTGGACTCTTTCCATAATCTGGCTATTGTTGAAGGCACTACTATAAACATTAGGGTACATGGGTCCCTATGAATTGGCACTCCTGCATCCTTTGGATAAATTCCTAGTAGCACTGTTGCTGGGTCACAGGGTATTTCGATTTTTAATTTTTTTGAGGGACCTCCACACTGTCATCCAGATCGGCTGCACCAATTTGCATTCCCACTGACAATGCAAGAGGGTTCCCGTTTCTCCACATCCTCATCAACATCTTGTTTCCTGAGTTGTTAATTTTAGCCATTATGACCAGTGTGTGGTATCTCAATGTGGTTTTGATTTGTATTTCCCTCATGGTGAGTCATGTTGAGCATCTTTTCATGTTGGTTATCTGGATATCTTCTTTGGGAAAGTGTTTATTCATGTCTTCTGCCCATTTCTTCACTGGATTATTTCTTTTTGGGTGTTGAATTTGTTAGATTCTTAATTGCATTGGGATACTAACCCTTTATCTGAGATGTCATTCGCAAGTATCTACTCCCATTCTGTCGGTTGCCTTTTAGTTTTGTTGACTGTTTCCTATGCAGGGCAGAAACTTTTTTATCTTGACGAGGTCCCAGTAGTTCATTTTGCTCTTATTTCCTTTGCCTTCAGAGACGTGTTGAGCAAGAAATTGCTGTGGCTGAGGTCAAAGAGGCTGTTGCCAGTTTTCTCCTCTATGGTTTGGATGGTTTCTTGTCTCACATTTAGGGATTTCATTCATTTTGAGTTCCTTTTCATGTATGGTGTCAGAACATGGTCCAGTTTCATTCTTCTGCATGTTGCTGTCCAGTCTCTTCACTAGGTTCTCACAGACAATGGCCATGACTAGGTGCAGGTGGGGCATTCAAGACAAGTTAGTTTATGCAAAACTCAGAGGTATGGTAGGGGGAGAGAGCTGAATTGATCTAGGAGATGCAAGCCAAGGAGGAAAATTCTAATAAAGACCACCAAGAAATTTCCTCCTTTGTAGTCTCAAAAGAAACAATAGATTCTATTTTGACTGAAGGTATTCATGGGGGATGATTCTGCTTTAATAAAATCGTTTTTCCTGACTATAGGGGCCTTCCAGATCCAAGTCAAAGTATCTGATGCCTACCAATTGAAAGAAGTCTACTTATTTCTAATAATAAGTACAAAATCTGTACCCCACCCTGTCTCTCTCTCCTGGGGGGGGGGAGGTACAGATTTTGATATTTTTAAAATTTTGATGTATTTTGAGAGAAAGAGGGACCATGCAAGTTGGGGAGGGGCAGAGATCCAGAGAGATAGAGTCCCAAGCTGTCTCTGAGTCCCAACACAGGGCTCAATCTCACAAACCGTGAGATCATGACCTGAGTGAAAATCAAGAGTCACACACTTAACCGATTGAGCCACCCAGGTGCCTGATGGGTGTGCTTTTTAATGAGCAATGAAACATTCACACTGGGATCCAGTTATATCTTTATATTTGAACAATCCTAAGGACATTTGGGAACTTTTTGCTTTGGGTAAATCAACACTCTGCACGTACTTGGCTAAAGAAAAGGACAACTCCTTCACTTCCTGATCATGGCGCTCCTAGGGAGTTTCCTATTGTACTTGTCCCAGCAGGATTCAGCTAGTTAGTTTCTTTTTTTTTTTTTATTTTTTTTTTAATGTTTTATTTATTTCTAGGAGAGAGAGAGAGAGACAGCGTGAGCAGGGGAGGGTCAGAGAAAGAGGGAGTGACAGACTCTGAAACAGGTTCCAGGCTCTGAGCTGGCAGTCAGCACAGAGCCCGACGCGGGGCTCGAACCCACGAACCGCGAGATCATGACCTAAGCGAAAGTCGGACGCTTAACCGACTAAGCCACCCAGGCGCCCCTCAGCTAGTTAGTTTCTGCTGGGCTTCTCAGAGCTCCCATCAATGTGGGACAGAGTCGCTGGAGTGGGGGGAGGCAGACCCAAAAACCACAAAGAATGGGCTGACTAGAAGTTCTTAAAAGTCAACAAACCAGAAAACACAGAGCACAAAGGACATTTCACTTTTTCACCCTCTAGAACGAACACCAATACTTCAGATACACTGATCCCAGGGATACAAAACTTCAAAAATATGAACAATATGCTGATAGGAAAACAAACCACATTCTCAGAAGGACCCTACACTTACAAGGCTTGAATCAGGATCTTGACAGGGCTTCCAGGAGCCAGTCTAATATCCATATATGTTATTAAATAAGAGTTTCTGACATTTTTGAAAACAATTTTTATGAGATGTAATTCACATATCATATAAACCCCTATGATCTCAGTGGCTGTTAGTATCTTCATAAATCCTTCCTTCTTGACACTATAAACATTCTGTTTTCAGGTTTCCATCTTGTCAATGCTGATTATTTTGGACCAACCAGGTCAGATAGGACCCAGAACTTGATGTGGACAGCTGTGGCCACAACTACTTCAGGCTGTTGGAGAAACATGCCCTGTGTTCCTCGGGTTTCAGGAAGAACTGAAGTTCTTTTTGTTTTTGTTGTTGAACTGAAGTTCTTCTGAAGTTCCCATGAAGAGCCCCATGACAAAGTCATTTAACCACAGTGTGAAAGAACCCTATAGGAAGGAAGAATCCACCAATGTCCCACATTTACTCACATTTGTGTTTGAGTAACTGGGTCATCAGAGCATAAGTAGACAGAAAAACAGCCTCTGCACCTTCATATCCTGGTGTTTCATGGGTCACCAGGGCACCGAGGAGGAGGTGGGGTGGGAATGGGGTCGGGTGGTAATTGGGTTTGTGGGTGGTGTTTCATTAAGGGTGGGATTGGGGAGGGGTGTGTCAGGAGAAGAAGGGAGTCAGGGACAGTACTGGAATCTAGTATCAAGTACTAGAGTGGAAGGGGGGGCTTCAGACAGATTAGTTGGTCAGCAGGTGATTAAATCTCTAGGTGAGCAGGACACAAGTAGCATCTGGAGCAGAGGAGGATCCATCTGTCTGAGCATTGACTTAGCAGCCTGGAACCTTTATATTCTCTCTCAACTAATCGGCTGCCTTCACCCCTGGGAGATCAAAATGGACATCCCAGCATGACTTCATTTTTTAAAAAGCCACTTCTCACTGGGTGCACCACCACGTGCCATCCCAATGACAGTTGCTCTCTGGAACACTGGCAGACCTTCTGGTTTCTGGTCCCTCCCAACCTAGCTCCCTTTCCCCTCTTCTTGGAGCTCTCTCCTTCCTTTCAGAACTCTCATGAAATACCTAAGCAGAGTGAGAGTTTTCAACCCTCTCTAAATAACTCAAAGACAGAACATCCATAAGATATGATCTTGATAGCAAGCATCTGAATCCCACAGCTATATCCATATATGTCTCCACATCTACATATAACACTGTGGAGGACACATTAACTTTAGGCACAAAGGATACAGATACAAAAATTCACACTCCTTATTTTGGCCATAAGTGAAATTTCAATATATTCCAGAAGAATGAAATACACAGAGCAACTTTTTGGTAATATAATATGCTAGAAATCACTGCTAAAAAAGCTAACTAGAAATTCCCATATATTTAGTAATTAAAAATCACTCTATGAATATGAATAAAGAAATCCCAAAGAAAAAGAGCTGTATTTGACTGAATGTTATGAGCATGATAAAAGTATAATCAAATAAGTCTCCAGACCTAGAATATTCTGAAATATTTGTATGAGAAGATTGTCTCATCCCCAAATTATCTCTAATTGACCTAGACATTTAAATACCTACATTAGTGGTTGATTTGTTGCTTGTCTATGTGACCCTTCTACCCATTAGGTTGGACTTAACAATATGAACCCCACAGGGGGAAGAATCCAAGCTGACTCCCATGAAATCTCCTGGGATCTGCAGGAATGGAAACATTTTAAGAGAAATAGTTCATCAGTTTCTTCCTGGGGCCCCTGGGATAACAACCAGATTGTTGGCAGCACCAGGTGTGCTGGGAAGGGAGGGCGTATCAGGTAGCCAGGGTCACCCCAGTTGTAACTAGAGTGGCGGTCAGGGAAAGCAGCAGCAGTGAACAGAGACTGGTGGTCTCAAACAGGTGAAATCACTCATGGAGGTGAGGTAGTGTCCCCAAAGCCAGTATCCGCTTCCCACATGGGGAGCCCTTTGTGGCCTCTGGGGGCAGGTCCAGAAGCCTAGAGTTTGAGATCCCGTTGTGCTGTTTACCAGCTGTGTGACCCTGGGCTGGTTTCTTTCAGTAAATGAATTTCCTTCTGTGTTCATAACTACTGAGGACAAGAGGAAGTCATGTCCTGAGCACCTGTGCACATTAGCGTCACCATCTCTGTGTGATGCAGGATCATTGAGCCCAGTGGCCATGAATGAATTCTTGAAACAGTGTTTTCATTATACCACGGGGACAGGACTCCGTGGCAGAAAGAGCTGTGCTGGGAAGAGGAGGAGTGACTGATTGTATACTTTTAAGTTTGAGGAGTATGGAGGGTAGAGATAACCTAAGTCTCTAAAGGGATTTGTGCATGTTAAAGAAGAGTCATGGGATCCTGGCTGTTATGAAGACAGGGTTGCTTTCAGTCTCCAGCAAAACATCAACATGAAGGCAGCCATGAGCGCCTTGACATGTAGACACAATCTACATGTCTCAGGGATTTATAGGTGGGCTGGAAGTTGTGAGAAAATATCATGTTGACTATGATTCTCTTGCCTTTCTTCTTCCCCCCCAACAGAACAATTTTTAAGTTTATTGATTTTGAGAGAGACAGAAACAGTGAGCAGGGGAGGAGAGGGGTGGTGGGGGAGAGAATCCCAAGCAGCATTCACTCTCATATTCCTAAGCCTAATGGAGGGTTGAACTCATGAACCATGAGATCATAACCTGAGCTGAAATCAAGAATCAGAGCCTTGACTGACAGATCCATACAGGACCCCCACTGTACCCTGAACAATTCTGACCCTTAAATCTTTAAGACTGTTGAAGACAGAAGCCTTCATCTTCTCTAGTGTTTTCCTGCTGAATAGAGGCCTAGAGATATCCCCACCTAATGACTCAACATTGATTAGTCAGGAATGTATAGGGAAGTTAGGAAAAGTGGAGGGAGACAAGTCCAATGTGGACATCAAAGAAGTATCTCTGTGGGTGGTAAGGACCCTCTTTCAACCTGAAGTTACTATAGTGATGGAGTCGTGGCACCAAGCAGAGAAACTCTGGATAAAACAACATATGAGGATTAGTATGCCTATAAGAATGAGAAGTCCAACAAAGAGATCTTTTTTTTTTTTTAATATTTTTTATTTATTTCTAGGGGAGAGAGAGAGACAGTGTGAGCAGGGGAGGGTCAGAGAGAGAGGGAGATACAGACTCTGAAATTGGCTCCAGGCTCTGAGCTGGAGCACAGAGCCCGACGCGGGGCTCGAACCCACGAACCGCGAGATCATAACCTAAGTGAAAGTCGGACGCTTAACCGACTAAGCCACCCAGGCGCCCCCAAAGAGATCCTTAATAGTTGCCCAGAGTCCTACAGTGAACCAGAAACTTAGCCAGATATTGAAATAGAGGGAAATATTTTGTAGAGCCTTAATTTGAGCATACATGTCAGTGGGTAACCCTGTCATATTTTTTGTGATAATCTGGAGTACATACATAGCACTTTGCTTTAATGAAGCATAGGGGCTTCCTTAGGCTGCAGCCAGCATATCAAGGGCCATTTGTTTCTGGAGGGCCACTTTTTACACTGAGCTAGGTATTTAAAGATGGCTACTGTATCCTTGGCTAAAGCCTCTATTTGCAATTTGACATCAATAGAGGTGGCCCCTGGGACAACTATGGCTAAGGGATAAAACTATGAGGAAGGCCTCTTTGTTTGATGGCAAACATTAACAGTATCCTAATTATGAGGAATCACTGGCAAGTGGGAGAAAACTTGTCTCAGGAGATAAGGGTATCCCCAAGTGTGTCATCGAATCCAGGCGTAAAGAAAGTGGGGCCATCCATTATCTCCACAAGTATCGTTAACCCCATGGACTGGCACATGCTCTGGTTTTGTCATTCCAGCCACACGGAATTGGTTAAGGTGGTAGCTGGGTTCACCACTGCGGGGGAATCCATTCCATTTTCCACCTATTCAAATAAACATATGCCCATGGAGTCCTGTTATTATCCCCACAGAATAACAAGTACGAAAATTCTCTTTATGTGAGCTACTGTGGCAATTTCTCTGATGTTTACCTCAAGTTGTCTAGCTTAGGCAAACAACAGACGTTCAAACACAATCAGAACTAGAGTTTAACACCTGCAAAGATGTGTTATTGAAATATAAGCTTCTCTCCAAAATCATCCTATTTCCAGAGATAGCCAAATCAAGATGAATACATTTGAAAAACAAGTTCGGTTTTAACAAACCTGACCTAATTATTTACATAAGCTTGGCAAGAATAGTGACTGATCATATAAATCTTTACAAATTAACTTTGCTAGAACTTTTATAAAAAGTGTTGATTGAACTTTTAGGATTTGCTCTAGGCCAGAGTACAAGACAAATATTTGCCATCAGACATGCCTGCAGTACCTGTAGATGCGGGTGAATTCCTCTTCTCAAGGTCTCCCAAATATCCTGAGGTTCCTACACCATCTGATATTCTTTATTTACTTGGAAAGGCTGCTGGAACATCTGTAAGTAAGGTATCAGGCCAACAGTTCCAAGGAGCTTTACTGGCTTAAGGTTCATTTAAAACAAATTTTTTTTAATGTTTTATTTATTTCTAGGAGAGAGAGAGAGAGAGACAGCATGAGCAGGGGAGGGTCAGAGAGAGAGGCAGTCACAGACTGAAACAGGCTCCAGGCTCTGAGCTGGCAGTCAGCACAGAGCCCGACGCGGGGCTCGAACCCACGAACCGCGAGATCATGACCTAAGCGAAAGTCGGACGCTTAACCGACTAAGCCACCCAGGCGCCCCTAAGGTTCATTTTTTAAAATTTTTCTTTATTTTTCAGAGAAAGTGGGAGAGGGTCAGAGACGGAGGAAGAGACAAGATCCTAGCAGGCTCTGTGCTGACAGTACAGAGTCTGATGTGGGGGGTTGAACTCACAAACTGTGAGATCATGACCTGAGCTGAAGTCGAAGGCTTAACTGGTTGAGTGTTGAAAGTGTTGAAAGCCGTTTTCTGAACTCAGGTTGAGTAAGAACCCCTTATGAGATTAAGGTAAGTTGCACAGACTCTTACTGTCATATGGTGACCCCGATATCCACTCCCCCAATTATTTTGGCTTGAGTACTGACTCCCAAGTCATCTTGTTAATTGGTATTAGGAGTGACTCATTCTGGCCTTGATATGATGACATTGCACTTTGTGAAGGGACTTATTGTAGGAAATTCTTCTTTTATGGTTATGGGAGCAATACTGAGTTCCTGAAAGCCTTGTTTTTCTTAATACCTCCCATTAAGTGATGAGTCTAACTTTTGCCTTTACTATGCCAATGCCACCTCTGGGCCGTTCCCCATTCTTTTGCATATCAATGTTCTGGAAAGTCTTTACAGATAAAAAGATTTATCATCACAATGCGACTCCTGTGCCATCCCACAAACACTGAATCATAAAATGAAGTTGAGTCTCAGTGCGGAGACGCCTGGCTGGTGACTGGAAAGAATCTCCCACCTCTCTCATCCCTCCCTCGCCCAACACCATCCATCCTTCAGGGACCCCTGGACCCAGCCGGAGCTGGACTCTGGTGGTTGAGCCACCCAGGTGTCCCTTGGCTTTATGTTTCATAAAAGCAACCTTAGTTCCTCAAAGCTGTATGATCATATCTGAATCTATGTATGTCTTTCTGAAATATGACGTTCCAGTCAAAGCTTTGGTAAAATAACCAGTATTTCCAATGGTGTCCTGTTAAAAGGAGAATAGATTCTTATTGAACTTATGAAAACTGTAATTGCCTTGAAAAAAAGGATATTTCCTGAGAGCTTTTGAATTTCTGAGGGTTCAACTGGGGAGGAATATTAGATGCTTCAGTTCATTCACAAATGAATATTTTACCATGTCTGTAAGTTATAAAGAGTCATCTTAAGACTAGTGGGGACCGGCAAGATGGCGGAAAAGTAGGGAGCTCCATGCATTTTGCTTACACCCATCTCTCAAACAATGAGTCGTATGACACTGAGCCACAGGAGTTTGGGAAGAGAAAAAGACAGAATACACTGGGAAGGAAACCTCATAAGTGCGTGAGTGCGAACTGGGGAAGATAAAAGCAGCCAGGACCCAGAGATACTGAGGGAGGGGAGGGAACCTGGCTTGCGTGCAGCTGCGGTGAGTGATGAGCCTCAGCAAGCTGCGGCAGGTTGAGGGGAAAGGAAAGAGAAGTTGAGATTGCTCATAAAACTGTCCCTGGAGAAGAGAAAAACCTCGGCTTGGAAAGAGAGCGTTTTTTAGTTCTGGCTGGAGTGCTGACTTTGAACTAGGTGACCCCGGTCTCAGAAGGTGCCAGGAAAAACTGCTCTGCGGCGCTCCTGGCACCATCCCCAATGGTGGCCTCTCAGCGTGATGGACACTGGGGGCCTGAGGCTGCTGCGTTTCCCACATGCATACAGGGTGCAGAGGCCTCGGATCCGTTGTATTGCTGCTTGACCCTGGCGGATCTGATACTGTGACACTTCCGTCACCCTTCACTCAACCCCCTGCAGCAGGGACACAGCGACCTGTGGGACTGTTTCAGGCGGTATAAACAAAAGCCTCAGACGGGGACCTGGAAATGCGAGGCAGGGCGTGGGGCATAGAACTCAGTCCACCTTTGGGGCGCCTGGGTGGCTTAGTCGGTTAAGCGTCCGACTTTCGCTTAGGTCATGATCTCGCGGTTCGTGGGTTCGAGCCCCGCGTCGGGCTCTGTGCTGACTGCCAGCTCAGAGCCTGGAGCCTGTTTCAGTCTGTGACTGCCTCTCTCTCTGACCCTCCCCTGCTCATGCTGTCTCTCTCTCTCTCTCTCCTAGAAATAAATAAAAATATTTAAAAAAAAAGAAAAGAAAAGAAAAAAAAGAACTCTGTCCACCTTGGCTACATCCTCAGCACAGGGAGATTGAACCCAAAGGAGTGATTTGCAAGGCTTGGTTGAGAAGGGACTGGGGTGATGCCATTTTTCTCCCCACAACCACCAAGGCAGGGCCTCAGGGAGCAGCCAGTGGGACACAGTGGAGGCGAGACCTGCCTACACCAAACCACGCCCATCCCCGCCAGAGAGCTGTTTTGTTTTGTTTTTTTACCTGAACCTGAGGCAAGACCAACATGGATGCACTGCCATGATTAATCTTGGATTATTCTTTCTATTCAGATATAATCTCTTTTTTCTCATTCGTAACGCTCCACTCTGCTGGTTGGGGCACTCTGGTCACTGGTTGGCTTAAGAAGTCACATTTAATCCATTCTCTAGATGTACACTCTACACCTCCACCTCTACCTTTTTCTCTCTCTCTGGAGTAATCAGACTATATAGTTTCTCTGAGTGCCTCTTAGTCTCTCTGCCTGGTCATTTCATTTCCAATTCCGCTTCCTCCCCACCCTGTCATTTCTCTCTTTGTATATGCTCTACCATCAACACTGCATACACCTGGCACTTTATCTGTAGCTGGGAATTCTGGTTTTATGCCTTTAGACTGTCCTTTGTCTTTTGGGTTTTTCTTCTTTCTTTTCTTTTCTTCTTCAATTTTTGTTTAATTTTAATTTTTATTATCTGTCTTCCCTCCTTCCTTTTTTTTCTTTTTGCATTGCTTTGTTTTCTGTACCCTCCTTTTTTTCTTTTTCTTTTTCCCTTTCATTATGCATGTTTATTGCATTTGTCTGTTCGTTTGTGTACGTTTGTTCCCTGTGTGGTTGTCTATTTTCTTTTTCCAGGGCTACCTCAAGAAACAAGCTAAAATACACATGGTGAAAAGTCCCAAATAACACCATGAGCACGGAAACAAAATAACCAAAGCCTCAAAAAGAAAAACCAAGAGACACCATTCAAAGAACACTTCCTGAATGGACAGGCCCTAGACAGTCAAAGAGCCCTCTTTAATACAGCAGAACCCACAGAGGCAGAGAGTACAACAAGCTTTTAAAATTAACAAGATACAAAACTAACCAAATGAAGACACGGAAGAACTCTCCTCCAAAGAAACTCCAGGAAGAAATGTCAGCTAAAGAACTGCTAAAAAAACATATAAGCAACATGACTGAACAAGAATTTAGAACAATAGTCATAAAATTAATCGCTGGGCTTGAAAAACGCATGGAAGACATCAGAGAAACTATTGCTACAAAGATTATGGAGCTTAAAAATAGTTGTGATGCTGTACCCTGCAACTTTGCTGAATTCTTGGATCAGTTCTAGTAGGCTTCTGGTGGAGTCTGTCAGGTTTTCTATGTAGAGTATCACGTCGTTTGCGAAAAGTGAAAGTTTGACTTCTTCTTTGCCAATTCTGATGCCTTTTATTTCCTTTTGTTGTCTGATGGCTGATGCTAGGATTTCCAGCACTATGTTAAACAACAGTGGTGAGAGTGGACATCCCTGCCGTGTTCTTGATCTCAGGGGGAAAGCTCTCAGTTTTTCCCCATTGAGGATGATGTTAGCTGAGGGCTTCTCATAGATGGCTTTTTATGATGTTTAAGTAAGTTCCTTCTATCCAGACTTTCTCGAGGGTCTTTATTAAGAAGGGATGCTGCATTTTGTCAAATGCTTTTTCTGCATCTATTGACAGGATCATATGGTTTTTATCTTTTCTTTTGTTGATGTGATGTATCACGTTGATTGATTTGCGAATATTGAACCAGCCCTGTAACCCAGGAATGAATCCCACTTGTTCTTGGTGGATAATTCTTTTTATGTGCTGTTGGATTCGATTTGCAAGGATCTTGTTGAGGATTTTTGCATCTGTATTCATCAAGGATATTGGCCTGTAGTTCTCCTTTTTTGCTGGATCTCTGTCTGTCTTGGGAATCAAAGTGATGCTGGCTTCATAAAATGAGTCCGGAAATTTTCCTTCGATTTCTACTTTTTGGAATAGCTTGAGAAGAATTGATATTAACTCTGTTTTAAATGTCTGGTAGAATTCCCCAGGGAAGCCATCAGGTCCAGGGCTCTTATTTGTTTGGAGATTTTTGATAACTGATTCAATTTCCTCACTAGTTATGGGTCTGTTCAGATTTTCTATCTCTTCCCGTGTGAATTTTGGTACCCCAACAATGAAGCAACAGAAAGAGAACTCAAGAAACTGATCCCATTCATAATTGCACAAAAAACCTAAAATACCTAGGAATAAACCTAACCAAGGATACAAGAGATCTGTATGATGAAAACTATAGAAAACTTATGAAGGAAATTGAAGAAGACACAAAGAAATGGAAAAATATTCCATGCTCATGGATTGGGAGAATAAATATAGTTAAAATGTCATTACTACCCAAAGCAATCTACACATTCAATGCAATCCCAATCAAAATTGCACCAGCATTCTTCTCAAAGCTAGAACAAACTGTCCGAGAATTTGTATGGAACCATAAAAGACCCCGAATAGCCAAAGTAATATTGAAGAAGAAAACCAAAATGGGAGGTATCACCATCCCAGACTTTAGCCTCTACTACAAAGCTGTCATCATCAAGACAGTGTGGTATTGGCACAAAAACAGACACATAGACCAATGGAATAGAATAGAGAACTCAGAGCTGGGCCCAAAGATATACAGCCAACTAATCTTTGACAAGGCAGGAAAGAGTATCCAATGGAAAAAAGACAGCCTCTTTAACAGATGGTGCTGGGAGACCTGGACAGCAACATGCAGAAGAATGAAACTAGATCATTTTCTCACACCATACACAAAAGTAAACTCAAAATGGATAAAGGACCTGAACGTGAGAGAGGAAACCATCTAAACCCTAGAGGAGAAAGCAGGAAACAACCTCCTTGACCTCCACCGCAGCAATTTCTTACTTGACACATCCCCAAAAGCAAAGGAATCAAGAGCAAAAAGGAACTATTGGGACCTCATCAAGATTAAAAGCTTCTGCACGGCAAAGGAAACAATCCATAAAACTAATAGGCAACCTACAGAATGGGAAAAGATAGTTGCAAATGACATATCAGATAAAGGGTTAATATCCAAAATCTATAAGTACCTCACCAAACTCCACACCCAGGAAACAAACAATCCGGTGAAGAAATGGGCAGAAGATATGAACAGACACTTCTCCAAAGAGGACATCCAGATGGCCAACAGACACATGAAATGATGCTCAGCATTCCTCCTCATCAGGGAAATACAAATCAAAACCACACTGAGACAGCACCTCACGCCGGTCAGAGTGGCTAAAATGAGCAAATCAGAGGACTCTAGATGCCGGCGAGGATGTGGAGAAACGGGCACCCTCCTACACTGCTGGTGGGAATGTAAACTGGTTCAGCCCCTCTGGGAAACAGTGTGGAGGTTCCTCAAAAAATTAGCAATAGAGGGGCGCCTGGGTGGCTTAGTCGGTTAAGCGTCCGACTTTCGCTTGGGTCATGATCTCGCGGTTCGTGGGTTCGAGCCCCGCATCGGGCTCTGTGCTGACTGCCAGCTCGGAGCCTGGAGCCTGTTTCAGTCTGTGACTCCCTCTCTCTCTGACCCTCCCCTGCTCACGCTGTCTCTCTCTCTCTCTCCTAGAAATAAATAAAACATTAAAAAAAATTTTTTTTTAAAAAATTAGCAATAGAACTCCCCTATGACCCAGCAATAGCACTGCTAGGAATTTACCCAAGGGATATAGGAGTGCTGATGCATAGGGGCACATGGACCCCAATGTTCATAGGAGCACTCTCAACAATAGCCAAAATATGGAAAGAGCCTAAGTGTCTATTAACTGATGAATGGATCAAGAAGATGTAGTTTATGTATACAATGGAATACTGCATGGCAATGAGAAAGAATGAAATCTGGCCATGTGTAGCAACATGGATGGACCTTGAGGGTGTTATGCTGAGCTAAATAACTCAGGCAGAGAAAGATAGCTACCATATGTTTGCACGTATAGGAGGATTAGGAGGAACTTAATGGAGGATCGTGGGGGAGAAGAAGGGAGGGAAATAGTGCAGGAGAGGGAGGGAAGCAAACCATGAGAGACTCATGAATGCTGAGTACAAACTGGGGACTGATGGGTTGTGGGGGAGACGGGGTTATGGGCATGGAGGAGGGCACTTGTGGGGATGAGCACTTGATGTTGTATGGAAACCAACTTGATGATATACTATTATATAAAAAACAAAGAAACCTAGAAAACTTTATTTAGGGACATAAAAGAAGAATGAAAACAGTTACAGCATGTTTCCAGATGGGAAGAATCAATATTTAAAGATAGGACTTTTCACCAACATGATGTATAAAATTAATGCCATTAAATCCCCCAACAAGCTAAGAACAGTGACAAAAAGCTGGTTCTAAAGTTCACCTGAAAAATGAACTGTCAGGGCAAGTTTGAACAAGAAGAAAAATGAATGAAGGCATATGTCAAATTTACAGGGTAACAAAACACTATGAAGCTACAGTATAGGCCTTCTTTGACTGACAATGGGGTTATGTCATGGGGTTATGAGTAAACTCATCTTAAGCTGAAAATATGAAGTCACAAATGCATTTAATACACTTAACTTACTGAATTTTGAATCTTAGTGCACAATGAGCAGAACATATTCAAAACATTTCTGTTAATCTATATTTGGGCAAAACCGTCAAACACAAAGCCTGTTTTAGAACCAAGTGTTGACTATCTCATGGACTTTATGGAATACTGTACTGAACATCAATAAGAAGAAGGAGGAGGAGAAGAAGAAGAATGTGGTAAGTCTGCTAGTTGTTTCCTCCTTGTGATCTCCTGGTCGTCTGGGAGATACAGCTGCCTGGCATCGCAAGAGTGTATCATACTGGACATCATTAACCTGGGAGAAGACGGGAATTCGGAATGTGAAGACTGGGAACTGCTTTGGCATCGTCATAAAGGTAAAACATCTTGAGTGAAACCAGTATCAGTCGGAGAGAGTCTGTAATGAAATCAGTGTTGTCCTGGAACAGAATGAGACCATGATCAAGGGAACCAAGTAGTCCAGAAACAAATCCCTGAATATATGGCCACAGAGCACAAAACCGCAGCATTAGTTCAAACTCATGGGGGAAAAGAATTCAGTAAATGGTGTTTACATAGTTTTCATAAATGTTTAAATCATAAAATTTCAATATATGTTAAAAATAAATGGTGTTTAGATAAATGGTATAGATCATAGTTGATGGATAACTGCTATCCCTTTGAAAGAAAAATAAAATAGGTTAAAAAAAAAAGTGAGTAGTTTGGAAATACAGCCCCCATTTCATACAGATGAAATTCGAGAGGGAGGTGGTGTCTGGCAGGCTGACAGCCGGGTCATGGACAGTGTAGAAGCAGGGAATGGACAGAAGCCTGAGACAACGGAGGGATGCTTAAATATGGGTGGATGAGAACACAGAGTTCCTGTGTCAGAAACTAGGAAGCTGGGTGATGTCAATTTCGCCTCTCCCACACATGTGCATACACGTGCTCACTGTTATTGTGCCATAACAATCCATGCAAGTAAGCTAAGCAGAACCACCTTGTGGAGAATGGAGCCATTATATCAAGCCCTGCCAAACTGTATCCTCGAAGCACATGTCCTAGAGGATGACCACAAATGTCTCTGCCTGCTTAGTGTATGGACTACAGAGTGCTTCATAGTTTGAGTTCTAGGGGAAACAGGAAGTAACTTGATTCAGCTTTCATTCTGTGTGCTGGTTCATCTATTCGATTTTTTTTCTTTTTCTGCTTTCTTTTCTTTTTTGCAAACTCAAAGGAAAGTATTTTTAGTTTGCTTTCAAAAAATTTATTCTTTTCATCATGTTTTTGAAATTTTTGTGTAAATATTTTCATTCTATTTCATTTTCTTCCTTCTATTTTGTTTTATTTTACAGTATGTACTTGTTTTTAATTTTAAAACTTTTTCTTACCTTCTTATTTTTTCCTTTTCCCCCTTTTTTCCTTTTTTCTCTATTCTATCAAGCTTCTTTCAACCACCAGACCAAAACACACCTAGAACCTAGCTACTTTTACTTTATTTTTAGTGTTGTTTTTAATTTTTAAATTCAATTTTAATTTTATTAATTTTTTTTTCTTCCTCCGCAATGACAAAGTGAAAGAATTCAACCCAAAAGAAAGAACAGGAAAAAAATAGTGCCAGGGGTTTCATTAACACAAATATGATAAGATGTCTGAATTTGAATTTGGAACCACAGTAATAAGAATACTAACACATGCTGAGAAAAGAATAGAATCCCTTTTCCTTCTTGCAGAGATAAAGAAAGTAAAATGTAGTCAGGACAAAATTAAAATTACTATAACCTAGCTGCAATCTTGAATGGATAGCATGACAGAAAAACAGACAAAGTAGAGCAGTAAATCAGCAGTATAGAAGATACATTTTTGGGGGCGCCTGGGTGGCTTAGTTAAGCGTCCGACTTTCGGTTAGGTCATGATCTCGCGGTTCGTGGGTTCGAGCCCCGCGTCGGGCTCTGTGCTGACTGCCAGCTCAGAGCCTGGAGCCTGTTTCAGTCTGTGACTCCCTCTCTCTCTGACCCTCCCCTGCTCACGCTGTCTCTGTCTCTCTCCTAGAAATAAAATATTAAAAAAAAATTAGAAGATACATTTTTGGAGAATCATTAAGCAGGAAAAAATAGGAAAACAAAGGAAAAAGAACACAATACAAGAAGTAGAGAACTGAGTGACTTACAAAAGTGGAATGCCATCTAAATCAAGGAGTCGCAGAAGATGAAGAGAGAGGAAAAGGGGCAGAAGGTTTATGTGAGCAAATTTTACTGGAAAACTTTCCTAATCTGGAGAAGGACACAGACATCAAATTCCAAGAAGCACAGAGAACTCCCATTAGATTCAACAAAGACTGACCATCAAGAAGGCATATCACAGTCAGATTTGAATATACACAGAAAAGGAAAGCAGCAAAGGGAATGAAGTCCTTACCTTACAAAGGAAGATAGATCAGGTTGGCAGCAGACCTATACAGAGAAACTTGGCAGGCTAGAAAAGAGTGGCAGAATATATTCAACGTGCTGAATCAGAAAGCTATCCAGCCAAGAATTCTTTATCCAGCAAGGCTGTCATTCAAAATAAAGGAGAAATAAAGTGATTCCCAGACAAAAAAAAATTAAGGAGATAGTGACCACTAAACTAGTCTTGCAAGAAATTTTAAGGGGGACTCTCTGAGAGGAGAAAAGGTGAAGCAAAACAAAAAAAGACCCAAAGTAACAAAGACTAGAAAGGACCAAAGATCACCACCAGAAACTCCAACTCTACAGGCAACACAATGACACTAAATTCCTATCTTTCAGTACACACTCAAACTGTCAATGGACTAAATGCTCAAATCAAAAGACACAGGGCATCAGAATGGATAATAAGACAATATCCATGTTTATGCTGTTTACAAGAGACCCAGTTTAAACCTAAAGACACCTTCGGATTGAAAGTAATGGGATGGAGAAACATCTACCATGCTGAAGGTCACCAAAAGAAAGCCGGAGCCATACCAATATCAGACAAACTATATTTTAAAATAAAGTCTATAAGAAAAAATGAAGACGGGCATTATAGCATAATTAAGGGGAATTCCCACCAAGAAGACCTAACAAATGTAAACAGTTTTGCCCCCAATGTGGCATCACCAAACACAGAAATCAATGAACCACAAACATAAGACATTCTTTGATAATAATACTATGATAGGAGGGGACTTCAACACCCCACTTACAGCAATGGACAGATCATCTAATTAGAAAATCAAAACAGAAACAATGACTTTGCATGACACACTGGACCAGATGGACTTAACAGATGTCTTAAGGACATTTCTTCCTGAAGCAGAATAATTCACAAGAATTCTTGAGTGCATATGGAACATTCACCAGAATAGAACACATACTGGGTGACAAATCAGCTCTCAACAAGTACAAAAAATCAACATCATACCATGCATAATTTCAGATCACAATGTTATGAATCTCAAAATCGACCACAAGATAACATTGGGAAGACCACAAAAACTTGGATTAAAGAACATCCTACTAAAGAATCAATGGGCTAACCAAGACATTAAAGGGGAAATTAAAAAGTACATGGAAGCCAATGAAAATGATAACATGACAGCCCAAAACTTCTGGGATGCAGCAAAGGAAGTCATAAGAGGGAAATATATAGCAATCCAGGCCTTCCCAAAGAATGAAGAAAGGTCTCAAATACACAAGCTAACCTTACACATTAAAAAGCAGGAAAAAACACCCAGAAAATATAGCCCCAAACAGGTATAAGAAGGGAAATCATAAAGATTAGAGCAGAAATCAATTATATCAAAATCAAGAAAACAGTAGACCAGATCAACGAAACCCAGAGCTTGTTCTTTGAAAGAAGTAACGAAATTGATAAACCCCTAGCCAGATTGATCAAAAGGATAAAGAAAAGGACCCAAATAAAATCAAGAATGAAAGAGGAGCGATCACAACTAACACTGCAGAAATAAAAAACAATCGTAAGAGAATATTATGAGTAATTATGTGCCATTTAATGGGGCCATCTGAAAGAAATGGAGAAATTCCTAGAAACATACAAGCTACCAAAAGTGAAACAGGAAGAAATAGAAAATTTGAAGAGACCCATCACCAGTAAAGAAAGTGGATTACTAATCAAAACTCTCCCCCAAACAAGTGTCCAGCACTGGATGGCTTTCTAGGGGAAGTCTACCAAATATTTAAAGAAGAGTTAACACCTACTCTGTTGAAGCTTTTCCAAGAAATAGAAATGGAAGGCAAGCTACCAAACTCATTCTACGAGGCCAGCATTACCTTGATTCCAAAATCAGACAAAGACTCCACTTAAACGGAGAACTACAGACCAATTTCTGTGATGAGCATGTATGCAAAAATTCTCAACAAGATATTAGCCAACCAGATCCAACAATACATTAAAAGAATTATTCACCATGATCAAGTGGATTTATACCTGGGACGCAGGGCTGATTCAAATATCTGCAAATCATTCTATGTGATACATCACATTATTAAACAAAAGAAAGAATAAGAACCATATGAGTCTCTCATTAGATGCAGAGAAAGCATCTGACAAAATACAGCATCCTTTCTTGATAAAAACCCTCAAGAAAGGAGGGATAGAGCGATCATACTTCAAGATCATAAAATCCAGATACAGGAGACCCACTTCTAATATCATTCTCAATGGGGAAAACCTGAGAACTTTCCCCCTAAGGTCAGGAACATGACAAGGATGCCCATGCTCACCACTGTTATTCAGAATATTGTTGAAATCCTAGCCTAGCAATCATACAGCATAAAGAAATAAATGGAATCCAAATCAGCAAGGAGAAAGTAAACATTTCAGTCTTTACAGTCAATATGATACTCTATGTGGAAATCCAAAAGGTTACACACACCACACACACACACACACACACACACACACACACACACACAAACTGCTAGAACTGCTCCATGAATTCAGCAAAGTTTCAGGATATAAAATCAATGCAAGAAATCAATTGGATTTTTATACACCAATAATGAAGCAGCAGAAAGAGAAGCAAGGAATTGATTCTATTTACAATTGCACCAAAACCCATAAAATCCTTAGGGATAAACCTAACCAAAGGGGTGAAAAAATTGATACACTTAAAACTATGGAGGGGCACCTGGTGGCTCAGTCGATTAAGCTTCCGACTTCGGCTCAGGTCATGATCTCATGGTTCATGGGTTCGAGCCCTGCGTCGGGCTCTGTGTTGACAGCTAGCTCAGAGCCTGGAGCCTGTCTTCAGATTCTGTGTCTCCCCCTCTCTCTCTGACCCTCCCCTGCTCATGCTGTCTCTCTCTCTCTCTCAGAGATAAATTAAAAAAAACAACAACATTAAAACTGCAGTTTAAAAAAAATCAACAACATAGAAATACAAACAATCATAAGATAATATTATGAAAACTTGTATGGCAACAATATGGACAATTTAGATGAAGAGGATAAATTCCTAGAAACATACAAAGTACATAAACTGAAACAGAAAGAAATGGAAAACACAAACAGACCAATAGCTAGCAAAGAAATTGAGTCAGTAATGAAAAAACTCCCAAGAATCAAAAGTCCAGGACCAGACGACTTCACAGGTGAATTCTACCCAACACTTCAAAGAGAGTTAATACTGAACCTTAAGCTATTCCAAAATATAGACAAGATTGGAAAACTTCAAATTCATTCTATGAGGCCAGCATTGCCCTGACACCAGAACCAGATAAAGGGTCCACTAAAAAAGAGTACTCCAGACCAATGTCCCTGATGAATATGGATGCAAAAATTCTCACTAAAATACTAGCAAACCAAATTCAACGATTCCTTAAAAATATCATTTACCACAATTAAGTGGGATTTATTCCCAAGACGCAAGAGTGGTTCAATAATCACAATCATCCCATGTGACACATGATATCACTGAGAGAAAGGAAAAGAACCATATGATTGGGGTGCCTGGGTGGCTCAGTCCTTTGGGCGTCTGACATCAGCTCAGCTCATGACCTCGTGGTTCGTGAGTTCAAGCACTGTGTCGGGCTCTGTGCTGACAGCTCAGAGCCAAGAGCCTGCTTTAAATTCTGTGTCTCCCTCTCTCTCTGTCCCTCCCTTGTTCACACTCTGTCTCTCTCAAAAACAAATAAATGTTAAAAGAAAAGAACCATATGACCATTTCAATACAGACAGAAAAAAACATTTGACAAAGAACAACATTCATTCATGATAAAAAGAACCCCAAAATGTAGGTTTAGAGGGAACATACATCAACATAATAAAGGTCATCTATGAAAACCTCACAGTTAACATCATCCTTAATAGGGGAAACCTTAGAGCTTTTCCTCCAAGGTCAGGAACAAGATAAGGATGTTTACTCTCACCACTTTTATTAAGCATAGTGCTGGAAGTCCAAGCCACAGCAATCAGAGAATAAATAAATAAATAAATAAATAAATAAATAAATAAAAGGAATCCAAATCAGGAAAAAGTAAAACTTTTGCACCTTGCAGATTACATGACACTATATATAGAAAACCCTAAAGAGTCCACCCAATAACTGCTAGAACTGATAAATGAATTCATCAATGTCACAGGATACAAAATCATTGTACAGAATGATGTTGCATTTCTGGGCAACAATAATGAAGCAATAGAAAGAGAAATTAACAAAACAGTCCCATTTACAATTGCACACCAAATAGTAAGATACCTGTAAATAAATCTAACCAAAGTGCTTAGCAACCTATACTCTTTAAACTTTAAAACACTGACAAAACAAATTCAAGATGACACAGAAATAGAAGGACATACTATGCTCATGGATTGGAAGTACAAATATTGTGAAAATGTCTATACTACCCAAAGCAATTGATACAATTAATGTAATCTCCATCAACATACCAACAGCATTTTTTTTCTTTTTTTTTTTTTTACAAATAGTTTATTGTCAAATTAGTTTCCACATAACACCCAGTGCTCATCCCCAAAGTGCCCTCCTCCATGCCCATCCCCCCCTCCCCCCCACATCCATCAGTCCTCAGTTTTTGTCAGCATTCAAGAGTCTCTCATGGTTTGCCTCTCTCCCTTTCCCCCACCATTTCCGCCCTTCTTCTCCCCCTTGTTCCTCCGTCAAGTTCCTCCTAATCCTCCTATACGTGCAAACATGATATTTGTCCTTCTCTGCCTGACTTATTTCGCTCAGCATAACACCCTCAAGGTCCATCCATGTTGCTACACATGGCCATATTTCATTGTTTCTCATCGCCATGTAGTATTCCATGGTATAGATAAACCACATCTTCTTGATCCATTCGTCTGTTGATGGACACTTAGGCTCTTTCCATGTTTTAGCTATTGTGGAGAGTGCTGCTATGAACATTGGGGTACATGTGCTCCTATGCCTCAGCATTTCTGTATCCCTTGGGTAAATTCCTAGCAGTGCTATTGCTGGGTCATAAGGGAGTTCTATTGTTAGTTTCCTGAGGAACCTCCACACTGTTTTCCAGAGGGGCTGTACCAGTTTACATTCCCACCAACAGTGTAGGAGGGTGCCCGTTTCTCCACATCCTCGCCAGCATCTAGAGTTCTCTGATTTGCTCATTTTAGCCACTCTGACTGGCGTGAGGTGGTATCTCAGTGTGGTTTTGATTTGTATTTCCCTG
Organism: Hyaena hyaena; assembly: GCF_003009895.1. NCBI lineage: Eukaryota > Metazoa > Chordata > Mammalia > Carnivora > Hyaenidae > Hyaena > Hyaena hyaena. The sequence goes on from NW_024081134.1 coordinate 1,175,178, forward strand.
ATGAGGAGGGATGCTGAGCATCGTTTCATGTGTCTGTTGGCCATCTGGATGTCCTCTTTGGAGAAGTGTCTGTTCATGTCTTCTGCCCATTTCTTCACTGGGTTGTTTGTTTTTCGGGTGTGTAGTTTGGTGAGTTCCTTATAGATTCTGGATATTAACCCTTTATCTGATATGTCATTTGCAACTATCTTTTCCCATTCCGACCAACAGCATTTTTCACACAACTAGAATCATCCTTATATTTGTATGGAAATACAAAAGACCCCATTCTTCAGAGTAAACATCTTTTATGTGAAATGATAATTATGGATGGCATTTTGCCTCGGGATCTTCTGCTCCAAAACACTTAACTCCGGTCTAGTCATTTGAAAACATTAGTTATATTCCAACAAAGGATCATTCTACAAAAGTACCTCTCAAAACTTTGCAGATCATGAAAAATATGGAGAATCTAAAAATTGTCATAGCCAAATGGAGTCCAAGGAGACAGGATGACTAAAGGTACTATGCCAGTGGGATGGGTCTGGAATAGAATAGGTGAAAACCTAAGAAATCTAAGTAAAACTATAAACTTTAGTTAATAATACCATGTCTCTTCTGGATAATGTCCCAACTGATATCAATAACCAGAAAAGAGTCTGATGTATGTGGAGACTCAGTACTATCTTCCCAATTGCTTTGGTAACTAGAAACCCATTATGAATGGAAAGATTATTACTAATCATGGTTTTATTTTTTCAACACATAATATCATATAATTAGTCCTAGTATTAGTTATTAGTTATTAACATTTACCTATTCTTAGTGTTCTTACTATTGTTTTATTTAAATAACAGCATTCATGTTACAGAAAACTGAATAATACACAATGACATACAATTCATAGAAACATCTATTTTATCTTTAAACATACTTTAAGATAATCACACATGTGTATACCACTGTATTACATGGTTAAGTGGTTTTCTGATCTTGAATGAGCATGTCATCGAAAGGATTTCCATAATTGAGGTTATCGTAGATAATGAACCATACTCAGATTTTATAGGATGAGCTTCACATCATGACTGAACATTTTCAAAAAAATGTACAGACAGATGGATCACTGTGACTGGGTCACTTACTCTAAAGAATCTTTGCTTTAATATTTGCATGTATATATTTTTTGCAGAAATACAAGAGAGTCAAATATTTCCAATTAAAAAGATATTCAAATATTAGAAAAACAATAGTGAGTTCCTTTTTCAGAAGGAAAAAAATGTGACCGTGAAGCTGCAGTCACAAGCAAGCAACTTTATTTGGGCCAGCCATGCTGACAGGTTGCATGAGTGGCTGTCCATTGCAGCATGTGACCTGCCAAAGGCTAAGATCCAGAAGTACAAGGGGGCAAGACAAGCTTCTAGAAGAGGTGACTTGGAAAAGCTGATTCTGTGCCTAAGGGATGGCTCAGCAACCTAGCTGGGGATCCCTAGGTCAAAGATTTCAAATGGCCAGCAGTAACTTAGACTCAAAAGATCTTAGAAACTTAGATCAAAGTAACTTAGACCCACAGAGATCTTAGAGCCACAGAATTGATCTTCAGCTATGATTAATAGATGGTGATGGTTTCACAGGATATGAAAAATCAGGCCGGCAGTAGATGGCTAAAATGTTATTTAGGGCTATATTTTTAATAAAAAATGGATGTGTAAAAATTTGCATTTGGAATGTTAAGAAAAATAACAGGCCCATCGTGGAGTTACTTATGTTAAGGCCCCATGTAACCAAATCTAGTTTCATTCCTACAGGAATGTAACCTTTAAGCAGTCAACAAAGAATTTCCTAGTCAATGCTAGAAGTTTTACTGATAGACCCCTCCCATTCCCCTCAGGGAGGTGATTTTGCCTAAATAAGGTATTCCATGCCACTAATTTTTTCTTAATTTTAACTTTTTATTTTTTTTAAGTTTATTTATTTTGAGAAAGACAGAGAGCACATGCAAGGGCCAGTGAGAGAGGCAGAGAGAGAATCCTACGGCCACGAGGTTATGATCTGAGCCAGTATCAAGAGTTAGACACTTAGCGGAGCCATGTGGGCACCCCAAGAATGTGGAGCTTTAAAGGTTAGCAGGCTCGGCTGGGATACAGCCCTGAGGGCACTGCCCTACTCCTGGAAAAAAGGCCGCCAAACTACTTGCAGGCAGATGGCATGGAAACGGTGATCTGTACACCTGGTGCACACAGTGGGGAGATTATACACTCTTCTTGGAGTGCATTCCTGAGAGAAAGCGTTCACAAAGATGCCTCTCTAGGGACAAAGGAGCTGAGTGGTGCCATTTCCCTCCTCTGCCCCCCAGCATAAACACAGAGCCACCTGCCGGAAACAATGCCAATGCTTGGCAACCCCTGTGCTCTGGTGAGACTGCCTTTCTGGGTTGAGCTTGGCTCAGTCCCAATGAAGCTGGCCCCTTCCCCAGAAGACCAGCAGAAGCCGCTGACCACACCACCTCTCTTGACCAGACAGTTCTTCAGGGCTTCAATTCTAGTGGCAGTTGTTTCAAGTCTCATGTAACAAGCAGATCAGAGCACACCTAGTTAAAACTCACCACATTCTGGCCAAGGGCCCACTACCCATATCAGGCAAGGACAGCGTTTGAAGACAACTGACCTGAAGGATAGTGCCGCCAGAACACAAAATAATGCATGCAACATACCCCAGAGACACTCCCTGAAGTATCAGCCCTATGGGGCACCTGGGTGGCTCAGTTGGTTAAGCGTCCAGCTTTGGCTCAGGTCCTCATCTCATGGTTTGTGGGTTCGAGCCCCACCTTGGGCTCTGTGCTGACAGCTAGTTCAGAGCCCGGAGCCTGTTTCAGATTCTGTATCTTCCCCCCTCTCTGACCCTCCCCTGCTCATGCTGTCTCTCCTGCTCTCTCTCATAAATAAAACATGAAAAAAAATTATCAAGTGTCAGCCCTGGACACTAGATGACCTCCTCTTCATAAAGCCATTAATTTCATAGCCATGTAACATAATGACCTTTTGTGACACAGAGAAGGCAGATACTCAGAGAAAATGCCAAGATAGAGGAATGCATCCCAAATGAAAGAACAAGATAAGGTCATGGCCAGAGAAATGGAAGGAACACTTCCAAACGCATCCTACGAGGCCACCATTGCCTTGGTTCCAAACTGGACAATGATCCCACCAAAATGGAGAAGCACGGACCAATATCCCTGATGAAGCTGGATGCAAAAATTCTCAACAAAAATTAGCAAACCAGATCCAACAATACATTAAAAGAATTAGTCACCACGATGAGGTGGGATTTATTCCTGGGATGCAGAGCTGATTCAATATCTGTGAATCAATTGATGTGATACATCACATTAATAAAATAAAGAATAAGAACCACACGATTCTCTCAATAGATGCAGAAAAAGCATTTGATGAAATACAGTATCCTTTCTTGATTAAAAAAAATACCCTCAAGAAAGGAGGGATAGAAGGATCATGCCACAACACTGTAACTTCCATATACGAAAGTCCCTCAGCTGATACCATCTTCAATGGGGAAAAACTGAGAGCTTTCCCCCTAAGGAAAGGAACATGACCAAGATATCCACTCTCACCACTACTATTCAACATACAGTTGGAAGTCATTGCCTCAGCAATCAGACAACAAAAACAAATACGAGGTGTCCAAATCGGGAAAGAGGAAGTCAAAGTTTCATTCTTTGCAGGCATGATATGCTCTGTGGAAAATCTAAAAGACTTCACCAAAAAAACTGCGAGGACTGATACAGGAATTCAGGAAAGTCTCAGGATATAAAATCCATATACAGTGTTGTCTGCATCTCTATACACCAGTAAAGAAGCAGCAGAAAGAGAAATCAAGGAATTGATCTCATATACACTTGTACTGAATACCATAAAATAATTAGGGGTAAACCTAACTAAAGAGGTAAATGATCAATACACTGAAAACAACAGAAAACCTATCAAAGAAATTGAGGAAGCCACAAAGAAATAGAAAAACATTCCATGTTCATGGATTAGAAGAATAAATATTGTTAAAATGTCAATACTACTCAAAGCAATCCACACATTTAATGCAATTCCTATCAAAACTACACCGGAATTCTTCACGGAGCTAGAACAAACAAGCCTAAAATTTGTGTGGATTGAAAAGAGCCTGAATAGCCAAAGTAGTGTTGAAAAAGAAAAACAAAGCTGGAGACATCACAATTCTGGACTCTATGGTGTATTCCAAAGCTGTAATCATCAACACAGTATGATATAGGCACAGAAACAGACACATAGATTAATGGAATAGGGAACCAAGAAATGGACCCTCTAACATATGGCTGACTAATCTCTGACAAAGCAGGAAATAATATCCAGTGGAAAAAAGAGTTTCTTCAGCAAATGGTACTGGGAAAACTGGACAGCAAGAAGAATAAACCTGAACCATGTTCTTACAGAATACACAAAAATAAACTCAAATTGGATTAAAAAATCTAAATGTAAGGCAGGAAACCATCAAAATCCTAGAGAAGAATAGAGGCCAACAACCTCTTTGATCTTGGCAATGGAAACTTCTTACTTGACATGTCTCCAGAAGCAAGGGAAACAAAAACAAAAATGAACTATTGGGACCTCATCAAGATAAAAAGCTTCTGCACAGCAGAGGACACTATCAACAAAACTAAGAGGCATCTGATGGAATGGGAGAAGATATTTGCAAGTGACATATCAGATAAAGGGTTACTATTCAAAACCTATAAAGAATTTACCAAACTCAACACCCAAAAGCCAAATAATCCAGTGAAGAAATGGGTAAAGACATAAATAGACACTTTAACAAAGATAACATCCAGATTGCTGAGACATGAAAAGATACTCAACCTCACTCATCATCAATGAAATACTAATGAGAGCCAAGGAGATATCCCCTCACACCTAGAAGAATGGCTAAAATTAACAACTCAGTAAATGACACATGATGGCAAAGATGTGGAGAAAGGGAAACCTTTTGCAGTGCTGGTGGGACTGCAAAGCGATATAACCACTCTCGAAAATAGTGTGGAGATTCTCCAGAAAAACTAAAAATAGAACTATACTATGACAGAGCAATTGCACTACTAAGTACTTATCCAAGGGATACACAAATGCTGACTCGAAGGGGCACATGCACTCCAGTTTATAGCAGCATTATCAACAATAGCAAAATTATGCAAAGAGTCTAAATGACCAGAGACTAATGAATGGATAAAGATGTGGTATATTTATAAAATGGAATATTACTCAGCAATCAAAAAGAATGAAATCTTTCTATTTGCAACAACGTGGATGGAACTAGACTGTATTATTATGCTAAGCAAAATATGTCAAATGCACAGATCATATAATTTCTCTCATCTGTGGAGTTTAAGAAATAAAACAGATGAACATAGTAGAAGGGAAGCAAAAATAAAATACAAACAGAGAGGGAGTCCAAGTATAAGAGACTCTTAAGCCAGAGAATAAACTGAGGGTTCCTGGAGGGTTACTGAATAGGGGGATGAGCTAAATGGGTAATGGGCATTAGGGAGGGCACTTGGGAAGAGTACTGGGTATTTTATGTAATTGATGGATCACTAAACTCTACTTCTGAAAGTGTATTCCACTATAAGGTAATTAACTAAGGCTTAAATTAGAAAAAAAAGAAATATTAAAAAATACATAAATGAAGTAACATTCATAAGAAAAGAGTATTTATTCATTTTTATTTTTAAAAAATAATTTATTGTCAAGTTGGCTTCCATATAACACCCAGTGCTCATCCCCACAAGTGCCCTCCTCCATGAGAGGGAGGGGAAGGGGGGTGATGGGCATGGAAGAAAAGAGCATTTAAATGGGACTCTTTGAGTGGAAAGGAAAGACCAAAAGTGATATGAACAAAATAGGATCAGAGAAAACATCAAGAAACAATGGAAAACAACTAATAAAGTGGCACTAAATATATATCAATAATTACTCTGAATGTAAATGTACTAAATGCTCCAATCAAAAGACATCAGATAGGGTGTCTGAGAATGGACAAACAAAACAAAACAACAACAATAACAAAAAACAAGACCTATCTAGATGCTTCCCACAATGGCTTATTTTGGAACTAAAGTCACCTGCAGATTTAAAAGTGAGGGAATAGGGGCACCTGGGTGGCTTAGTCGGTTAAGCGTCTGACTTTCGCTTAGGTCATGATCTCGCGGTTTGTGGGTTCGAGCCCCGCGTCGGGCTCTGTGCTGACAGCCAGCTCAGAGCCTGGAGCCTGCTTCAGATTCTGTGTCTCCCTCTCTCTCTGACCCTCCCCTGCTCACGCTCTCTCTCTCTCTCTCTCCTAGAAATAAAAATTTTAAAAAATTAAAAAAAAATAAAATAAAAGTGAGGGAATAAACATTTATCATGCCAATAATGTCAAATAAAAGCCATTAGCAAAACTTATTTCAGACCAAATAGACTTTAAAACCAAGGCTGTATTTTTGTACCTGTGTGTAAATACCTCATAGTGAAATTGCATGCTCCCAATGTTTCTAGCAGCATTATCAAGAAGAGCCAAACTATGGAGAGAGCCCAAATATCCATCTACTGATGAAGGTATAAAGAATTTGTGGTATATGTACATACATACACACACACACACACACACACACACACACACACGTACAATGGAATATTACTCAGCCATCAAAAAGAATGAAATCTTGCCATTTGCAATGATGTGGTTGCAGCTAGAATGTATTATGCCAAGCAAAATATGTCAATCAGAGAAAGACAAATATATGATTTCGCTCATGTAGAATTTAAGAAGCAACAAAGATGAAGGGGAAGGGAAAAGAGAAGAGTGGGAAATAAACCACAAGAGACTCTCAATGATAGAGGACATATTGAGGGTGGATGGAGGGAGATAGGTGGGGGATGGGCTAGATGGGGGATGGATATTAAGGAGGGCACTTGTTATGATTAGCACTGGGTGTTGTATGTAAGTGATGAATCACTGAATTCTACTCCTGAAACTGATAACGCACTGTATGTCAACTAAAACTTAAATGACAAAATAAATAAAACTGTAATAAGAGATGAAGACAGACACTATCTCATAATAAAGGGGACAATCAAACAATAAGATTGAACAACTGTAAAGTTTTATGCACCCAATATGCAAGCACCAAATATATAAAACAATTAACAACATAAAGGACCTCATTGATAATAATATAACGAGAGTAGAGGAGTTTAAAATCCTACTCTAATCAATGGACAGATCCTCTAAACAGAAAATCAACAAGGGAACAGTGGCTTTGAATGACGCACTGGACCAGACGGACTTAACAGATATATTCAGAACACTCCATACTAAAATAGCAGAATACACATTCTTTTCAAGTGTGCATGGGACATTCTTGAGAATTGGTCACAGACTAGGTCAAAAGTCAGGCCTCAAGAAGTACATGAAGACGAGATCAAATGAAGCATCTTTTCTGACCACGAAGCTAAGAAACTTGAAGTCAACCACACACACACACACACACACACACACACACACACACACACAGGAAAGACCACAAATAAGTGGTGGTTGAACAACATGTTACTAAGTGAATTGGTCAAACAACAGATCAATAAGAAAATACACTGAAACAAATGAAAATGAAAATACACTGGCACAAAACTTTGGAATGCAGCAAAAGCAGTCCTAAGATGGAAGCATATAGCAAGACAAGCTTCGCTTAAAAAGCAAGAAGAAGCTCAAACAATCCAAACTTACAACTAAAGGAATGAGAAAAAGAACACTCAAAGCCTAAAGACAACAGAAGGAAGGAAATAATGCAGTTTAAAGCAGAAATAAGTGATATAGAAACTTAAAAAAAAAACACTAGAGCAAATCAATGAAATTAGGGGCTGTTTCTTTGAAAACCTTAATAAACTTGAAAACCTCCTAGACAGACTTATCACAAAGAGAGAAGTGACTCAAAAAAAAAAAAAAAAAAACAAATAAGAGAGAAGAAATACCACCACCACAGAAATACAGGTAGAAGATAACATTTTGAAAAACTATATGCAAACAAATTGGACACCCTAAGAGAAATGGATAAATTCCTAGGAACACATAAACTACCAAAACTGAAACAGGAAGGTATAGAAAATCTGAAAGCAGAAAGAAATTGAATCAGTAATACAAAAAAATATCTCCCTCGGGGCGCCTGGGTGGCTTAGTCGGTTAAGCGTCCAACTTTCACTTAGGTCATGATCTCACAGTTCGTGGGTTCGAGCCCCGCGTCGGGCTCTGTGCTGACTGCCAGCTCAGAGCCTGGAGCCTGTTTCAGAGTCTGTGACTCCCTCTCTCTCTGACCATCCCCTGCTCACGCTCTCTCTCTCTCTCCTAGAAATAAATAAAACATTTTAAAAAATTTAAAAAAAAATCTCCCTCAACACAACGGTTCAGGGCCAGATGGTTTCACTGATGCAATCTACCAAACCTTTAAGGAAGAGGTAATACCTATTCTGCTCAAATGATTCCAAAAAACAAAAAAAGAAGGAAAACTTCCAAATTCATTCTATGAGGCCAGCATTACCCTGACACCAAAACTAGGTAAAGACTCCACTAAAAACGAAAACTACAGGGGTGCCTTGGTGGCTCAGTCAGTTGAATATCCAAATCTTAATTATGGTTCATAGGGTCTAGCCCCACATTGGATTCTGCACTGATAGTGTGGAGCATGTTCAGGATGCTCTCCCTCCCTGTCTCTCTGCCCCTCCCTCACTTTTATGTTCTCTAAGAAAATGAATAAACATTAAAAAATATGTTTAAAATTAAAAAAAATAAAACTGCAGGCCAATACCCTGGTGAGAATGTATGCAGAAATTCTCATTAAAATATCTTCAAATTAAATTCAACTCAACAATACATTAATAGAATCATTCACCATAATCAAGTGGGATCCACTCCTGGGCTGCAAGGGTGGTTCCACATTCAGAAAATCAATCAACATGATGCACCACAGTAATAGAAGAAAGGAGATGAACAATGCAATGTTTTCAACAGATGCTGAAAAAGCATTTGACAAAATGTCACATCCATTCATGAGAAAAACCCTCAGCAAAGTAGATGGAGCTCACCACACCTGCACATAATAAAGGTCATCTATGAAAAATCCACAGCTAATCTCACCCTCAATGGGGAAAATTTGAAAGGTTTTCCTCTAAGGTCATGAAAAAGACAGGATGACCCCTCTCACCACTGTTATTTCACATGGTACCGGAAGTCCTAGCCACAGCAATCCGACAACAAAAAGAAACAAAAGGCATCCACATCGGTGAGGAAGAAGTAGACCTTTCGCTATTTGTAAGTGATATTGATGCTCTATACAAAAAACTTGAACGACTCCCTTAAAAATTGTTGAATGCATATATGAATTCAGCAAGTGACCATATACAAAAATCAATGTACAGAAATTTACTGCATTTCTATAGACCAATCGTGAATTAACAGAAAGAGAAATTAAGGAATCAATCCCATTGACAAGTGCATCCAATATCATAAGATACTAGGAATATACCGAACCATAAAAGTGAAAGGCCTGTACTCTAAAGGCTATGAAACACTGATAAGAGAAATGGTGGAGGACAAAAGAAATGGAAATACATTCATGTTCATGGATGGGATGCACAAATACTGTTAAAATGTGTATACTACCCAAAACAATCTACACATTTAATGAAATCCCTATCAAACTAACAAAACATTGGTCACAGAACTAGAACAAATAATTCTAAATTTTGTATGGAACCACAAAAGACCCAAGACAGCCAAAAGAAACTTGAAAAAGAAAATTAAAGCTGGAAACATCACAATGACACACATTCAGTTATATTACAAAGCTGTAGTGATCAGAACAATATGGTACTGGCAAAAAAAAAAAAAAAAAAGACACATAAATCAATAGAATGGAAACCCAGAAAAGAAGTCACCCCTCTATGGTCAATAATCCTCAATAAAACAGGAAAGAATATCCAATGGAATAAAAGATAGTCTTGGGGAGCATAGCTGTCTCAGTACTGAAGCATCTGATCTTGGATCCAACGCAGGTCATGACCTCAAGGTTCATGAGTTCAAACCCATGTTGGGCTCTGTGCTGACAGTGCAAAGCCTGTTTGGGTTTCTCACTACCTCCATTTCTTTCTGCCCCTCTTTGGCATGTACGCTCTCTCTCTCACTCTCTCTCTCTCTCTCTGAAAAATAAATAAATATACTTGAAAAAGTCTCCTCACCATAAGGTTTTGGGAAAACTAGACAGCAACATGCAAACAACAACAAAAACAACAGACCACTTACTTACAACATACACAAAACTAAATTCCAAATGGATAAAGAACTACATGTGAAACCTGAAACCATAAAAACCCCAGAGAAGAACACAGGCAGTAACTTCTTTGACATTGACTGTACAAACTTCTTTGTAGATATGTCTCCTGACATAAGAAACACAAACAAAAATAATGGGACTTCATAAAAATAGAAAGCTTCTGTCACCAAGGAAACAATCAAGAAAACTAAAACACTACCTAAAGAATAATGATATTAGAAAACAAAATCTAATAAAGGGTTAGTATCAAAAATATAAAAAGTGATACAACACCCAAAAAATGAGAAATCCACTTAAAAATGGACAGAAGACATGATACATTTTCCCAAAGAAGACAGCCAGCCAGCCAGTCAAGAGACACATATATAGATGCTCAACAACACTGATCATCAGGGAAATACAATTCAAAAGTACAATGAGGGGATGCCTGTGTGGCTCAGTCGGTTAGACATCAGAACAGTTAGGCTCAGGACATGATCTCACAGTTCATGGGTTTGAGCCCAGCGTCGGGCTTTGCGCTGACAGCACAGAGCCTGGACCCTGCTTCAGATTCTGTGTCTCCCTCTTTGCCTCTCCCCCATTCAAGCTCTGTTTCTCTTTCTCTCTCAAAAATAAATAAACATTAAAAAACAAGTACAATAAGACTAAAATCAATGAATAATGAAATAACAGGTGTTGCCAAGGATGTGGGGAAAGCGGAACCCTCTTGCACTGTTGGTAGGAATGCAAACTGGTGCAGCCACTCTGGAAAACATTATGGAGATTCCTCAAAAAATTAACAATAGAACTACCTTAGGATCCAGCAATTTCACCACAAGGTATTTACACAAAGAATACAAAAATAATATATCAAACAGAGATGTTTATAGTAGCATTTTCTACAGCAGCCACATTCTGGAAACTGCCCAAGTATCCATCAACTGATGGATAAATTAAGATGTAGTCTATGGAATGTATATGGAGGTAGTATATGGAATGGAATTTTATTCAGCCATAAAAAAATGAAATCTTGTCATTTGCAACAAGGTGGATGGAGCTAGAGAATGTTCTGCTGGGTGAAATAAGCCTGTCAGAGAAAAACAAATACCATATGATTTCACTAACACATGGAAATGAAACAAAACAAAGGAGGAAAAAAAGGAGACCGTGACAGACTTTTAACTAGGAGACAAGCTGAGCATTTCCACAGTGGGGCAGGGAATGGGTTAAACAGGTGATGTGGATTAAGAAGCGCACTTGTGATGAGCACCGGGTGATATGTGGAGGTACTGCTCTATATTGTACACCTGAAACTAATATTACACTATAGCTTTACTAACTGGAATTTAAATTAAAAAATTAACATAAGATTTCTTACACATACCGACTAGGTTTTCTCTAGTTTTCAATTATTTCACTATGTTGGAAAAAGAACCATTAAATTTTTTAAAAGCATGTATGATGTGGGGGACAATTTGTGCCCTTATCTCAGTCTCTGGTTCCAGGAGGACTCGGAAAGTGGGTCCCAGCTCATTCTTCTAGAAGGTCCTGAGCGTGAGCATTTCACGTAGTCACATCCTAACTGAATGGGGCTCCCATTCTTCTGAATTTGTCAGGATTTCTCCCCAGAAATAAGCCTGAATCTGGAACAAACCATCCACTGCATCTATGATGTGATATCATGGGACCCCTGAATCCACGGATCCTTTAGTAAACTACATCTTGTTCAAATACTGTCAGGGAAAGTGAGGAATGAAACACGGCAAAATCCCAGAAAATGCAAGGGACTGTGTGGCTCACCGACCAGAGCGCCCAGGGAAGCCACCCAGGGCCCTGTTCTCAGCATTCAGCCCAACGAGGCAGCTTCTCTCTGGCGACTCAGGAGACTCCAAGTGGCTGCCAACATCCCAAGGTCTCTCCTGGGGCAAGGGGGGGGGAGGGGCGGAACCTGCTGGAAACGCAGCTCTGATCTCTGTCCTGAGGCAGCTGCAGAGGCCGAGTTGTCTGGAGGCAACAGAAGCCCTTCCTGCTCTCAGATGCCCTGGGTCAGAAAAGCCGATGGGGCGCCCTCTGCCGGCCGTCGCTGTGCACGCAGAGGAACCTGCCCCTCCTGGTTTGTGGTGCTCGTGCGCCATCTGCTGGCCACCGTGGGAATTCATGCAATGTTGAAGGCCATGACCGCTCAGCTGAGGCAATGATGGTGCTTTGGACAACTAAGCCTGCTCTCTAGATTGGGAAGGATCTTTGTGACAGGGCCTGGGACACAAAAAAATCTTTTCCTTCTTCTTTTTTGTGAGTGAAGAATGAAACTGAATTTATTAATGTAATGACGTAATTTGTAATGCTTTAAGGAATGTTCACAGAAAAATAGACCACCAATTTACACATGCTGGCCAACAGGTTATTATGTTTATCACCAAAATACTTAGATTAGATAAAAAATTGACACGTTTGAGAGAGGGATACCAGCTTCCAGCTACGGAATGGATAAGTCACACAGATATAAAGTACTGCCAATGGAATAGAGTCAATCCTATAATAATAGTGTTGCATGCTTTCACATGATAGGTATACTTGTGGTTAAGTACAACATAATTTATAGACATATGGAATGACTAGGATGTATGCCTAAAACTAATACAACGAATGTGTGAGCAATATGTCAATAAAAATTGACACCCTTGGGGCTCCTGGGTGGCTCAGTCAGTTAAGCATCCGACTTTGGTTAAGGTCATGATCTCACGGTTCATGGGTTCGAGCCCCATATCAGGTTCTGTGCTGAAGGCTCCGAGCCTGGAGCCTGTTTCAGATTCTGTGTCTCCATCTCTCTCTGCTCCTCCCTTGCTCACACTCTGTCTCTCTATGTCTCAAAAATAAACAAACATTAAAAAATTGACATCCTTTACACTATTTTCAATTTCTCCTTCTTTGACATTAAAAAATCATTCCTGGGGTGTCTGGGCGACTTCATCAGTTAAGCATCCGACTGCGACTCATGTCATGATATTGCTGTCCATGAGTCCGCATCAGGCTCTGTGCTGACAGGTCAGAGCTGGAAGCCTGCCTCAGATTCTGTATCTGCCTCTCTCTCCACCCTCCCCTGCTCAAACCCTCTCAAAGAAAGAAAAAATAAATGTTAAAAATGTTTAAATCATTCCTAATTTAGAATATGTGAAATTCCATTTATAGCAGATACTCTAACATCCCAATCTTGATGTTGAGAACTTATTTGAAAAGTCACTAAGCATGTCTTTGATGACACATATGTGTCAAGGTCGGAATGCAACTTACAGGGAGCTACACGTCTGTTATGAGTTTACTGTATGTATCCTTCATTATTATTTTCAATGAAATGTACTTTAGGTTTGCAGATGGATGAATTACTGTCCATCAGGCACATAGGTCAATTTCCTCTAAGACCATTATGCCTTCAATTACTAATTGCCATCTCTAATTAAAAGAAAGTTGGGAGAAGAAAGTGTCTTCTAATTTGATGTAAGAGAAGACTATGGTGCTTTAAAGGGTTCACCTACCATCTGGCATCTTCAGATTCACAGTGGACAGGAGGATAGCAACCCACTATCTTGATGTACATTTCTAGTTCCAGAGGGACAATACAGACCTTATTGTCAAATACATTTGTATACAAATATATCCATATCAGCAGACCACCTTTGCCAGGTCCAGACTGCAGGACCTAGGGACAACACAATGCCTGATACCTGGGGGTCAGACCATGAGGAAGGCCAGCAGGTGTGGGGGGGAATATAGCAGGGCCTGGAGCATTGAGGGAGATGGTTCAGGGTCACCTCCCCACAGGGCAGGCTTGGTGTTTACCTCCAAAAGAGCAGCACACTCTCCCTCAAGACATCCCTCTCCATGACAGAACATGAGGCTGAGCCCAACCATTCCAGGAGAAATGAGGAGGACCCATCTTTTCAAAATGCAATGGCCCCTGCAGACCTGGGCCCCAGGGAAGTCAGAGTCTTGGAGTCACAGAACTGTGATGCCCATGATACCAGCCTTTCTTCCCCAGCACTCAGAGCCACTTAATACATCCACTCTCCCCTGGCCCATGTCACCCTGTCCACATACCTGGACCAGGTCCCTGCTTTCCTCCTTGCACTTCCTCTTTGTCTCTGTTTCTCTCTAGCCCTGTGTCTCTCTGTTCCTTCTTTTCACTTTTGACGACTTGCCCAATTCCTCCATCACTCACACAGTCTCTCTCCCTGCCTGGATCTTTCTCCACCTCTCCCCAAGCTTCAGGCCATCTGCTCTGTACATGAAGCCCTGTCCAGGAGCACAGGGCACTCCTGACTCACCCTCTCTCCTGTCACGTTTTGTCCCAGGCCCTGTTCACAATGGGCGAGAATCCCCCGTACAGCAGCTGCTGATGTTGACATTTACTATAGCAATGTTGGCAGCAATGTGGACAGCCAGACATTTACCCTTGGTGGCCCAGCCATGACCTAAAAGCTGCTGGAGGGCTGGCTGCTTCCCTAAACAGAGAGGAAAAAGGAGCCTGCAGGGTTCAGGGTCCCAGGGGCCAAGTGCACTGGATTGGCCAGTGTTGAAGGAGCCATATGCTTACACCCAATCTCCGGGGTGGTGTTGAAGCAACCTATCTCATACCATTGACCTCTGCCCTCCCCATCCCTCAATAAGGCAACAGGGGGAGGTTTGGGGGACATCATGTGACTTACCACGAAAATTGCTGCCATTTGCACACTTGGAGGCCACCTGGATTTGTGCTATTGGGGGCAGCTGGTAAGGTGGAGAAGGGCACAAGAGCTGGATTCATGCAGAGCATCTTTACTGGCCTCCTGATCCATTCCTCACCATCACAATAGATCCTTGCCTGGAGACAGATACCTGCCCTGCTCATCAGCAAAAACCCCATAAACAAGCAGGTGCCATGTGCTCATGAGGATCTATCTACAGAATTAAGCACCACCACCAGAGCTCCTATAGGATGTGTCCAACTCCTGAGATAGAACTATGGGTCCCTTCCAGGCAATACAACCCCAAAGAATGATCTATCTTCTTCCACCAATACTACACACTCTACCTGCTTTTAACTGTGTGTACAGGAACACCAAAGTGTGCACTTGATGGGGAATGAGTGTCGATTTTCCTGGAAGCAGACACCAACACAGAGATACAACCGTGGCGAGTGTATTAGGGGACACTAGGAAGGACAAAGTGGAGGGACATGGTGGGCAGGGAAAGCGTTCGGACCAAGGGGCAGATTAGACACTGAATATGTAGTCACCACAGTTGGTCTTCTTCAAATTTCAAACGGATTGTCCTCTATGTAAAAGAGACTTTGAGGTATTGCAATGGGATCTTCTGTTCTCTATGCATTTTGTCCTTGACAATACGTGTGTGGCCTTCAATGAACACTTATGTGGCTGCATCTGTGTGTCTACCTGTAATGGAAGAGGACTGTCTTCAGATCTTACCTATAGATCCCTGAATGTACACATTCTCACTTTTCTTTTCCTTTTTTGTGAACCAGGACCTGAATTTTATTTTTTATTTTATTTTTTAAAAATAGTTTGTCAAGCTGGTTTCCATATAATACCCAGTGGTCATCCCCACAAGTGCCCTCCTCCATGCCCATCACCCGCCTTCCCCTCTCCCCATACCCATCAGTCCTCAGTTTGTTCTCACCATTTAAGAGTCTCTCATGGTTTGTCTCACTCCCTCTCCCCCCCCCACTTCACCCCTTCTTCTCCCCAATGGTCCTCCGTTAAGTTCCTCCTATGCGTGCAAACATATGGTATCTGTCCTTCTCTGCCTGACTTATTTCGCTCAGCATAACAGCCTCAAGCTCCACCCATTCCTACACATGGCCAGATTTCATTCTTTCTCATTGCCATGTAGTATTCTATTGTATACATAAACCACATCTTCTTGATCCATTCATCAGTTGATGGACACTTAGGGTCCTTCCATGTTTTGGCTATTGTTGAGAGTGCTGCTACGAACATTGGGGTCCATGTGCCCCTATGCATCAGCACTCCTATATCCCTTGGGTAAATTCCTAGCAGTGCTATTGCTGGGTCCTAGGGGAGTTCTATTGCTAATTTTTTGAGGAACCACCACACTATTTTCCAGAGGGGCTGCACCCGTTTACATTCCCTCCAACGCTGTAGGAGGGTGCCCATTTCTCCACATCCTCGCCAGCATCTAGAGTCCTCTGATTCGCTCATTTTAGCCACTCTGACCGGCATGAGGTGGTATCTCAGTGTGGTATTGATTTGTATTTCCCTGATGAGGAGGGATGCTGAGCATCGTTTCATGTGTCTGTTGGCCATCTGGATGTCCTCTTTGGAGAAGTGTCTGTTCATATCTTCTGCCCATTTCTTCACTGGATTGTTTGGTTTTCGGGTGTGGAGTTTGGTGAGTTCCTTATAGATTTTGGATATTAACCCTTTATCTGATATGTCATTTGCAACTATCTTTTCCCATTCTGTTGGTTGCCTATTAGTTTTATGGATTGTTTCCTTTGCCGTGCAGAAGCTTTTAATCTTGATGAGGTCCCAACAGTTTATTTTGGCTCTTGATTCCCTTGCTTTTGGGGATGTGTCAAGTAAGAAATTGCTGCGGTGGAGGTCAAGGAGGTTGTTTCCTGCTTTCTCCTCTAGGGTTTAGATGGTTTCCTCTCTCACGTTCAGGTCCTTTATCCATTTTGAGTTTACTTTTGTGTATGGTGTGAGAAAATGATCTAGTTTCATTCTTCTGCATGTTGCTTTCCAGGTCTCCCAGCACCATCTGTTAAAGAGGCTGTCTTTTTTCCATTGGATACTCTTTCCTGCCTTCTCAAAGATTAGTTGGGTGTACATTTTTGGGTCTAATTCTGAGTTCTCAATTCTATTCCATTGGTCTATGTGTCTGTTTTTGTGCCAATACCATACTGTCTTGATGATGACAGCTTTGTAGTAGAGGCTAAATTCTGGGATGGTCATGCCTCCCGTTTTGGTTTTCTTCTTCAATATTAGTTTGGCTATTCGGGGTCTTTTGTGGTTCCACACAAATTTTAGGATAGTTTGTTCTAGCTTTGAGAAGAATGCTGGTGCAATTTTCATTGGGATTGCATTGAATGTGTACATTGCTTGGGTAGTAATGACATTTTAACTATATTTATTCTTCCAATCCATGAGCATGGAATGTTTTTCCATTTCTTCGTGTCTTCTTCAATTTCCTTCATAAGTTTTCTATAGTTTTCATCATACAGATCTCTTGTATCCTTGGTTAGGTTTATTCCTAGGTATTTCAGGTTTTTTGTGCAATTGTGAATGGGATCAGTTTCTTGATTTCTCTTTCTGTTGCTTCATTGTTGGTGTACAAAAATGCAACCGATTTCTGTACGTTGATTTTGTGCGCTGCAACTTTACTGAATTCTTGTATCAGTTCTAGTAGGCTTCTGGTGGAGTCTGTCGGGTTTTCTATGTAGAGTATCATGTAGTCTGCAAAAAGTGAAAGTTTGACTTCTTCTTTGCCAATTCTGATGCCTTTGATTTCCTTTTGTTTTCTGATGGCTGATGCTAGGACTTCCAGTACTATGTTAAACAACAGTGGTGAGAGTGGACATCCCTGTCGTGTTCCTGATCTCAGGAAGAAAGCTCTCAGTTTTTCCCTGTTGAGGATGATGTTAGCTGAGGGCTTCTTATAGATGGCTTTTATGATGTTTATATAAGTTCCTTCTATCCCAACTTTCTCGAGGGTTTTTATTAAGAAGGGATACTGTATTTTGTCAAATACTTTTTCTGCATCTATCGATAGGATCATATGGTTTTTATCTTTTCTTTTGTTGATGTGATGTATCACATTGATTGATTTGCGAATATTGAACCAGCCCTGTAACCCAGAAATAAATCCCACTTGATCTTGGTGGATAATTCTTTTTATGTGCTGTTGAATTCGATTTGCAAGTATCTTGTTGAGGATTTTTGCATCTGTATTCATCAAGGATATTGGCCTGTAGTTCTCCTTTTTTGCTGGGTCTCTGTCTGGCTTGGGAATTAAAGTGATGCTGGCTTCATAAAATGTGTCTGGAAGTTTTCCTTCGATATCTATTTTTTGGAATGGTTTGAGAAGAATGGGTATTAATTCTGTTTTAAATGTCTGGTAGAATTCCCCAGGGAAGCCATCTGGGCCAGGGCTCTTATTTGTTTGGAGATTTTTGATAACTGATTAGCTTTCCTCATTTGTTATGGGTTTGTTCAGGTTTTCTATCTGTTCCAGTGTGAATTTTGGTAGTGAGTGTGTGTTTAGGAATTTGTCTATTTCTTCCAAGTTGTCCAGTTTGTTGGCATATAGTTTTTCATAGTATTCCCTGATAATTGCTTGTATTTCTGAGGGGTTGGTTGTAATCAGTCCATTTTCATTCATGATTTTGTCTATTTGAGTGCTCTCTCTTTTCTTTTTGAGAAGCCTGGATAGAGGTTTGTCAATTTTGTTTAGTTTTTCAAAAAAACCAACTCTTGGTTTCATTAATCTGTTTAACTCCTTCTTTGGTTTCTATATTGTTAATTTCTGCCCTGATTTTTATTATTTCTCTTCTTATACTGAGTTTGGGGTGCTCTTGTTGCTCTCCCTCTAGTTGCTTTAGGTGTGCTGTTAGATTTTGCACTTGCGCTTTTTCTAATTTCTTGAAATAGGCCTGGAGTGCAATGTACTTTCCTCTTAGGACTGCTTTTGCCGCATCCCATAGAGTTTGGATTGTTGTATTCTCATTTTCATTTGTTTCCATATATTTTTTAATTTCTTCTCTAATTGCCTGATTGGCCCATTCGTTCTTTAGTAGGGTGTTCTTTAACCTCCATGTTTTTGGAGGTTTTCCAGAATTCTTCCTGTGATTGATTTTGAGTTTCATAGCATTGTGATCTGAAAGTGTGCATGGTATGATCTCAATTCTTTTATATTTATTGAGGGCTGCTTTATGTCCCAGTATGTGATCTATCTTGGGGAATGTGCCATGCGCACTTGAGAAGAAAGTGAATTCCCTGAGCTCTGGATGTAGAGTTCTAAATATATCTGTCAGATCCCTCTGGTCCAATGTGTCATTTATGTCCATTGTCTTTATTGATTTTCTGTCTAGTTGATGTGTCCATTGTTGTAAGTGGAGTATTTAAGTCACCTGCTATTAGCATGCTCTTATCGATAAGAGTGTTTCTGTTTGTGATTGTTTTATGTATTTAGGTGCTCCCATATTTGGTGCATAGACATTTATAATTTTAGCTCTTCCTGATGGAAAAACCCTTTAATTATTATATAATGCCCTTCTTCATCTCTTGTTACTGTCTTTACTTTAAAGTCCAGTTTGTCTGATAAAAGTATAGCTACTCCAGCTTTTTGACTTCCAGTAGCATGATATATATTTCTCTATCCCCTTACTTTCAATCTGAAGGTGTCCTCCAGTCTAAAATGAGTTTCTTGTAGACAGCAAATAGATGGGTTTTGTTTTTTATCCATTCTGCTACTCTATGTCTTTTGATTGGGGCATTTAGTCCATTTACATTCAGTGTTATAATTGAAATATCTGGGTTTAGAGTCATTGTGTCGTTTGTGGGGTTCATGCTTGTGGTGGTGTCTCTAGCATCTTGCATCTTTGCAACATTTCCCTCAGAGAGTCTCCCTCAGGATTTCTTGTAGGGCTGGTTTACTGGTAACAAATTCTTTCAATTTTTATTTGCAAAGACTTTTATCTCTTCTTCTATTCTGAATGACAGGCTTGCTGGATAGAGGATTCTTGGCTGCATATATTTTCTGTTCATCACATTGAAGATCTCCTGCCATTCCTTTCTGGCCTGTCAAGTTTCAGTAAATAGGTCTGTCACCACTCTGATAGGTTTCCCTTTGTATGTTAGGGCCCTTTTCTCCCTAGCTGCTTTCAGGATTCTCTCTTTGTCCTTATATTTTGCCAGTTTCACTATAATATGTCGTGCAGAAGATCGATTCAAGTTATGTCTGAGGGGAGTACTCTGTGCCTCTTGGATTTCAACGTCTGTTTCCTTCCCCAGGTTGGGGAAGTTCTCTGCTATAATTTGTTCCAGGACTCCTTCAGCACCTTTCCCTCTCTTCCTCTTCTGGAATTCCTATGATATGGATATTATTCCATTTGATTGTGTCGCTGAGCTCTCGAACTCTCCTTTCGTGTTCCTGGATCAGTTTCTCTCTCTTTTCCTCAGCTTCTTTTTCTATAATTGTGTCTTATAAATCACTTATTCTCCTTTCTGCCTCTTCAATCCGTGCATTGGACACCTCCAGTTTATTATGTATCTCATTTATCACATTTTTTAATTCATCATAACTATTTTTAAGCTCCATAGTGTTTGTAGCCATAGTTTCTCTGATGTCTTCCATGCTTTTTTCAAGCCCAGTGATTAGTTTTATGACTATTGTTCTAAATTCTTGTTCAGTTATTTTGCTTATATCTGTTTTGAGCAGTTCTTTAGCTGTCAATTCTTCCTGGAATTTCTTTGGAGGAGAGCTCTTTCGTTTTGTCATTTTGGTTAGCTTTCTATCTCTTGTTAGTTTTAAAAGCTTGTTAATTACTCTGCACCTGTGAGCGCTGCTGTACTAGGGAAGGCTCTTTGTCCAGGGCCTGTCCGTTCAGAAAGTGTTCTTTGAATGGTATCTCTTAGTTTCTCTTGTTGAGATCTTGGTTATTTTATTTTCCTACTCGTAGTGGTATTTGGGACTCTCCTGGCTTGTTTCTTGAGGTAGCTGCTATAAGGTTTTCTCAGCGGACTCTGTCTCCTTTTCCTCCCAAACTCCTGGATTCTGTAAGGGCTCCTATGGCTTCAGGCCTTCTCCGTGTGAGATATGGGGGCAAGTGAGATGTACAGAGCTCCCTACTTCTCTGCCATCTTGCCCTCTCTACCTGTCATCGTGGGTTATAAGTGGCGTGCCGTCCACAGGAACACAAGTCACCAGGCCTGTTCACACGGCCCAGAACTGAGTTCTGATGCCCTGATGCTTCTGAGGAGAATTGGTGATCTCCAATCTTCTGGCATGAGCAGGCAGCAGCCTGAGTGGAGGCCCTGGGCCATTGCCTCTGGGCTCAATCGCAGCCTACATATCTGCAGGATAGCCAAGTCCTTTGTGGCTGCCAGGCAGCTGTGGTAATGCTCGCTTGTTTTCACACTGAACGAAGATCCTCGGGGAGACACTGGGGTAGGGAAGAGAGTGTGAGAGGCAGGGTGGAGAATCACCAGTGGGGCGGAGCGCTGGGGTTGGGGCAGCGGTATGGAGATCCACAGCATTGAGGGTAGAAGGCTGGTGGAGATCCTGGTCTCTTCCTCCTCTGTGAGGCTGGGCTAGGCTGGGGCTTTCCTGGCACTTGCTGTTCTTGCAGCAGAGTCAGCTCTGAGATGTGTCTGCCAGTGCTCATGCAGATCCTTAAGTACACCTGACAACCAGACAAAGGAGTTGGTTTTAAACTGCTCTCCATAGAAGAGGGTGGGGGATTGGATGGTCGCAATCAATGGATTCATCAATTTCACCTGAATGTAGTTTCCGATGTCTCATCCAGGTGTGACCTGGAAAAGTAGCATAACTTTTTTGCTTTGAGTTTGTTACGTCAAATGATTATGGTAAGAAATAATGAGAAAATGCCTGTAAAAGTAAACAGCTCATTACTTGATGCATAGAAAACACACAAAAGTCGTAATTATTATTCATTAATTTTTTAGAAATTAGGAGTCTAGAGGAGAGAAGAAAAGAAGGATACTATGGGAAGAATGTTGCTATTCTCATAAAACAGACCTACTATAACTCAAGTTCCTTATTTGGGGATCCAAATACCCCAATTCTTCAACTGATAAGTGAAAACCACTTATGTAACATTGTGATGGTCATCTACTTACTTTTGAGTTCCAGAAACTACACATCTACATAAAAATACATACACTTCAAAACTTTCTACTTATTGGAATGATAAAATTCACCTAGCTGAGAGGATCGTTTAAGACTCTGCAGTGTCCAATAACTGTTTCTGCATCCAAGGCATTAAACTCATTATGAAAGCCACGATCCCCTTTAATACTATTAGTGAAGTTCAAATTCCTATCCTGCAACAAGTCCTTCCTGCTGAGAAGCTGAAGCTGATTGAAGTCAATGGGAGTTGGGAATCAGTAAACAGATGGGAGCTTTTGCTCTCAGATCAAGTAACTTCTGTATTCTCTCCACATGAGCAGTTTTTTCTCTTCCTCCATTTTAAGACAGAGGCACTGTATACTGGTGAGGTATTTCTTCACCCAACATCTGTGATGAAGTATTGGAAAACTTATTGGAATTTCAGACACACAGTCTACATATTCAGCCATTAGGTAATCTGCCAAAAATAGTAAGAGTTCCTTTCCATTAAAAGGATAAACCAATGAATTACTTCAGGTCTCTACCATTTGCTTTACTGTGATGTAGCTTGTCTCTTTTTGCTACTCAAATTCTATTTTCAAGAAGTTTGCTTTTTAAAGTTTTTATCAAATGGTAGAAGATTCAAATAGGATACCATTAAAGAAAACAGTACAGCATAATGGAACCATAACCAACTCCTGATGTGTAAATTCAGGCTTAGTCTTTGTCTTATATCTTCATCATCATTCAGGATATAGAGAAATGCATGTATACTCACACTTGCCAACATTTTGTCAAAAACAATAATCATGGATGATTTTCTCATTTGAATGGAAAGCTTCAGAAATGTTCTATATTGCTGCCAAACAATCATTGTAATTGAGTAAAACCGAACTATTCAAAATAGCCAAAATAAAAGACATAATGGGTAAACTAAACTGAATTTCATACCTGTAGGCAAAGAGAATGCGCTTATTACATGTTTGTAATGCTGCTGATGCTCTGAGCTCAGACCTCTGGAGAATGATCTCCTCTGAGCCTACTGGTGTAAAATAAATCTCCTCCCTTCCAAGATCTCTGAGTGTCATTTGGTTCCTCCACCGCGTGATCAAAACCAGATTCTGTAACATTCGGTTTCCTGACCAGGAAACCCAACTGCACTGGCCCATTATTGCCACCAGTTTGGGAAAACAGAGAGGTGGTGACAGAACGAGGAATTGCAAAGGAGAAGGCGTGCCCTGCCTGAATTTCGGCATCTCTAGCTCGGTTGCCTCTGGCCAGCTCTGCTCTGCTGTTCCCATGGGTCTCGAGGAGACTTGGCAAGTGAGTGTGTCCCGAGGCCCTACAGTAGCCGGGTCCATCGAGGAGGCGGGCCCTGGAACCCATACACTAAGCCTGGATGGCTCCGGCCCATGCGTCTTCAACTTAGCCCTCAAGGTGGACCACAGCACCAGTGGTGGATCTGTTCCTGGAGCATCCTGGGCTTGGAGCCCTAACCCTAACTTTAGCCCTCACCTAACCCTAACCATAGACCTACCCCTAAAGCTCACCGGAACCCTTCACCTGAACCAGCCCCATGCATTTGCCCTCATTTCATCCCTCCAGGGAGATCGCAGGACTGGTGCCACTTTGGCCCTGGTGACTCCCCCAGATGCAACTCTAACCATAGCCAAGTTTCTATCTCCTCATGGGGACCCAAGTCCTTTGTCTGAGAAAACCACGGACACATGGCCCAGAAACAGTTCAGGATGACTCGACCTGTCACATGGAACATCAACCATAGCCTAGATGGAGGTGCACGAGGGGCCTCCTGAGGCCCACATGTAGCCTAGCCCAAAGAGGAGGTTGGCCTTTGAAGCCAAGGCCAAAGGCTGACCGGCACTTTCCCATGTGCCCTCAACTAAGCCCTCCTGGGAGACCATAGATCCAATAGACATGAGGGTTTAGTGCTGAGCTAGTCTCAAGGTCTCACTTCCTGAGGCCAATGGGGAATCCCAGTGTTTAACTGTCTTGGGCTCTGCTTGATTAAAGGGCTCCATGGACCAGAGTCCATGGTGTCCCAACTCTCCAGGTGACTCATTGGCCAGTGCTAAGCTGGTTCAAGGGCTCATGGTGAGCCCACTATCCTGGTGATTCCTTGGCTAAGTGAAGTGTACATTTGGAGACTTCCATGTCCAAGGGCACATGGTGATCCCTCTGTCCAGCACACTCCTAGGCCTATTTGTGAGCTGGTTTGGAGCCATCAAAGTCTAAAGCCATGTGGTGATTCCTATTTCGAGGGGAAACCTTGGCTTAGTGGAGAGATGTGTTCGAAGGCTTATAGTCTGAAGGGTCCTGGTAAGCCCAGTGCTCTGGAGACTTGACTGTCCTGTGCTTTCTGGTTTGGAAGTCTCCAGGTCCAAGGGCATGGGATGAGTCTGCTGTCCACATGATTCCTTGGCCTTAGACAGAGCAGGGTTGGATGGTTTCTGGTGTATGCTTCTGGCAAGCCTAGTGTTATGGAGACTTGATTGCCTCATCTCTGCTGGGTAAGTGGCCTAAAGGTCAAGGGCACATGTTAAGTTCACTCTCTAGGTGAGTCTTATGGTAGTGCAGAGCTATTTTGGAGGGTTTGTAGTCTGAATGCTCCTGGAAAGCCCACAGTTCTCCTATTTGATTCCCCTGTGCTATGTTCTCTTGGAGAACTTCAGGTCCAAGGGCACACAGTGAGCCCAATGTGCATGCAACTACATGGCACTGTGCAGAGCTATGGTCGATGGCTCCAGTTCCATGGGCTCATGTTGATCCTGCTCTCCACATGATTTCTTGGCCTAGCGCAGGCCTGGATTGGATGGCTCATTGTCAGAAGGCCCTTGCAAGCCCAGTGTTCTGTACGCTTTATTACAATGTGCTCTCCTCCACTGTAGGGCTCCAGATCCAAGGACACATGGTGAGCCCCCTGTCCAGGATACTCCCTGGCCTAGTGCTAAAGTGGTTTGGAGACCTGCAGGGCCAAGGGAAAGTAGTGAGCCCACTCTCTAGGTCACTATTTTTCCTAGTGCAGAGCTTGCCTGGAATGATCTTGGTCTGAAGTTTCCGGGCAAGTCTAATGTTCTGAAGACATGACTGCCCTGCAATCTACTGTGCTGGAGGTGTGCAGGTCCAAGGACATATGGTGATCTTATTATTCAAATGACTTCATGGCCTAGTTCAGAGATGGATTTTCAGACTCCAGGTCCCAGGTCATGTGTTGAGCTCACTGTCCATGTGACTCCTTGGCCTAGTGACACGCTGGGTAGGAGACATACTGGTCTCATGGCTCTTGGTAAGCCTAGTATTCTGGAGATTTGATTGTTCTCTTCTCTGCTCTATTACAGGGCTCCATATCCAAGGACATGTGGGGAACCCGCTGTCAAGGACACTGCTTGGCCTAGTTCTGAGATGCTTTGGAGCCCTCCAGGTCCCACGGAATTGGTGGGCATGTTGTCCAGGTGACTCCTTGGCATAGAGCAGACCTTACTGGGAGCACTCATGGTCTGATGACTATTGGCAGGCTCAGTATTCTGGAGATGTCATTGTCCTGTGTTCTCCTAAATTGGAATGCTTGTGCTCTGAAAGTTCCTATCAAGGCCAGTGTGTCTAGGGCAATCAATTGCCCTTTTTCATGGACTAAAAGGTTCAAGGTCTAAGGAACTCTGATCAGTTCTGTGTCCAGGTGAGACCTTAGCCCAATGTGAAGCTGGGATGCAGGACTCATGATAGGGCAAACTTGCCTGACAAACCTGGTGTTCTGAGGACTCAATGGTAGTATGCGATAGTAAATTTGAAGGCTTGTGGTTTGTGGGTGGCAAGTCAGCCCAATGTCTGAGGAAATTTTTGTTCACTACTGAGGTGGATCAAATAGTTCATGACCAGAGGTCTATTTCCCAAAGACTTCCACTATCTCCAGTGTCATGACTCCATCTCCCAGAAGTTATTTGTTTCAAAAAATTCCATCTCTGCCAGCTGTCTGTGGGCATGGTCCACATCGTGGAAGATTGGGTCAGTCTGATGTTCAGAGCATTGATGTACCCTGTGCTAGGCTGGGACAGAGGACTCCTAGGATGAAGGGGAGGTGCAGAGCTCCCTCAAAGTATGGCCACTCCCACCTGCCAAATGGGAATGTATACCAGAGTGGCCCACCAAACCTCATAGTGGGAAGTGGATCCAGGAGTAACCTGGTACAGGTATGGTGACTCTCAGGAACAGAGAGGGGCACAAAGGTAGGTGTAAACATGAAAGTGGACCACAGACTGTTAGGAAGAGGCCCCAGGCAGGAGGAGTGGGAAGGGGACTTGCCATCAGCAGGGGCAGGTACAGGGCAGAGAATGAGATGAACAGCAGAAAGATATGTGGTGGTATTGCATGTCTCTCTTCAGTGTTGCCTGAGCTGTTGCCTGCCTTTCCTAACCACCGATTCATCACAATGCTTTCTTGTGATGTCAGCAAAATTTCTAGCCAACCATCAGTGCTCTTTCAAGTTGGACTTGTTCAGGTTGCCAATCACCAGGTAGCTTCCATAAGCCAAACACAGATGGCTTTCTAACTGGCCCTCCTAACATCACTGCCGGGACAACATGTTTTAAAGGAAAACATGGTAACATTCTTCAAGTTGAGAAATTAATATTGGGGATGTGTTTATAGTACAGTCATGGTGAGGTTGAAAGTCTCAAATGGTACAAAGACAAATGTGTCACTTAGAGTCACCTTTCACTAGGCACACAGATATGAATCATTTCATAGGCCATGAGGCTCAATTAAAGATGACATGTCATTGGTATACCTAAAACATGATGCGAGAGCAAATGCTCCTCTCAACTCGTCCATTGGAGCTTGAAAAGAAGCCTGAAAATGCTAACTATTGTGTATGGTACATCTTCCGACAATAAAATCATGGTAAATTTGGAGAAGATGAAACTGAGTCAGTGTCATTAAGTGCTTGCCAAAACCACATTCAGCACTCATCAGAGGGGATAACCAAATCCAGACTTCCGAGTCGTGTCCAACCTCCAAATAAAGAAAATGCTCAACATCCAAAGAAGGAGGTAAATGGAACTCATACGTAGAAAAAAAATTCCACAGCGAAAGACCCCCCCTAATGACAGGTGACAGTATATAGAGAGACATCATCCACAGGAGTTCTTCAGGCAAACAATGGTACTAGATGGGCACTGGAATCTAGAAAGAAATGAAGATGGTAGATACATAAATGGAAAAATAGCAGTCTTTCATCATCTCATTAAAAAATTTCCTATACAAGATACTGGAGTGTTTTAGGAAACATCAA
Organism: Hyaena hyaena; assembly: GCF_003009895.1. Lineage (NCBI taxonomy): Eukaryota > Metazoa > Chordata > Mammalia > Carnivora > Hyaenidae > Hyaena > Hyaena hyaena. The sequence goes on from NW_024081134.1 coordinate 1,202,714, forward strand.
AGCATTAAACTGTTAAGTCTACAGCAAGTATCAAGAACGATATAGGACACAACTGCCACAAATGCCAGAAAGGGAAAATGGAACTCAGTGGTTTGTTGTTTGTATATTGTTCCTACAGTTATGTAAATTATATATTTGAGGCAATATTCTTTGATGGCCGAGGGTGACATATTAATTCAAGACTCAAGTTTTAAAGCCTCAAGCAACCACTAAGACGTATGAGCACTCCACTTAAGAAGAAGAGCCACTAAAGAATTGCTAGATATTTCAGAGGAAATCCCAAAATAATATTCATGAATCACAATAAACAGAGGGCTCCATTAGTTCAGAGTCCAACTCTTACTTTTGTCTCAGGTCCATGATTTCACGTTTGGGAGATTGAGCCCCACACAGGGACAGCACAGAACCTGCTTGGGATTCTCTCTCTCTCAGTTCCTCCCCTGCTTACACTCTCTCTCTCTCAAAATAAATAAGCATGAACAATAAGAATAAAGAAGTAAAGAGAAAATGTCACATTTTCTTCATAATATATTCTCCTTTTATGAAGAATCCAACTCAGACTTCCTGAAATTAAGAATTTTTCCTCAGACAGCAAATTCTAGGGCAAGGATTACATCCCAGGTATTTCCAAGAAAACTAATTCAGAGCAGAAATTATGAACATTTCCTCAAAAGGAACTCACCTGAGGCAGGTAACTGCAGGCTCTGGTGACAGGATCTATGTAGGGAGGTTGGGATTTCAGGTGGCAGAACCACAGGAGCTCTGCAATCACCCCTGCTGTGGGGAGCATCCCAAGTCCAGGACTCGGGGGGGGGAGCACGGCAGGTCTCCTCCTTCAAATTCTGCCCTCACTACCAACCACCACTGCCCACCTTAGGACCCCAGGTTTGTCTAGATTCTCCTGGGCCGGTCCTCTATGACATCATGTGTCTACAGGCCATCCTGGGATGCTGCCATGATGGTATTTGTGATCCAATCCTCCTTTGTTTACGAGTGCACACAAGCACATGCTCATATACACACATTAGTACACACTAGTATACACGCAAGTGTATGTTAGCACACACCTAGTGCACACACTAGACCACATTAGCATGTCTAGCACACACTACTCACTTCCCTCTCTCTCACAACAATAAACAAAATTGGATTACAATTCAAAGTAGCTGGCAATGGATGAGTGTAATTTGTGACTTTTCATTTGAATTTACTTTTCTGGACATGTCATGTGTTTAAGTTCAAGACTGCAAATATTTGTGGGTAGGGTCAAATGTCAATTTGTTGCTGCTAGCAAGAAATTCAGTAATTTATCAGGATTAACAACAATAACGTCTAACACGATATTTTTGGTTTTGCTATTAACCAACATAAACAAAGAAATGAGTTGGTTTTTTTGTTCAGGCAAGACCCGTTCTTTGGCAGAAACATAATTTACTATTGTCATGAATGACAGAAATAGAAAACACTTTTCTAAAGAAGTTTTTCAGATAGAAGATGTGATCCTAGAAATCTATGATTCTTCATAGAAATGTATGACATCCAGATGGCCACCAGACACACAAAACAATGCTCTAACTTCACTCATCCTCAGAGACATACAAATCCAAACCACAATGAAATACCACCTCACACCTGTCATAAGGGCCAACATGAACACATTAGGCAACAACAGATGCTTGTGATGATGCGGAGAAAGAGGACCTCTATTGCACAGCTGGTGGGAATACAAACTGGTGCAGCCAATCTGGAAATAAAATTCCATCTCTGTCAGGTGTCTGTGGGCATTGTCTGTGGAAGTCTGGGCCAGTCTGATGTTCAGAGTATTGATGTTCCTGCTGTTTCGCTGGGTTGGAGGACACCTGTGGTAAAGGAGTGGGTCCATGAGTCACTAGTGCAGGTATGTGGACATTCAGGACCATAGAGGGGAACAAAGGTAGGTGCAAACATGAAAGTGGAGTACAGACTGTAGGCAGATTCTCATGGGCCGATCCTCTATGACATCATGTGTATACAGTCCATCCTGCCTGGGATGCTGCCATGACGGTATTTGTGATCCAGTCCTCCTTTGTTTACGCATGCACACAAGCACATGCTCACATACACACATCAGTTCACAGCAGTATGCATGAAGGTGTATGTTAGTACACGCCTAGTACACACACTAGACCACACTAGCATGTCTAGCACACACTACTCACTAGCACACAATACCACATAAGTTAGGACTCATGCCAGCACAAAGATAAGGGTGCAGCTAGTACACACACTAGTCCACACTAGTATACAACTACAACTGATGTTTGTCAGTACTCACAGTAGTATGTCCACTACATACTACTACTCATTCATACACAATAGCATATAAGCTGTCCTCAAACTAGCAAAACACGAGCACTCACCTAATATATGTGCTAGCACACAGAGTTGCAAACCTATTACACACTACCACACATGAATCAATATGCTATTTCTAGTGCACACTACTAAGCACACAGACTAGTACACACACTAACACACACTAGCATACATTAATACATCTCATAGACACTAACACACACTAGTTCACATGTTTGTTTCCAAATAGTAGTTCACATGAGTATCCCTAGGAGCACACACATTCTTGTATGCAAGGACACATGCTGGTCTATACATGAACACACACTAGCAGTAGTTGTACACTCATTGTACACCTAGTAGTATACATAGTAGCACATATACAAGGAGACACATGTACATATTCTAGTATACACATGTTTACACACTAGCACTACCTGTACACTTTCTGGCACACCTAGGACACTTGCTAGCAGACACACTAGCAGAAACAACTACACATGTTAGTCTACACATCAGTACACTAGTCATACACTCACTGGCACACCTAGAACACATTAGCATACACAACAGCAGACATAAGTCCATATGCTGGTATATACAATACTGTACATGAACACTGCCATCAGTACACACACTAAAGCAACTGGTACACCTCAAATAGTATGTCTGACACAAAACTTGTGACATGTGTGTCTATTTTTTAAAATGTTTTTATTTATTTCTGAGAGAAACAGCATGAGCAGCACAGGGTCAGAGAGAGAGGGAGACACAGAATCTGAAACGGTCCAGGCTCTGAGCTAGCTGTCAGCACAGAGCCTGACGAGGGGCCCGAACCCATGAATTGTGAGATCATGACCTGAGCTGAAGTCAGACACTTAACCGCCTGAGCCACCCAGACACCCCTATGACATGTGTATCTAAATACCAACCTTACTTTCTCAGTACAAAAAAGAGGTGCTACCAGGGGCACCTGGGATGCTCAGTCAGTTCAGTGTCCAGGTGTTGATTTTGGCTCAAGTCATGATCTCAGTTTCTGGGTTTCAGTGCCATATCAGGATCTACTGTGACAGTATGTAGCCTTCTTGGATTCTCTTGCTCCATCCCTCTCTCTGACCTTCCTGTGGTCTCTCCCCCCAATCTCTCTCTCAAGTCAATACATGATTTTGGGTTATGAGTAAAAGTAGCTGGCAGTGGATGAGTGTAATTTGTGACTTTTCACTTGAATTTACTTTTCTGGATGTGTCTTGTATATAAGCTCAAGACTGCAACTGTTAGTGCATTGGTCCTAAATATCAATTTGTAGCTTCTAGCAAGAAATTCAGTAATTTATCATGATTAATGATAATAACTTCCAGAATGACATTTTTGGTTTGCTATTAATTGACATAAACAGAGAAATGAATTGGTTTTCTTTTACAGGAAAGACCCATTCTTTGATAGAAAGATAATTTACTATTGTTGTGAATGACAGAAATAGAACACACTTTTCTAAGTTTTTCCATTCAAAGACGTGATCCTAGAAATGAATAACTTTTCCTAGAAATGTATGACATCCAGATGGCCAACAGACACATGAAATGATGCTCTAACTTCACTCATCATCAGAGACAAAGAAATCCAAACCACAAGTGAGATACCACCTCACACCTGTCAGAAGGGTCAACATGAACACATTAGGCAACAACAGATGCTGGTGAGGATGCAGAGAAAGAGGATCTCTATTGCATGGCTGGTGAGAATGCAAACTGGTGTAGCCACTATGGAAAACAGTATGGAGTTTCCTTAAAAAATTAAAAATAGATATATCCTATGATCCAGCAATTGCCCTATGAAGTATTTATCTAAAGGATACAGATATGTTGTTTCAAAGGGACACATGCACCCCAATGTTTAGAGCAGCACAATCAACAATAGCCAAAGTATGGAAAGAGCCCAGATATCCGCAGATAGTTGAATGGATAAAGAAGAATTGGTACATATATGCAGTGGAATATTACTCGGCAATCAAAAAGAATGAAATTTTGCCATTTGCAACTACATGGATTGACCTAGAGGGTATTATACTGACCAAAATAAGTCAGAAAAAGACAAATCTATGTCTTCACTTATATGAGGAATTTAAGATATAAAACAGATGAACAAAAGGGAAGGGAAGCAAAACTAATATAAAAACAGTGAATGGAAAAAATCATAAGAGACTCTTAAATATGGAGAAGGAACAGAGAGTTAATGGGGGGGTGGTAGGGGGGGTGGGCTAAATGGGTAAGGGGCATTAAGGAATCTATTCCAGAAATCATTATTGTCTTATATGCTTACTAACTTGGATGCAGATTTTAAAAATATGAAATAAAATAATAAAATTGAAGAAAAAACATATGACCACAAATAAGAAAGCTTGAGGAAATGGATAGGTTACTAGAAATATACACTTGTTCCGAGCTGATTCAGAAGAAAATGGAAAGTTTGAAAAGAGTGGATGTTAGTAAAGAAATTGCATCAGCCATAAAACAAAACAAAACAAAACAAAACACCCAAACAAAGCAAATTCCAGGATCTTATACATTGACAGGTGACTTCATCAAACACTTAAAGTAGAATTGATCACCATTTTCCAACCATTCAAAATAAAATTGAGGAGAAAATAAAACTTTCTACGTTAGGTTGCAAGTCCAATATTACACAGATACTGAAACCAGAATAAGACACTAAAAAGAAAGCAAGAACAAAAAACTCCACGTCAAGATCCCAGATGAATATACAGGCTAAAATTCCTCAGCAAATTTTCCCAACACATATTCAACATTCAGTTTGAAAAATTATTAACCACTATCCACTGTGATTTATTCTGGCAAAATACATGGGTGATTTTAACTTGCTTTATGATCCAATGATCCAATTTGATAATTCACATTATCAAGAAGAAGGATAAAAACATATGATCATCTTTATAGATGATCAAAAGCAATGGATAAAATATGATAGGTATCCAATATAATATGTGTCAACGAAGAAGGATTAGCTAGAGCTCATGTCACCCTGGAAAAGTCCCCATATGGGGAAAAAGAAAAAAAAAACACATGCTGACATCATCCTCAATGGTGAAGATGTGATAACTTTTTCTCTAAGATCAGGAAGAGGACAGGAATACCCACTTTCATCATTTTACCCCACATAGTATTGAAAGTGGTAGTCACAACAATAAGGTAAGTAAAAGAAATAAAAGACATCCAAATTGGTAAAGAAGAACTAAAATTTACTTTTTGCTATTGTGATGGCACTATATACACATAAAGTTGGGATACACCAAACTTGGATGGTTACGTAGGGAATTATTCTGAGAGAAAACAAAGAAACAAATGAAAAAAAAAAAACAAAACAAAAAAACCCATCACAGGTCCCAGCTGTAGGAATCCCCTCAAGTAACAAAATGACAAAACCACCAAACTGTAAACCACATGGGTGATTGCCATGGCCAGGCATGGTGAGGGTGGGGTGGGTTGCATGAGGGATATCTTTGTGCTGATGGAGCAGTTCCACACCTCGATTGTGCTGTTGAGTACGTGAAGGTACATGACAAACTGACAGAACCAGACATGCACATTATGCCACTGTCTCTTTCCTGGTGTTAATATTGTTCTGCATCAATGTCTGATGATACACAAGAGCAAAACTGGCAGAGGGTGCTTTGTCCAAGGACCTTGATGTACTACCTGCAGCTTTCTGGGAATCTATTAATCAATCTATCTACCTCTATACGTATGTACATATTAATGTCATGCCAATCATCACATCTCAGAATAGTTATCTAAAGATAGCAGTCCCACTCTTGCTCCCTGGAGCTCCAAGATTCCCTGGACAATAACCCAATGGTGTCAAGTAGCAGGAAAGAAAAAGAGGTAGAGTCTGCTGCTGGACTGTGAATGGGCAGTTGCTGGGCTCTGAGAGACTGTAACCCTGAGGGGCAGAAAAGATCAGGTGTGGCACAGAATCAGCATATGGAAAATGCTCCCAGAGCAAATGCTTTTCCTTTGAGATGGACAAGCCAGGACCAAGATCTGGCTTTCATTGGACACTCCCACTTTTCCTCTCTCCTTAGGACATCACCTCTCCTGCGCCTCTGTGCATCCCCTCGTCAACCCTGCCACTCCTGCATTGATTCACACAACCACCACCACACTAGGCTGTTCATGTTTGACACATGAAGGAATAGGGGCTAATGCAGTGAGGAGCTCTGGGGTCTCAGCCCATCCAGGAGCCTGATGTTGCTGGAAACCCAGTGTTTGGTGAGAAGGATCTGAGCAGGTGCACACATGAGGTTTCAAGTGCTGGGATCACTCCACCTGCATCCCAACAGGCTCCTAAAAGGAGCAGCCCTCAGAACAGCTCAGGCACCCTCCATCATAGAGGATCAAGCCTCCTACTTCCTATGTCCACCTGAAGTTCATGTTCCACCCCCAAGAGCTGACTTCCTCATGGATCACATCAGTTATACCCAGGTGCTAAGAGCACATTGCCTTGAGCTCCAACCAGTACCAAGGGACTAGGCTTTTTCCCTGCACCTTCTCTGGAGCCACTGAAGGGACCCACCTCACTGGGATCTCCACTTCACTTGGGCTTCCACTCACATCCCTGAAGGTACATGGGACCATTTTCCAAGAGGGGCAGAGCCTGCAATCTTAACCTCCAACTCCCTTCTAACACTCAGTGTCCAATTCATCAAAGAATCTCAGCTCCGCCTCTTGAGAGGGGCCTTGTTCCTTCATGGCCACGCACACCCTATAATCTCCAAGGTGCACCTGTTCCCACTTCATTCACACTCTGCCTTAATCTGCCCCCCACAGTACTGCATCTGAAGCACACCATTTGGATCCTACACGTGTCCCCAATTCCTTCAGTGTTTCTTTTGTCAGAACACAGCCCACAATCATAGCCCCTCACACATTTTTCTATTTCCCACACCACCTCAAACAGAGATAGGAAATGGTCAATTACCTCTGACCTCCCTGCACTCTCATTCCCTGCTCCTGTCACATTTTCTCTTCCAAAGACTGCATGAGACAGCAAACTGAAGAGGAGAAATACATGCAGTGGTGGCTGAGTTTGTAGGCTTCACATTATGGACCAATCTCACATGTAGCAACAGTCTGGCTAGGATGTCTGAGGCCAGAAATACTTTATGGGGAAACACCTTTGTAGAGACATACTGCTTCTCTTTTCCTTTCTTTCAGAAAGGAGCTGACGTCAACAGCTGTCCTTGAGTTCTAGAAGTCAATATGTGGGACAATGTTGATTGAGGCAGGCAAATTGTGCTCAGAGTCAGCTCCCAATAGTTCACCGACACTTTCTCAGATCCATGGAGACCCCTCCACTCCCATCAGGAAATATCAGGAATCATCAGACGCAGTTGTAACTACAAGCCACAATGTGCATCATTATCGCTCAGGGATCATTTCTCTATTTATTTAAATGCTCATTTGAAATTATTGGCTGAACACCCATGTAAATTGTAATTCATGACATTCACCCACTCCTGAAGATGATCACACTTTTCCCAGTACCATTTTATGGCATCTTGGGTGGGTTGGTGGAAGGACATTGCCCCATGGACATTGCCTGGAAGGCAAAAGCTTCAAGCAAATCCTTTGTATGTACAAAGAATCTCTCTCTACCTGATGGAGCTGAGCCTGCATCTCATTTCACTGTTTGGTCTCTTCTTTTTTTTTTTTTTAAGTTTTTTTTAATAGTTTATTGTCAAGGTGGTTTCCATATAACACCCAGTGCTCATCCCCACAGATGACCTCCTCCATGCCCACACCCCCCTACCCATCCCCCACACCCCCATTAGCCCTCAGTTTGTTCTCAGCATTCAAGAGTCTCTCATGGTTTGCTTCCCACTCTCTCCCCCTACAATTTTTCCCCTTCTCCCCCATGGTCCTCCGTTAAGTTTCTCCTAATCCTCCTATACGTGCAAACATATGATATCTGTCCTTCTCTGCCTGACTTATTTCGCTCAGCATAACACCCTCCAATTCCATCCATGTTGCTACACATGGCCAGATTTCATTCTTTCTCATTGCCATGTAGTATTCCATTGTATAGATAAACCACATCTTCTTGATCCATTCATCAGTTGATGGATAGTTAGGCTCCTTCCATGTTTTGGTTATTGTTGAGAGTGCTGCTATGAACATTGGGGTCCATGTGCCCCTATGCATCAGCACTCCTGTATCCCTTGGGTAAATTCCTAGCAGTGCTATTGCTGGGTCATAGGGGAGTTCTCTTGCTAATTTTTTGAGGAACCGCCACACTGTTTTCCAGAGGGACTGTACCAGTTTACATTCCCACCAACAGTGTAGGAAGGTGCCCGTTTCTCCACATCCTCGCCAGCATCTAGAGTCCTCTGATTTGCTCATTTTAGCCACTCTGACTGGCATGAGGTGGTATCACAGTGTGGTTTTGGTTTGTATTTCCCTGATGATGAAGGACGCTGAGCATTGTTTCATCTGTCTGTTGGCCATCTGGATGTCTTCTTTGGAGAAGTGTCTGTTCATATCTACTGCCCATTTCTTCACTGGATTGTTTGGTTTATGGGTGTGGAGTTTGGTGAGGTCCTTATAGATTTTGGATACTAACCCTTTATCTGATATGTCATTTGCAACTATCTTTTCCATTGGGTCAGTTGCCTACTAGTTTTATGGATTGTTTCCTTTGCCATGCAGAAGCTTTTAATCTTGATGAGGTCCCAATAGTTCATTTTTGCTCTTGATTCCCTTGCCTTTGGGGATGTGTCAAGTAAGAAATTGCTGCGGTTGAGGTCAAGGAGGTTATTTCCTGCTTTCTTCTGTAGGGTTTTGATGGTTTCCTGTCTCACGTTCAGGCCTTTTATCCATTTTGAGTTTATTTTTGTGTATGGTGTGAGAAAATGATCTAGTTTTCATTCTTCTGCATGTTGCTGTCCAGGCCAAAACGCTTGATGAATATGGATGTAAAAATCCTCAACAAGATACTTGCAAATCAATTTTCAACAGCACATAAAAGAATTATCCACCATGATAAGTGGGATTCTCCTGGGTTACAGGGCTGGTTCTATATTCGCAAATCAATCAATGTGATACATCACATCAACAAAAGAAAAGATAAAAATCATATGATTGATATATGCAGAAAAAGCATTTGACAAAATACAACATCCCTTCTTATTAAAGACCCTCGAGAAAGTCGGGATAGAAGGAACTTACTTCAACATCATAAAAGCCATTTATGAGAAGCCCTCAGATAACATCATCCTCAATGGGGGAAAAACTGAGAGCTTTCCTCCTGAGATCAGAAACATGACAGGGATGTCAACTCTCACCACTGTTGTTTAACATAGTGCTGGAAGTCCTAGCATCAGCCATCAGAAAACAAAAGGAAATAAAAGGCATCAGAATTGGCAAAGAAGAAGTCAAACTTTCACTTTTTGCAGACTACATGATACTCTACATAGAAAACCTGACAGACTAGGGGCGCCTGGGTGGCTTAGTCGGTTAAGTGTCCGACTTTTGCTTAGGTCATAATCTCGCGGTTCGTGGGTTCGAGCCCCGCGTCGGGCTCTGTGCTGACTGCCAGCTCAGAGCCTGGAGCCTGTTTCAGAGTCTGTGACTCCCTCTCTCTCTCTGACCCTCCCCTGCTCACTCTGTCTCTCACTCTTTCTCCTAGAAATAAATAAAACATTTAAAAAAATTAAAAAGAAAAAGAAAAAGAAAAAGAAAACCTGACAGACTCCATCAGAAGCTTACTAGAACTGATACAAGAATTCAGCAAAGTTGCAGGGTACAAAATCAACGTACAGAAATCAGTTGCATTTTTATACACAATAATGAAGCAACAGAAAGAGAAATCAAGAAACTGATCCCATTCACAATTGCACAAAAAACCATAAAATACCTAGGAATAAACCTAACCAAAGCTATAAGAGTTCTGTATGATGAAAACTATAGAAAGCTTATGAAGGGAATTGAAGAAGACACAAAGAAATGGAAAAATAGTCAATGCTCATGGATAGGAAGAATAAATATTGTTTTTTTTAATGTTTTATTTATTTCTAGGAGAGAGAGAGAGAGAGAGAGACAGCGTGAGCAGGGGAGGGTCAGAGAGAGAGGGAGACACAGACTCTGAAACAGGCTCCAGGCTCTGAGCTGGCAGTCAGCACAGAGCCCGACGCGGGGCCCGAACCCACGAACCGTGAGATCATGACCCAAGCGAAAGTTGGTCGCTTAACCGACTAAGCCACCCAGGCGCCCCAGAATAAATATTGTTAAAATGTCAGTACTACCCAAAGCAATCTACACATTCAAATGCAATCCCAATGAAAATTGCACCAGCATTCTTCTCAAAGCTAGAACAAACTATCCTAAAATTTGTATGGAACCACCAAAGACCCCGAATAGCCAAAGTAATATTGAAGAAGAAAACCAAAATGGGAGGTATCACCATCCCAGACTTTAGCCTCTACTACAAAGCTGTCATCATCAAGACAGTATGGTATTGGCACAAAAACAGACACACAGACCAGTGGAATAGAATAGAGAACTCAGAATTGGACACACAAATGTAAGGCCAACTAATCTTTGACAAAGCGGGAGAGAGTATCCAATGGAAAAAAGACATTTTCTGTAACAGATGGTGCTAGGAAAACTGGACAGCAATGTGCAAAAGAATGAAACTAGATCACTTTCTTAAATCACACACAAAAATAATCTCACAATGGATAAAGGACCTGAATGGGAGACAGGAAACCATCAAAAGCCTAGAGAAGGAAGCCGGAAACAACCTCCTTGACCTCAACCGCAGGAATTTCTTACTTGACACATCCCCAAAGGCAAGGGAATCAAGAGCAAAAATGAACTACTGGGACCTCATCAAGATTAAAAGCTTCTGCACGGCAAAGGAAACAATCCATAAAACTAATAGGCAACCGATGGAATGGGAAAAGATAGTTGCAAATGACATATCAGATGAAGGGCTAGTATCCAAAATCTATAAGGAACTCACCAAACTCTACACATCAAAAAACAAATAATCCAGTGAAGAAATGGGTAGGAGACATGAACAGACACTTCTCCAAATAGGACATCCAGATGGTCAATGGACATATGAAATGATGCTCAGCATCCTACATCATCAGGGAAATACAAATCCAAACCACACTAAGATACCACCTCACACTGGTTAGAGTGGCTAAAATGAACAAATCAGAGGACTCTAGATGCTGGCAAGGATGTGGAGAAACGGGCACCCTCCTACACTGTTGGTGGGAATGTAAACGGGTGCAGACCCTCTGGACAACAGTGTGGAGGCTCCTCAAAAAATTAGTAATAGAACTCCCCTATGGCCCAGCAATAGCACTGCTAAGAATTTACCCAAGGGATACAGGAGTGCTGATGCATAGGAGCACATGCCCCAATGTTCATAGCAGCACTCTCAACAATAGCCAAAACATGGAAGGAGCCTAACTATCCATCAACTGATGAATGGATCAAGAAGATGTGGTTCATCTATACAATGAAATACTACATGGCAATGAGAAAGAATGAAATCTGGCCATGTGTAGCAACATGGATGGAACTAGAGGGTGTTATGCTGAGCGAAATAAGTCAGGCAGAGAAGGACAGATACCATATGTTTGCACGTATAGGTGGATTAGGAGAAACTTAACGGAGGACCATGGGGGAGAAGAAGGGGAAAAATAGTTGGGGAGAGAGAGAGAGGCAAACCATGAGAGACTCTTGAATGTTGAGAACAAACTGAGGGCAGATGGGGGTGGAGGAGAGGGGAAGGGGGGTGATGGGCATGGAGGAGGGCACTTGTGGGGATAAGCACTGGGTGTTACATGGAAACCAACTTGACAATAAACTAAGGGAAAAAAAAGTTCAGTCAGCCCTCTCAGATGCTAAACCAGGAAGAGACAAGTAGTGTGCTCCAAGATTGCCTGCACTGTGCCAGCCAGCAGAAAATTGCTGCTGTGCCCTCCAGACCTGCTGGGCTCAGGCCAGTCTCCCAAACCTGTAGAGCCCCCACAGTGGACAGTGCCCAGACCCTGAAAATCCTTCTGAAATGGGGCAGCTTTAAACTGACACAGTTATCCCCTCACTTGGACAGGCTGCCTGATGGGGTCCCAGGCTTCCCAGTAATCAAGGCTGTCAGGTATCTGTTACCAGAAGGTATCTCAATCCATCTCACACTGCCCTGCCCTAAGAAGGCAGTCCATATTCCTCCGGTTGTCTCTTCAGGGGCAATATGCACATTTGTGCAGATGAGCACTCAGAATTAGGCAGTAGTCAGGTACCCCAAGTAGCCCACTAATGGAACCCAGCCTCTCCCTACAGATGCCCTGGTTCAGATCCCAGATTCTCCTGACCTCCTGGGGCCCTCCAGATCTGTTGGGCTAAGTCTGGTCCCCAAAACTTGTGTATCATTCAGGGTGGACAGTGCCCACTCCTCAAAAATCTTCCTAAGGGGGCAGCTTTAAACTGGAGACTGTCAGTACCCTTTATTTTTTTTAATTTTTTAAGGTTTTTATTTATTTCTAGGAGAGAGAGAGAGAGACAGCGTGAGCAGGGGAGGGTCAGAGAGAGAGGGAGATACAGACTCTGAAATAGGCTCCAGGCTCTGAGCTGGCAGTCAGCACAGAGCCCGACGCGGGGCCCGAACCCACGAACTGCAAGATCATGACCTAAGCGAAAGTCGGACACTTAACCGACTAAGCCACCCAGGCGCCCCTGTCAGTACCCATTTGGACTGGCTGCCTGATGGTGTCCTGGGCTTACCAGTAATCAAGTCTCTCTGGTGTGCCTTAATAATGGATGATCCAGCTAACCAGCTGGGCTGATGCTGGCAAGGCAGTACAAGTTCCTCCATCTCAGCCTTCAGGGATAATATGCACATGTGTGGAGAGTAGAGCTTGCAGTTAGGCACACTCTTGGCCTTGCAAGAGCTGGATCCTGAGGCCTCTATAGACCCTCACCTGTTCCAGATCCCTGCCAACCCTGATGCCCAGTATACACTCCTGCAGCAGGTCTTGGAAACTGAGGACCTCCACGCCTATGGAGTTGAGGCCTGGCCCCAAATGACTGCATAGCCCATAGGGTGGTGGAAGCCCAGCCCCCCAAATCACTCAGGCAGCAGCTGTAAATTGGTGACAGTCAGTCCTGTTCAGGTTGCAAGTGTCTCTTATTGGAGGATTCACCAAGAGGATTCCTTCCTCACATTAACTAAGAAGGCCACTGTCGTAAACAGAGCAGCATCATGGCCACAGGCACGTATTTGTTCAGGGTCCAAGATCTCTGAGAAAACTCAAGATCACAGGGTTAAAAATAACCCGAGAGGACTTGAGTGAAATGTCCTTGGGAATGTGGCCTGTTCTTCAGTACACAGATAGGGATGTTTTGCCTGAGGGAAGCCAGCAGTAGGTAGCACAGTAGTTCACTCCTGTCCTTGCGTTTCATCTTGTCATAAACATTCCTAATGTGTCTTGTTTTTGTGCGGATACCACTCCTGCACGGTGTTTACCAGATGTACATTGTTGCCACACTTCACTCAGCTCTTGTAGTTAATCATTGTTGATTCACATCTCTGTGAAGCAAAATAAAGTTCTGGACCTCGGCTGTCAGCTCGGGTTCCCTTGTGCCTCGCTCTACTGTCATCTCTTTTTCTCGGTTCCTTTGCCGCCGCAGCTCCCTGATCCTTTGAGGTCAACAGTTCCACTATCCTCCAGCTTTGCCTAGGGGGGATATGTGCACACTTGTCCATGCTAGGGCTTGTGAATGGGCGTACCCTTTGCTCTCCAAAAGCCATCTCCTGTGACCTGCGATCTGCAGACTCTTGCCCTGTTCCAGCTGCCTGGCAACCCAGACCTGCAGAAAGCACCATGCTCTGTCCAGATTCCTTCAGGAGGTCTTGGCTAAGTAAGGTCCTCCACTCCTCTTCTGTGCATCCAGGGCTTGAATCCAAACGCTTGCATAGTCTTCAGTGTAGTGGGAGCTCACCTCCCAAAAATTTTTCTGAGGCAGTGAAACTGCAAATTTGCCACAGTCAGTCCCCGTTTGGACCTTCAGCCAGATCTGGTCCCAGGTGTCAGTTATTAGAGGAAATACCAGCCAGCCACCCAGTACTGATCCAGATAGTCACTGTTAAGGTGGGAGACGCTGGGCTTCGAGCAGGGACAGCACCACCCGACGGGGTGGGGAAGCTTTCCCTCTCACCTGGTGGCACCAGAGTCTCCTCAGGACGGCAGCCCCTCTCCCAGCTCATCCTCCTGACAGGCTATCACTGAGCTCCTGGCTCTGTCACCACCCAGCACTCACTGCAGCTCAGGGAGGCACCCGCAGGGTCTGACAGTGAACTCTCACCCTGTTGCATTTTTTTGTCTCCAGGTAAAGTCCCTGAGGGCTCTGCCAGGCACCCCAGTCTGGTGACCCTTGCCTTCCAGGAGCCACGCAGGAGGAGCCTCCAGAGATCCATTAAGCAGCAGGAAGGAGGGGCCCGTCGCCGCCCTGGGGTGCAGCTCCCAATCTGCTGAGGAGACCTGGGCCCCCTCCTCCACACCTGCTGGAGGGTCCAGAAGGAGCCAGAGGCGTGGCCAGGGGCAGGAGGGCAAAAGGCAGAGAGCCTCTCCTGCAGTGAAGGAGCACCAACAGAGCACCATCAGCCAGTTAATCGAGCCATGAGCAAAACATGCATATGAATAGACACCTTTCCAAAGACGACATCCAGAAGGCTAACAGACACATCAACATCACTCATTATTAGGGAAATACAAATCAAAACATAAGATATCATCATACACATGTCACAATGGGTGAACTTAACAACACAAGACACAACAGGTGTTGGTGAGGCTGAGGAGAAAGCGGAATCCTCTTGCACTGTTGGTGCAATGTAAGCTGGTGCAGTCTTTCTGGAAAACAGTATGGAGGTCCCTCAAAACATAAAAAATAGAGCTACCCTCTGGTTCAGCAATTGCGCTATTAGGTATTTACCCAAAGGATACAAAATTACAGATTTGAAGGGGTACATGCACCCCGATGTTTATGGCAGCATTATTAACAATAGCCAAACTATGGAGAGAGCCCAAATGTCCATCGACTGATAAATGGCTAAAGAAGATGTGGTACAATGGTACAGTGAAATATTAGTCGGTCATCAGAAAGGATGAAATCTTGCCCATTGTTACAATGTGGATGAAGCTAAGTGAAATAAATCAATGAGAGAAAGGCAAATACCAAATGATTTGAATCATATGTGTAATTTGAGACAAAACAGAAACATATGGGAAGCAAGGAAGAGAAGAAAAAGAAGCCACAAGAGACTTTTAATAGAAAACAAACAGGGTTGATGAAGGGAGGTGGGTGGGAGATGGGATAGATGGATGATAGGTATAAAGGAGGGCACTTAGGATGAACACTAGGTGTTGTATGTAAGTGATGAATCACTGAATTCTACTCCTGAAACAAATATTGCCCTGTATGTTCTATAAAATTAAAATTAAAATAAATAACTAGACTTAGAGCATCAAATCCCCTTTACCTCAGCAAATCCAGGATGATCTTCCCATCTCAAGGTCCTTCACATAAGCATCTCTGCAGAGTCCCTTTTGCTGTATGATGTAACATTCACAGGTCCTGGGATTAGACTGGGGACCTCCTAGGCAGGGGGCATCATTTTGCCAACCACCACCCTATTATTAACTCAAGTGACAACTAATGTCACCTACCCCAAAATCTTTTTTTTAATTTATGTTTTTAAAAATTTCTTATTTACTTTTGAGAGAAACAGAGACAGCACGAGTAGGGAGGGGGCAGAGAGACAGGGAGACAGAGAATCCTAAACAGGTCCACACTGTCACTACATAGCCGGATGCGGGACTCAGACTCACAAAACCGTGAGATCATGACCTGAGCCCCAAACAAGAGTCCAACACTTAACTAACTGCGCCAGTCAGGGCCCTTTTCTAATTTCAGGGGTTTAGTAAAAGTCAAACACACCTCAAGATGCAATCTACACAAAGGCAAATCAGAAACCAGAGCGCGCGGGAGAGGACCAACGGTGCCCAAGTACTAGTCTCTTCCGAGTAGGTTTGTTTCCCAGACCTGGCTTTTCGCCACTTTAGGCGGACCTTGCTGGCGGAAATGTTCTCCAGGGGGAAGCGCGCTGTGGTGGAGGAAAGGAAGGTGAAGGCAGAGTGGGGTGCTTGGGACTCCACCAACCGCCTGCTGTGAACTGCGAGCTGGGTCTGAGGGAGCAGTTGAAAGGGATCCGCCCCCGCCTCAACTGGGATCCAGGTGCGCCTTCCCCGGCGGCCACGAGGGGGCGCCGCGGCCCCGCCCTGGGAACGCACCTGTGCAGAAGCGGGGGCACGAGCTGTTCTCAGCAGGGAGCGATCTGGCGCGCAGGTGGGGGCCCGAGCGCCCAGAGCTTCCAGACGTTTGGTCCCCCTGCGTGGGGGGTGTCCAGGCCCTCAGGTGGCGCCATCGTACTGTCTCCTCCAACCCAGGCTCTGAGCAGAGACGGACGGCGAGAAAGAGAGCGAGGTGTGGGCGCTGCTCCGGCTGGGGCAAGTCCTCCCTCGGGTTCCTCTCAGGTGGCGCGGCGGGCCGGGCGCTGACCGCCCTGCGTGCGCCCCGACGGGCGGAGGGGGCGGGGCGGGCGCTGCAGGGACAGGGAAGCCGAGCGGTAACCAAATCACTGTGGAGGGGAGAAGACCCAGGAGACGGAAGGAGAGGAAGGAAGCGGAGGCGGGAGGAGGAGGAGGAGGAGGAGAAAGAATGATCAGAGCTGAGTTCCGAGGAAGAGGAGAGTCAGAGGTGAGTCAGAGGTGGGAGCGGAGCTAGGGACGGTGAGACCGGGTGTGTGGGGCGGGGCGGAGAGCCGGCGGGGCGGAGAGCCGGCGGGGCGGAGTGCGGGCGGGGCGGAGTGCGGGCGGGGCGGAGTGCGGGCGCGGCGGAGAGGGGGCGCGGCGGAGAGCCGGCGGGGCGGAGAGCCGGCGGGGCGGAGTGCGGGCGCGGCGGAGAGCGGGCGCGGCGGAGAGCGGGCGGGGGAGGTCCATGTTCGGGTGCGGGTCAGGTGTAGGGTTGGAAGAAAGGAGCCAAACGTTTGGGGTGGGGGATCCAGGCTGAAGCCCAGTCTCAGGATCCCCTCCTACAGCTCCCTCAGCTCCATCAGCTCCATCTCGGTGGCCGGGGGCCGTAGAAATGTCATAGCGATAGTGTGGCTTCCGCGTGATCTTCCCCATTGGTCATTGCCCTTCTTGCCCCCATGCGTTCTTTCTTTCAGACGTCCATAGTGGGCCCACTTAGGGCCAGAACCCTGGCCAGGGTTAGGGTTTGGTCCCAGGAGGCTCCAGGCACTGAACCCCCAGCAGTGCAGTGGAGGGCGCATGGAGGCTGCAGGTCAGGCTTCGTCTCCACGCTCAAGGGCCCGCCTAGAGTGTGGGCCACGTGAAGGTCGGACCTCAATTTCCCCCTGGCATAGCGTCATCTCTGCTTTGAAAATGGCACGGGGATCTTCCCAATTCCACGCTGAATCTTCCCGTGCTGGTTTTCGAGAGGGGAGGGAAGGGGAGGGGAGAGGAGAGGGAAGGGGAGAGGAGAGGGGAGGGGAACGGAGGGGAGGGGAGGGAGAGTGGGCGAGGAGGGGAGCGAGAGGGGCGGGGCGGGGAGCGAGGGGAGAGGGAGGAGCGGGTGGGGAGCGGGACTGGCGGGTGCGAGTGAGGAGAGGCCGGTTGCTTATGAATGGGACGTGGCCTATGTAAAGGAGGCAGCAGACGGTGCCGTTTTGGGCGGTGGAATTCCCCGTGCTGTGGAAGTCCCAGAGCTGCTGCCTGGTTTGTCTGAGGAAGACGTGTGGTGGGGTAAGCATGGTTGAGATAGGAGTGGGTGCAGAGGGTTCTGAGGTGCGGGGAGGCAAGTGACCTTATCTGTGTGAAGCTATGGTGGTGGGAGGCGGTTGAGGTTATATTAGCTAGGTATGGAAAATGGTTTGCCCGAAAAGGGGCAGTTTGGTTGTGGACTTTATGAAGTGTGATCAGTTTGTGTTATTTGGTTTGTACTAACTCTAATCCTAACAATTCCTCAGACCACTGCATTCGTATTGGGCCTTCCTTAGGAAAGATTGAGAGTCATGAGGTCAGCGTGGGGACAGAAGCTGGTGGGCCCTGTGCTTGCTCTCAGGCTCAGGCATAAACTGTCCTTACAACCCTGTGTTGATTTGTAAATTCATGTTTTAAGGTTTTTCTGCTTCTATGTTTTCATTGGGGCTGTAGCTCTTTACTTTGTAAAAGTTTCACTTCAGAATTTACATTGATGTTTTCCAACTTTGGTTTTCACTTAGGGGAGTGCACCATTAGGGACTCGCAGGAACTGGGTGTACTCTCTTTCTGGAACAAAACAAAACAAAACAAAACAAGATATACAAAATGCAGATTTCCAAAATACCGGGCAAAAGAGGACAGCAATTCCGGACACTTGGGAACACACAGGTGAGCCAAGCCCTACACGACACACGTGCTGCCTGGACAGTTTCCAAGCAAGGGGCGGGCGGGGGAAACTGAAGAGGAGCCCAGTGGACCTTGTGGAGTTGGGGACACTGAGCTGAGAGTCCACAGGACAGTGTGGCAGGGAGGACAGAGCTGTGGAAAGTCAGCAAGAGCTGTTGGGGGGCACCAAGTGTGCAGCACAGTCCTGCTCTGTGTCTCCGTGGGGGACAACTCCAGCAAGTGAGGGGGCAATCTTGTGAAAGGGTTAGAGGGAAGAGGGCCTGCCCCTCAGCGCTGGGAATACAGCCTGTTGCCAACAGATAGACTGAAAAAAAGTAACCCCCCTAACTCACCAGGCATAGGGTGGAGGACTGGCCACAGTGCTGGGAACTCCTAATTAGCCCTCTGCTGAGCACTGCTCAGGACCACTTAACAAACCATTAAAGCGACACCAGAAGTGATCAAACTGTTTCCAAGTAACTTAAATGCATCCCTGAACAAAACACAAAGATATCCAGCAACCACACAAGGTAAATTCACACTGGCCATTTCATCCAAGATGTTGAGGTATGCAGAGCAGCAGGGGAAATGACCCTGTTGTGCCCGATTCGCGAGTCCCCTGAGACCCCCAAGGAGCCGGCACCGATGCAAGTACAAAAGGGTCTTTATTACAAGCTTGAGCAGGGGCTCACCTGCCTACCGGTGTCCTGGCAGAAGGTGAAGCCCCGAACAATAGTGAGCAGGGTTTTTAAGGGGTAAGGGATGGGAGTGTTACAGTGCACACATTGTACATATGGCATCATCACATAAGCACCAATTACAATTGTACAGCAGCTCCCATGGTAACAGCTTTGACCATTCAGTATCTGTGAGGTGTTCATTACATTTGGTGGGACCCAATCATGACTTTTGAGGATCCTTTGAAAATGACCAATTATGAGGTGAGTTCAAAGGTCCCACGTGGGGTTCAGGCAAGCGGTGAGAAATTGGCTAGTTTGTACAGAATAACTGCAGTTCCCAGCCTTGAATTAGACCACAGGAATGTTTTTGATTAGCTGACCTGAGGGCGGTCCGAGGATGGCTTTAGCCTTGAGCAATCTGAGGAACTGGGGCTACGTGCAGCCCGAGGTTCCTCTTAATGGAGGCCTTAATTTTAAATAGGCTCTTCAGCCCTTAATGAGGAGACAGATCAATCATCTGAAAATGACCCAAAGCTGACACAGATGTGAGAATCACCAGAGGAGGACATTAAGGTGTTTCTCATAACTGTATTCCATGAGTTCAGAATGTTCAGCAGATAAATGGAAAATGTGAAAAAGCCCCAATCTCACCTTAGGTGATGAAAACCACAGTGTCTGAAAGGAAGTGTACTACAAGGGGTTGACAGCAATAGAAAATGCAGGAGAAAAACATTTCATAGGATTTGTCTTGAATTTGCAGATCCCTTTGGTTAGTATTGCCCCCTTCACTCCATAAAATCTAATCCATGATCATAGGATGTCTTGATATTTCTTTAGTTTTCCCTAATCTCTTACAGCAATGTTGTGTAGTTTTCTGTGTAAAGGCCTTTGCCTCCTTGAATTAGTTCATTTCTAGATATTTTATTGTTTTGGTTGCTACTGTAAGTGCAGTTGTTTTCTTAATTTCCTTTTCAGATTGGTCTTTGTTAGTATAGGGAAATACAGTTGACTTTTGTCTATCTCGTCCTCTGCAACTTTACAGAATTAGTTTATTGACTCTAGTATTTTTGTTTGTGAAGTACTTGGGCTTTTTCTCTAGATAGGAGGATGCCATCCACAAATAGAGATACTTTTATTTATTCCTTTCCACACTGTGTTTGGTCAACTTCAATTTTGAAAGATATTTGGGCTGGATATGGAAGCCGGCACCTGCCACAGGCTGCACCTGGATTTTTGGGTCAGAGATGAGCAGTGACGGGAGGTTGCCTGCCTGGGGCCCTGGATGAGCACACACAGCCTGGCCAGGGAGATAGGGGCCAGCAGGAGTCCTCGTTCTTTACAACCACCTCAAATGGAAAGGACCAAAAGACCCTTGGAGGCCCCTTTAGGGAGGGTTCCTGCCCCTCCCCCACCTGGGAATGGCCCAGAAGTGAGAAGTCAGAAAGGGGAAGGGGTGGGGTGGCTGTTGATTCCAGGCCTTAGGGGCCCCTGAAAGCTGTGCCTCATTCCACGTGTGGAGAGCAAAATGGACTCTCTCATTCAAGCAGGGGCCTGGGTCAAGCAATAACGCAAGCAGTTAAAGATATTGCAGCTAGGAGGTACTGCCAAGGACCAGCATCAGCTGACACCCCAGAACTGACAATAATCAGAAACAGAGGAGGGGGCCAAGACTGTAAATCCCTTTAAAAAGGAGAGGATTTCTGCAGCAAACTGTCAGACTCTTCAGAGGTGGCCTCTCTATGTCTGACCACTTCAAAAGGCAGCTGCTTGCCGAAGGCTCTGCCCAGCTGATCCCTGAACACAACTGAGATCCTTCACTGCTTAAGCGTAATAAGCAGTAAGTGCCACCAGCTGTCCTGGCCCAGACCAAGGCCAGGACTGCGTGCCCACAGACTGACTTCTACACCTTCCGTTAGCTTGTTTGTTGTACGGTTTGTCTTATGTTCTGCTCTGTGTGCTGGGTAAGAAGCCAAGTTTAATCACATGGTGAAATGTCACTGAATTTGGAAGCCTGCTTTATAATTGTGATTAACTTTGCTTTATGATCGAATACAGCTGACATTGTAGAAAGACACAACTCTGTGCGTGTGCCTTATTTAGTGTCAGAAAGGGGAAGCTGCCAAGCCCAAAAGGCAGAGCCACACACGCTTGCAGAGGGAGCACTTTCTCTGTTATAATTTGAATTCAAACCCAAGCTACCAAGGTTCGAAACCCCCTACCAGCTGCAGCATGACCGCTGTGTGGCCCCCATGACCTGTGGTGCTATACAGTTGAGTCTCAGCATTTGAGGTTAGTAGCAGCTAGAATTGAACTAATCTCTCCCTCTCTCCCTTCCTTCGTCTCTCTTTCTCTCCTCCTTCCCTCCTTTCTTCACTCTGCCCTTTCTCTCCCTCCCTTGCTCTCCCTTCCTTGCTCTCCCTCTCCCTCCTACACATGCTTGCCTACCCTCACCTTCTTTCTCTTCAACTTTCCCTTTTACCCCTCTCCCTGCCACCAGCACACTCAGACTGAGGCTGCTGCACTGCTGTGGGTGGAGTGGGAAGCCCAGTGTCTTTCTAGGTAAGGCCCTCTAGACATCTGTAGAACTTTTAACTGGTTCTAAACAGCTGCTAGAATAAAGACTGTTAAGAACAGCCCCCCCCCTTTTTTTAAAATATAGTTTATTTATTTTTGAGACAGAGCATGAATGGGGGAGGGGCAGAGAGAGTGAGAGAGACACGGAATCCAAAACAGGCTCCAGGCTCTGAGCTGCCAGGACAGAACCCGTCGTGGGGCTCAAAGCCACCAACTACGAGGTCATGACCTGCGCCAAAGTTGGGCACTCAACCGCTGAGCCACCCAGGTGCCCCAAGAACAGCCCATTTGAAAAACTTTTACCCAGCTCCATTCCAGGGTTCCTCCAGGACTGAAGACCGAAGAGTCTGCAGTAGAGCTTAGTACCCCACCCCGACCCCATGGCAGAATGTATCCTTTGTGGAGAGTTTATGGGTGCCTGCTTGGTGACAGGCCCTGCCCTGGCTGCATGGTGAGCAAACCCTAGGTCCTTGCATCATGGAGCCTCCTCTGGAGGCCTAAGGGTGGTGCAGTGGGGGCACAGCTGGTTAGTTCCTTTCCACTATGGAGTCCGTGCACTCCAACTTGGGGAGATTTGCTGTGCACAAAAAATGGATGAAGCCGACCAAGAATGGGAAATGCGTGACTTCAGCACTGAGAGGCTGCTGGCCTCACTTGGAGCTCACCTGCTTGCAAGACAGCTCAGAGGGCTTGCGAGATAGGGAGGGCCTTGGGCCCAGGATTTTGGTTCTCAGTCCCAGGTCACTCCCTGAAAATCACCCTGAGGCAGCAGCTGCAAATTGGCGATAGTCTGCCGTACTTGGACGCATTGCCTGATCAGGTCAAGGACTCCTCTGAATCAGAGAACCCAGGGGTCTCTTATTAGAAGAATCACTGCCCAGCTGACCTGTACTACCCTGGAAATACAGTCCAGTATCTTCCAGCTTTGCCTTCAAGAAAAATATGCTCGTTTATGTGGATTATGCATTGAGATTAGGCGTATCCCTTATCACCCTAGGCACTGATCCTATGACCCCGCCTCACCCACAAGATTATTAACTCCTCCAGAGCAGGGGTTCTCATGCTTAGCCAGTCCTGGATGATAAGCTTTGCATTTGAGACATCTGATAAACATTTGCAGAATAATACGTGCCTGCCTTTGTTTTGACGGAACCCACACTTAGAAGATTACTTCCTGTAATTGAGAGGTTGTGCCTCCCAAGAGAGTGCAGAGAAGGAAAGAAAAGAAGTGGGAGGTGCAGTGGACAGGGATGTGGGGAGACCCTGTGGATTATTACTGGGCAGCATGCTGCCCCCTTGTGGCCTACCAGCTACAAGACAGCCCATGACATTGCTTGGATCCCATTTCTTACACTTTTGGCTCTCAAGACCCTTGTACACTAGAAAAATTATTGAAGATACCAAAGAGCTTTTGTTTATGTGGGTTATGTGTGTTAATATGTATAATATTAGAAATTTTAAAGTTAAAATACTGATTCACTTAAACTAGTATTAGTAAGCCCATATTAACACATCTTTAAATGAAAATTACTATTTTTTAAAGCAAATAAGTGATATCAGTTTTTACATTTTTGTACACCTCTTTAATGCATGGGTTAAAAGAAGACCTCCCTGGATTCTCATATCCATTTCTGCATTCAGTGTGTTTTCTATGTTGTTTTGGTTGGAGATCAGAAGAAAATCCAACCTCACACAGATAAGTAGTTGGAAAGGGGAGGAATATATTAATAGCCTTTAAAAATAAGTACGGATATTCTTCTTTGATAAGTCATCAAAACTCAACAAGTAGAGGTTTCTTAAGGTTAGCTGCAATGTAGAATTTGAAACCATATCAGTGAGCCCTTTGTATTCTGTTACATTAAAATCCTATGTCTATTGTGAAATTTGAATGGGTCTTTTATTCAGGCATCATTTTGTAAGTTCATATATTGGTCATTGAAAAATATTGATTCACTGAGTTATCCACACCTTGCAAATGCTGACCCATTTCAATACTTAATATGTACATATATAAATCAGATAAATTAATATCATCACTGATCTTATCAGAAACGTCTTAAAGTACTGAGAAACTGTCAAACTCATGGTAGCCAACACAAATTTTCCAAAATTCTAATTTTTGTTTGAAAGCTCCAATTTCATTATTGCTAATAAATCTCATTGGTTGTTTTCCTTGAAGTAAAAGGTACACTCTGTCCGTTTTTGAGAAGATGTCTGAGATATATATCTATCTCCATGGTTTAGCTGTTCATTGTTCTTTCAATATACTTGAAATGGTGCTACATGAAAAAAAGTGGCTAGTTCAGCTCACCTTGCAGTCACACAAGCACTTTTCCCTGAGACGACCATGTTGAGAGAACATTCAGGAAAGGAGCTGCTCTGGCCAAGAGAGGTGAGTATGGCTGGGGAGGGTGACTGGGGCTGGCTCATTAAGAACTTAGCATTTTCATCCTAAGTACACAGAACCAGAGAGGGACAGCCTATATTCTTCCTCCTTCCTGATGCCATCATACAGAATGGGCCCCTTAGCCCTAAGAATTCACTGCCTGGTTGCTACTTGCTACCTCTTGGCTGCCACTGCCAAGTATTCCTATCCCTCACATCCCAGGGTTCGAATCTCATCCCTGAATTTCTCAATTGTAGACCCACCTGCAGAAGCGGACCATTGTCTTCAACTGTGGAACTAGATGTGCAGGAGGTGAGCTTCTCATTGCAAGAACTTTATTACTAGTCATGGTGGGGATACAGCAGAGGCAAGGAGAAACAACAAGTCAGCAAAGTTTGGGAATTGATAGGGTCCCTATGGTATTGATAGCAGACTACAGCTAAAGCAGCCCCCTGCTCTCCTTCACACTGCTCCTGGGGCCTTTCTCCCCAGCCCTGGGTCTGGTCAGTTAAATGGGGAGAACAGTAGTTGGAACTGGTACATTTGTGGGGCCCCCTGGAGGGGGCTTTTTTGGGTCCTGCAGGCCTAGGGTAAGACTAGCCCCACTAAGGGCCCCCTGTATGGATTTGGGGCATTCCCTCAGACGGGTCCTTTCTGCAGTCTCAGAAGGCTACCTCCACCCCCTTGAGAGGTGAGAGCCATGCTGGTCTTTGTGGAGATACTCCCCTCATGGAGTACTCCCCTTGTGGAGATACTCCCCTCTCAGCTTGGAGTGGGTGAGGGGCCAGGCATCTTGGTGGGGGTGGTGGATGCATGGGTCAGAATAAGTACTAGCGATGATAGCACATTGTGTGCTGCCCTTTGGAGTGCACCTTTCTGTTCTTTGCCTCCAAGCTACCTGTGCAGGTGGCCCTGGTGGAAAGAAGGTGTGGGGATGGGGGGTATTGGTCAGTGGCCCCCATCCACAGCCTTGACACTCCTTGAGCAGATCTGTCTTGTTGAGGATGAAAACAGTTTTCCTCTGCCCTTCAAAGTTCATTAGATGAACTAAAAATTAAATTAACATGAGACAGAATAACAGGAGAAAATCAAGGAAAGCTTAAGAAATTGTATACTTCGATACATATATGGCAGAGACCCAGGAAAACTGAGTAACTCCCTGAAATGGCCAGAGCCATCACCTTAAATACCATTGTCAGCTAAAGACAAACGATGTTGGGGACAGGAGGTCAGTTGTGGGAGGTCCCCCGAAAAAAGCACAGCAAACAAGGGCAAAGTTATTGCTTTCTCTATTGATAGCAGCTTCTGGAGACTGACAGTTACACACTCGTCCTGCTGCTGAAGGAGACACCCTTACAGGTGAAGATTTCCCCTATTCATGTAAGGGGCTCTTACAAAAGGGTGACTTCTTGGTTTCCATAACTTCTTATAGCTCTTGTGTATTTCCTTAAAAAATAACCAGCTTTGAATAATCGATATGCCAAAGAGGCATATCTTGGGGTGGCAAAGTTTGACCCCCTTCAAGGCCAAGAAGTCCCCAGATGTTGGGTTGGCTGGGCTTCCCAGAGGCTGGGGATGAGGAAGGAGCTCAGGGAGCCTTGGGCAATCATGCCCTTTCCCAGGGAGGCGGTACCTGAGCTTATTCATAGGGTGAGGCCTTGCTCTCAGCTTGAGTCTGGTCTCTCCCACTTAACTCTGGGTGCCCTGGACAGAGCCTCCTGGGAGCTTTAGAACTCTGCCCCCTCTCCACTTTCTGTTAGGAATCCACGTGTTCCTCTTCTCTCCAGGAAGCTAGGGCTCAAGTGCTCCCTTACAGGGAGGGAGTGCCCTCTGGTGAGAGGCATCCTGACGGCCTGAGAGGTGGCAGCTGGAGAAGGAGGGCAGGGCCAGAAGCCAAGTCTGAAGGAAGGAATTGCCAGCTAATGAAGGGGGGGCCACCTGCACCCTGACCTGTGGAACTGGGACAGCACAGGACCCACAGGTATTTTTGAGTGTGAGTGTGAGTGTGAGTGTGAGTGTTTTTTGTTGAGAAGCCCTCTCTCTTGGAAAAGACCGGACTGGTAGAGGACAGTTGGTAGAGGGGTGGGTGCCCTGTTTAGGGAGTGAAGCATGGTTGGGTTAACTGTCGGTGTCTCTTCCAGGGTCAAGGTCCACATTTTCCCATCCGTGTCCTGGGACCACATGAGGGTGCTGCTGTGGCTTCCTGTCTTGCTGGGTCTTGGGACCTGGAGTGAGTTTTCATTTACTGGATCAGAGGGTAACGAAGAAGGATCAATCTACCCTCAAAGCAGAGAAATGTGCTTTCTCCTTAGGGAGAAAGAATAACTTTGCATTTAGAACACAGAATTTGGACTCTGTAACCTATTTCAAATCCTTGGCCTGCCTCCAGCAACGATTTTAAGCAAATTATTCAGCCCTTTAAACCTTAATTTTCCCACTTGATATTTGAGATAATGTTATGGTTTCCCAAACTTTTCGAGGATTGAATGAGAATGTATATGAAGGACTTTGCGCTTGCACAATGGGAGCAATGGTTCTTTCTGTGTGATTTTCTATGTCAGTCAGAGTCAATCAGGGGTTTATGCTTGTCAATAAGAGAAAGTTCCTTGGAGATAGGGATGTCAGTTCTACACACAGGAGCTTGGGCACAGCGCATGCCACCAAATCAGCCCTGGAGGAACTGACTTGTTTTGTGCAGGTAATTCTAATCCCTTCTCCTTGTTTCTATTCAGTAAAAGAGGACCTTGTTCTTTTGAGATGCTTGGATACATTTCCACGTTGTATTTTTTTCCCCCAATTGTGTATAGATGCATCTCATGAGAAATGGATATATTTCTGCCTTCCTGCCCTTGGCTATTTAACTATGTTCTGGGAGATTCCCTGGAGTTGGTGTTGGAGAAAAGCATGCACATGTTGCTATTGGAGGTAGTCTTCCTGTTCGCCTAGAGGGGTCTCCTGGAAGGGCCGCAGTGATCTGGCCTGAGTCTGTCACTGAGATGGCTGGTACTGGGGCTCTCTGAGGACCAATGCAACATGAAATGTTCCTCTGCAGGTGATTTCTCCTGGAATGAAACACAAGCCAAACGTATTTCAGAGGGCCTTCAAGACCTGTTTCACAACATCTCTCAGCTCATTGATCAAGGAAGACTTGGTCTCAATGGTGAGGAGGCTTAAGGACTGCTGGGTGTTTGCTGTGACCAGTGCTTCTAGAGGCCTGCACTTCCCTTTGTGGCTGGCATGAGGGTGGATGGGGCTGAGAGAGTGAAGCATTAGCAGACCACCTGCTGGGATGACACAGGCCTTGGGGGTCTGGGTGGTATTGGGAGAGGGCAGAAACCAGGACAGGGAGATTCAGTCTCTTCATTGAGAGGCCCCTAGCCTGAGGATGGAGACCCACACCCTGCCCTCAGGGAGTCGTCAAACTGAAGGGAAGAGCCAGGCCATACCTTGAGGAGATGATGTAGTCCCTTCAAGAAGCACTCAAAACAGGACAAAATCAGAGCCACAGAGCAAACTGTCAATGAGCAGAGTGTGCACAGGGGGCATTAGTGCTGCCCACAAGGGCCTCTCAGGCTTTCCCCAGGGAAGCAGTGGGAAGGAGCTGCTTCCTGAAAGCAGGGGTCCTGGAGCAGAGCAGGGCAGGAGCTGCAGGGTGGAGTCTGTCCCAGGTGAGGACGCCCTGGATGAGCAGAGCATCGGGGCTTCTCTGGACAGGTCCATACTCTGCACTGGGGACAGTGGAAAGGATGTGGAGGTGAGAAGGAGAGGGTGTGCCTGTCTGCTGAAGGCCTCCTCTCAGGGGTCTTCTACACCCAAGGGGCAGACTCAGCCCAGAATGGCGCCTATGGCCTGAGGCGGTAGTGAGGGAGTGCTGGGGCAGGGTGTGCTGAGTGATATCCTCCTCACCTGTGTGGTTACCCCACAGCTGTCTCCACAGTGGTCTCTCACAAGGAGTGGGGGGCAGAAGCTGTTGGCTGCAACACCCCACTGACCAGGCCTGTGGATTTCTTTGTCACACACCATGTCCCTGGACTGGAGTGTCACAACCGGACTGTATGTAGTCAGAGGCTGTGGGAACTGTGGGCGCATCATGTGCACAACAACAGCTGGTGTGACGTGGCCTACAAGTAAGGGGCGAGGGATACGTGAGGGTACGTGGCCAATGCTGCTCCTTCGGGCACTTCTCTTGCCCTTACTCATCTCTGCTGTCCATTTCCCAGGTCGGAGTTACGTTGGGTTAATAATGAGTAAAATATATAACCCCTAAAAAATTCCAAGTCCTTTTGAATTTTCTGTGAGATCTCCTAAAAGAAAGCAAGAAGGTTAAGTAATAACTATACTTCTATTCCCCTGCAAACCTGCTTCACATAGCACATTAACAGTTACAAATGACTACTACATGCATGAATTCATTTGCTCCATCAACAGCATGTAAGGTTGGTCAGGCATGCATTAGTTTCTCCATGGTCCAGGTGAGGGACCAAAGCAGGGATGTTGTTTGATTTCCTCAGTCACACAACTGCAAGGTTGTGGAGCCCAGAGTGGCTCAGAACCGGCTCTTTGCCCACTGCGTGTCCTGCCGCACCACATTCAGGGGGCTCTCACTTTGTGAGGCATCTCTTACCCTAGTGGTCACTCTAGTGGACCCTTTCAGTGCCCAGGACCGCGTGACCTTGGCTTACCTCTGACCTCACCCAGTTATGGACATTTCCTATGCATGGTAATGGCTTCTCACTTCCAGTATCCTCTGCATCTCTCTGCTTTTCCACTTCAGATTTTCACCATCCCTGATGGTGAAGGCAAGTTAATACCCCCCTGGCAGGCAGGGGTTGTAAATAAGTTCCTCAGTCCCTGGCCTTTCTCAAGGACAATCATTAGGTCCATGTACTCAGTTCCTTGGAAGTTCACCCTGTCTGGTGCTGGGTGGTGGGAAGCGGGTAATGATTCTAAGCCCCAGGTGGCCATTGTGAAGCCAGCCTAATTGCATTGCACACGCTTTGTTGGGTTTCTTGCTTCTGATTTTCTCTCTTTGCTCCCTCACTCTGGCTTTTGGGATCCCTTCTCAAATAAACTGCCTGTGTCCATGTCCTTGTCTGAGGAGATACTTTCTGAGAAATTATGTAAGATAGTTACCTGGCAGGGAGAAATCACATGAGCAGCTTGCATGGAGATGACACAGGTAGCATGCATTTTGGCGAGAGGAAAGCCATGTTTGAGGCAATATAGAAGCTGAGAAGAATCTCACAGTGTATTTGAGTTTGTGTTAGCAACTGTGGTGGTACCAGGACTTCTCCTCCTTCTGAGTGTGTACGATGATTTACATAAAACCTGGGCATTTGAACAAAGAAGGTAGGGAGTGTGGGGGTAGCTTCTGACTTCTAAGAGAATGTCAATGACTTTGTCTATCCACTGTCTCGGACAAGTCCATGCAAATTCCCCGTAGTGAGCACAGCTTGAGCACTTCTCCCCTTGGAGGCTGGTAAGTGGTTCCTCTTGTGGGGATACGCCATAGTGCCAGCTACTCAGCCTGTGTCTCTCTGTTTCACAGCTTCCTGGTTGGAGACGACGGCAGGGTGTATGAAGGTGTCGGCTGGAACATCCAAGGCAGGCACACCCAGGGCTACAACAACATCTCCCTGGGCTTTGCTTTCTTCGGCACCAAGGAAGGTAATGGTTATCCCAGTGTCCTTCTCCAGAGGGTTACCTACTTCTTTGTTTCCACATCGACTCCTCGACCTCCTACTTCCCCAATGATTCACTCTTCTGGAGTTCGCCTCTCCTTTGGCCTCCATGAATGAATGATATTAGTTCTCTTCTTCCAACTCAGTCTCTGAGTTGGCTCCTTTCCCGCTGACAGTCTCACAGTGGAGGTGCCGTCCAGCCTTCTCTCTGCAGCCTTGTCACCATTATACACTCATCATGGAGGAATGTGGGCTTCTGCTCTCTTCTATCAGTGACTCACATCTTCCTCTCTGGCTCTCACCCTTCTGCAGTGCCAGGCCCTGTTTCCCATTTCCTGTCGGGAACCTCCTCCTCCTCTCTCACCCCAAGATTTTCTGTATAATTTTTAAAACCACTCTGAGCCTTCCAATTCCTGAGTGCCTTCCACTTTTATTCTTACTGCTGCCCATTCCCCCAGCCAACATCCTAGCATACATGCTCCAGGACCATTCCATTGAGTTTGTTACAATTCTTGCTCATCTAGTTTCTCACTGTCCCTCCCCAATACTCTGTGAGAAAATCCAGACAAGTTTCCTGATTGCTGTTACACAAAGTACAGCCTGAGCTCCAGAGAAGAAGTGACCCAAGGAGAAGAATCAGAAGGCAAGCCCACACTTTTCATTCCTAATTCCAGGGTGGTTTCCAGCATGCCAGAAGACTGTGTGTTCAGCTTGGTTTGTTTTTGTGACCACTTAATGCTACCTGAGTGCCACCCTGTTAGCTCTGGGGTCTTGAGCACATTACTTTTTAGAGCCTCAAGTTCCTCTCTATAAATATGAGCCTAATAATAGCATCCATCTCAGAGGTTTGTGGTGAGGATTCAAAGAAGTTAATGACGGTAAAGAGGCTGGCACATGCCTGGAAGGGTGCTTGCTAATGGGAAACCCTGGCCCGGCCAGCTGAGCATTCCGGAGTATGGTGCTGCCTCCCAGCTCTTCCATGGAGAAAGAGCAATAAATGAAGTCATAGCAGGTCACTGGGAAAGGTCTTCATCCTGGGCCAGGTGGATCCTTGACTTTCAGGCTTTCCAACCTGGGGGATGAGCCAGTTCCCCTCCAACAGCTTTGTAGGGGCTGGCAGCGCCTCTCATCCTTCTCCCACAATGCCTTGAAACCCAGGCCCGATCCAGGTCCACACAGATGGCTCTCTTTCAGGCCACAGTCCCAGCCCTGCTGCCCTGTCAGCCATGGAGGGTCTGATCTCCTATGCCATCCAGAAGGGCCACCTGTCCTCCATGTATGTTCAGCCACTTCTTGTGAAAGGTGAAAACTGCCTGGCTCCTCTGCAGAAAGCAAGTCCCAAGAAAGGTAAGACTTTCATCCCTACTTGGCCTCCCTTTAGACCTACCTACCCATCCTATGCCCTGATAACTTCCAAATGCCATTGAGAGTGACCTTTTCAATAAAGCTTTCATTGGAAGCCTTCTGATGGGCAACTGGTCACCCAACTCTCTGAAACTTTGAGGCTGGTACAACTTGAGACAGACTCTCCAGGTCATACCTCAGACTCATAGAATGATAGAGCTATGGCATTAGCCTGGTGTAATATATTTCTTGAGTCAGTCAACAATTAGTCATTGAAGATATATTATGGAATAAAACACATAAACAGCTTTATAAAGTTTCAAACTAGGGAGTAGAAAAATACAATAAGCAAATAAACAAGTAAAATATTTGATATTTATAAGGTGAAAAGTGCTGTGGAGGAAGAAAACATGGAGAGGGATAGGCATCTATCACAGATAAGCACAAAAGCACAAATGCGCAAATGCACATCTTTCTGAATATAAGAACTAGAAGAACGTTGATTGATTGAAGTGCTTTTTTTTTTTTTAATTTTTTATTTATTTATTTCTAGGAGAGAGAGAGAGACAGCGTGAGCAGGGGAGGGTCAGAGAGAGAGGGAGTCACAGACTCTGAAATAGGCTTCAGGCTCTGAGCTGGCAGTCAGCACAGAGCCTGACGCGGGGCCCGAACCCACGAACCGCGAGATCATGACCCAAGCGAAAGTCGGACGCTTAACCGACTAAGCCACCCAGGTGCCCCGATTGATTGAAGTGCTTAAGTCACCACCTATACTGACTTCAGAGGAAGGGGTTAGTATAATTCAGGTAATAAACACTAGATAAAAGGTAGATTTGGAGTTTAACAAATGGCAACATCAAAACCAGTATAGTTAAGGAACACCTGGCTGGTAGAGCATGGAACTCTTGATCTTTGGGTCATGAGTTCCAGCCCCATGTTGGCAGTAGAGTTTACTTAAAAAAAAATAGGGACGCTTATGTGGCTCATTTGGTTAAGCATCTGACTCTTGATTTAGGCTGAGGTCCTGATCTCATGGTCATGAGATTGAGCCCCCTATCAAGCTCCACACTGGGCATGTACCCTGTTTAAGATTCTCTCTCTCTTTCTCTCTCTCTCTCTCTCTCTCTCTCTCCCCCCCCTCCCCCTCTCCCTCTCCCTCTCCCTCTCTCTGTCCCTGTGTCTCTTCCCTGCTCATGCTGTACAAGAGTGTGTGCTAGCTTGCTCTCTGTCTCTCTCTCTCAAAGAAACCCAAAACTGACAGTGTAGTTAACCACTTTTGGCCTCTTCTTGGACTTAATATTAGCTCTATTATATGAAAGCTCTGAGTAAATCTGATCTCTGTCTTTGGATTAGCCATCTGCTAATATTAATAATTTCTTACACTGACAGAGAGTTTTAGGGATCATAAGTGAGTCTCAAAGACATGCTTTCAGATGAAAATTCAGCTGATTTGTCCAAACGGCCCTGTTATGCATGTACATACACATATGTACAAGACAATCATTCAGATAAATAAGTACCCTTTGTTCTTGGGAATCCTAAGTATCCATGTACCCTTAAGATCAACATTCCCACTGTCCTCTGGGTTCTGTTTTGGGGTTAGATCCCATGGCTCTATGATTCCTGCCTCTTGAATCTAATCCTACCATGCAGATATACTCACTACCAGGTGGGCTCTCCTGAGTTCCACAGTCAGGGTCAGGTCAAGATGCCCAGAGGGCATGGGGATGTTCAGTAGTGAGGTGGTTGGCATGAGTGGGCACAATGAGTCCACCCGTCAATGTTTTTTTTGCTTCCCTCCTCAGCTTGCTCTGACATTGTCCATCGATCTGCATGGGAGGCCAGGAAGACCCATTGCCCCAAGATGAACCTCCCGGCTAAGTACGTTGTCATCTTCCACACCGCTGGGAGAACCTGCATCATGTCTGATGAGTGCCGCCTGCTGGTCCAAGATATCCAGTCCTTCTTCATAGACAGATTGAATTTGTGTGACATTGGGTATAAGTAAGTGGACCTGAGGACATGTGGGCTTCTTTCACCTCAGAGCAGACTCTGAACCTTTGAATGGCAAAGAAAGGAATGTTTACTGAGTGCCTGCTATAGGAGAGGTGCTCCACGTATGAACATGTTGATCTTTCACACAACCCTAGGTGAGCCTTACTTAGGATATAGATAAGGGGGTGGTGGTTTTCCTTGAACATATTCTCAAAATGTGTCTTTTTTAAGTTTATTTATATATTTTGAAAGAGAGAGAGAGCGAGAGAGAGAGTGAGAGAGCAAGCATGAGTGCAAGTGGGGGAGGGGCAGAGAGAGAGGGAGAAAGAATCTCAAGCAGGCTTTCCACTGTCAGCAGAGCCCATCAAGGGGCTGGATCCCATGAACCATGAGATCATGACCTGAGCTGAAATCAAGAGTCTGATACCTCACCAACTGAGCTACCCAGGTGCCGCTCAAAATGTGTTGTTTTTAAAGACTGTATGTAGATACGGTGGAGGTCAAGACTGCTGGAAAGATATTAGAGAAAGCCATACACATGCAAGATTGTGAAGCCTGTAGAGAATATCTTCCCTGTCTGAAGGCAGGGGGAGGCACAAGATAATATTCTCTGATTGCTCTAATGCCAAGGTCTATAATCCTTTAATAAAGAGCACACTGACCTAATGGGAGAATAGAAACTTCTTGCAGCATGCTCTCCAAGTTCACAGATAAGATAGATGTATGGGGTTAGACACCGTCTCATATCCATCAGAAATAATCACAGAGTGTTAAGTCTCAGGATGAACCACCACTAGCCTAGATAGCATATTTGTACACATTAATCAAAGAAGCCCTTCCTCTAGAGGCTTCATGGATTAGCTAGTGGAGCTGGATTTTAGTCCTTCCTTGCCTCCTGGCCAGGCACTCTGTGCAGGGTGCAAGAAACGTAGCTGTGTGCAATGGCCCTGCCTTAGCTAGATTTACCATTACTTAATATGTAATTATGGGGTGATGGCCTCTCCTTCCTCCATCCTGTTATAGATGCATCTCTTTCAAGATAGGAGAAAGCTTCCTCTGACACCTTTCACCTATGAAGATTTGCCAAGTGCTTTTCTAGATCCTGCAGTGCAGCGTTATTCACAGGCTGTTCTCTTTGATTATAATAGATACCTGAATATTGACTCTTTATTTTGAACCTAAACTGGAAAATGATGTGTGCTGAGAGAGGACCTTTCCTTTTTCCCATTCAGGTTTCAGTAGCCAGTTTCCTGTCCCTTGGCTTTGACCTTTATTGTATACCCTGTGCCATAACTTTCATGACCCTACCACTTGGTCATCTTGAGATAATCTGTAGTCAGGAGTAAACACCCACTTGCTATAAATTAATTCACTGAGAACACGATTGAGTGCCTACTCTGTGTGGCATGAGGCTATGCTCTGGGGACACTAGCAAATGTAGCACAGATATGGTTCTTGACTTGATGGAGATAGCACTGCTGAAGGAGAAAGATAATTAAATGAATAAAGCCCAGTAGAGTACATTAAGTGTTATGATAAAGGGTGCAGAGTGTTAGCACCTTTTGTTAGCTTCCTGGAGGATTGGGTATGGGGACAGCACTACTCAAGAGGTAACATCAACTGGGACCTAAGAAATGAGTGAGCTTGACAGAGGAGGGGGAAGAGTGTTTTGGGCAGAGAGAAAGGACCTCTGTGGAGGGTCCTGGATGCCAACCTGAGAATGGTGTCTTTGAGAAACTGAGAGAAGTTTATCATAATAAAAATAGATGCTTGGATGCCTTGGAGGTTCAGTCAGAGTGTCAGACTTTGGCTCAGATCACCATCTTGCAGTGTGTGAGTTCAAGCCCTGCATTGGGCTTGCTGCCATCAGCGCAGAGCCTGCTTCCTTTCTCTCTCCCTCTCTCTCTGCCCCTCCTCTGCTTGCATTCTCACTCTCTCAAAAATAAACATTAAAAAATTAAAAAATGATAAAAACAGATGCCAAAGAGAGGGATGGTGGAAGGTAAGGAGGCAGACAAGGGCGTGCATTATGAGGGATCTTGTCACTTGAGCTGCGGAGTTTGGACTGTGTGCCAAGGGCCTAAAAGCAGGTTTGAGATAAGATTTGTATCAGGAAGTCCACTCACAACTTCAGGAATTGAACAGAAAAGGGCAAATCTGCAGGTGGCGAGATCAATTGAAAGAAGACCAGGGTGGTGACGTGGCTGTCATGGGGAGAAGCAGAGAGATCTAAGAAGTCAGTAGAGATTAGTGGTGGGTGATGAGGATGCCAGGGTTGATCAAGGACAGTGGTTGGGAGAGGCAGTGGAGAAGCCATGGTTAACTGAGGGATGAAGCAGTGGACTCACGCTCACCTTCCTGCCTGGGACCTGTGGGAGGATGGATGGTGGTACCTTTCACTAAGTGGGGAGCCTGGAAAGGAGAACTGGTGGGGAAGAAGGTGGTCTGGGTGTGGACACATACATTTTCCTAGATGGCAGTTGAAGATAAGGAGGTAATGGCCTTGTCTTGGGCAGCATCCTGAGGAACCCCACATTTAAGGAAAGGACACAGGGAGATGAGGTACAGAGGAATGAGAGGCAGCCAGAGAAGACCACTGGGAGAGTGGGGTGCGATAGAAGTAAAGGGGAGAGAATGAGGGTGCAGAAGGATCAGGCAACGCAGGGCTGGAGAAGGGTACTTTGTCTGTAGTGGTAAGGCGGCCACAGATCACCTCTGGGGAAACATTGTCATTGGCAAGGTATGAGGAAAGCAAGTTGGAGGGATGGCAGCTGTCACTCTTCCTAGACTGTGAGCGCCTTGGGGCAGCAGCAGTGTGCTAGAGCTGGATGGGCTCATGAGACGGGATTGTTGAAGAGTCAGAAATTTTGTGAACCTTTGTTAAATCACTGGTGGATTAAAATCAGCCGTGGTACGAGCTTTACACCACAGAATCAATAAAGGGAATAATCAGGGCTTCCTGCCCTTCACCCTTTCTGATGAAAGCTGGTTTACCACCACCTCTGACAAAGACTGTCTTTTTTGTAACTCAGTGCTTAGAATTTAATGACTAATAAGTGTCTGCTAAGTAGAGGCATGAGTGATCGAATGAATGAGTGAATGAATAAATGAAACAATCCCAGAATGCCTGTCTGTCATGCTGATCTCCTTCTCCCATTATGGTCCTTTAGCTTCCTTGTAGGGCAGGATGGTGTCATTTATGAAGGAGTGGGCTGGAATGTCCAAGGCTCCCGTGCTCCCGGCTACAATGACATTGCCCTGGGCATTGCCTTCATGGGCACCTTCTTGGGTAAGTGCTTTGGGCAGTGACAATGACCTCTCATCGTATGGTGTCTGAAAGAGTGCATCTCATATGGAAGACAACAGCATCAAACTCAGGCATCACTTCAGACTCTGTGTATGCTGGACTTCCCATGCTTCAGATTTGAGGTTTGACAAAGCTAAATTTGACCAGGAATGACCCCCCCAGCCATAATGCCCACACACACCCAACCAAATGCCTCTCTCTTCTGACATCAAAGGTATATATAAGACAAGGGGAAAATACCTTTGTGCATATTTTTTGCGAAGTTTTTACGATGGCAACAATGTGGGGACCCTTGCCTTACTTGCCACAGCCCTGAATGAGTCCCTGTCTCTGCATCCAAAGTATACACTAAGAATTGTCATTGCTCAGAGCTCTTGACCAGAGTTTGTTTAGACTCAGAGAGCTTTTGCTGAACCTCTGGGAAGAGGAAACCATGTCACTAGGGACTAATTGAGGCTGATACTAAAATGGACATTGAGTGGGGTGAGGGGTGACCCAGGAAGGTACCTATAGATGGGGCTGGGCATGGGAAGGTGCCGGAAGCATAGCTGTGGCCAAAGCAAGGTTTCTCAGTCTCAGCACTATTGACATCTTAGATCAGGTCATTCTTTGTAGAGGGGCTGCCGTGTGCATTGTAGGACATTTAGCAGCATCCCTGGCTTCTACCACCAGATGCTTATATCACTATTTGCCTAGCTGTGACAACCAAAAAATGTCTCTACACAGTGCTAAATATCCTATGGGAGACTAAATTTCCCCAGTAGGGAACTACCAGGCTAAATATATACAGCAGACAAGGGCTCTGTACATCCCCAAACAATTGTATATTTTATCTCAGGCTCTGCTACCGTCATTTGGAAAGAACTCTGGTGCTGAGGAATCTGAGTCTTGGTTTTCTGTCTATCGGGTGTCAATAGTGGAATATATTATCTTGGTTGTAGGGTATCCAGGAATGGGTCTTCCCTAGAAAGGATGCCTTGGAATTCTAGAACAGATGGCTAATTCTGTTTTGTAGGTACCCCACCGAATGCCGCAGCCCTGGAGGCAGCCCAGAACCTGATCCAGTGTGCAGTGGACAAGGAGTATTTAACTCCCAACTACCTGCTGGTGGGGCACAGTGATATTGTCAATACACTGTCTCCTGGGCAAGCTTTGTACAACATCATAAAGACTTGGCCTCATTTCAAACACTGAAGGAGCCCCTGCTCCTTCTCAGACTGCTTCTCCCACCTGGCTGCTGGGCCTCCCCTGTCCTCACCCCCCATCCTGACTCAACACCTGGTGTCCCCTCCAAGTCAGCCCCATCCTGTCCCTCCTTTCTCAGGTTAGGATGCTCCTCTCCTGCTAGCACCACCCCCCAGCAGCCCCAAACCCCGGAGCCGGGCATAGCCAGCCCTCTGAGTGAGCCCCACTGTCCTCACCCCTCACCTTCCCCTCCCCTGGGCTCCCAGCTGCTAAGCCAGGTGGGAAGATGGGCTGATCCTGGTTTGGCTTCTCTTCCCTTTCCGGCTGCCCCTCTGCCCCATGTACCTTCCCCTGCCAGCTTCCCAGCAGCCCCCAAGCCGCACACAGGACCCAGGTCAAGGCCCAAAACCCCTCTCTGCTCACACACCCACTTGTGCGCATGTGAACGCAGCCCTTATTTCAGGGCTCATTGCTTACAGGTGTGCTTGTTCTCTCCACTGGATTGTGAGGGTTCCCGGGTTCATGTGCCCCCATGTCCTTGATCCCTCAGCAGCGTCTGGAGTCTTGTATGTGCTACAGATGTTTGTTGGAGAGGTGGAGGAATAAACAAATGTGTGAGTAGAGTCCCTGCTTCTCTTTCCAGTCTGTTCCGCCATCCCCTCTCTTTGGGGACACCTTCTGGGGCTGTTCCCCATCCTGCCATTTTCTCTGTTCTTGCCCCTCCCAGTCTGAGGCTCCGAGCCAGCTCTGGCCACTTGACTGGAATGGTTGCTGTGGCTCTAGGGTCCTGTGTCCTGTCCTCCCCAAGCTCCCCGAGGGCAGAGACAGTACTCCTCCAGGCCCAGCGGGGCGGTGTCCACACAAGCCACCTGTGCCTGCACCTTAAACTGATGCTCATGGATGAAAACTGTAAACTAATATCTCAAACCCCATGCTAAAAATATCAAGATAATGATGTAAGATATGGAAGGAATTAATTAGAAGTATAAAAGTATAAAATCAGTCAATAGAACTCAGGAGAGAATAAGAACTACAATAATTCAGAATTTCCATTTCAGAAATGATCAGTTAAATGATGAATGCTGAGGTGTATTAAAGGAATGGATTTTAAGGGAAAACTTTGCTTTGGCCATTCAGAGAAAAAAAAGAAAAAAGTGATTAATAAGAGAAAGAAGCAGGTCATCAAACTTTTG
The DNA here is from genome assembly GCF_003009895.1 of Hyaena hyaena. Lineage (NCBI taxonomy): Eukaryota > Metazoa > Chordata > Mammalia > Carnivora > Hyaenidae > Hyaena > Hyaena hyaena. The sequence goes on from NW_024081134.1 coordinate 1,241,909, forward strand.
AACAACACTTTAGGCTAGGAAAAAATAGAACGATATTTTATTTATTTTTTAATGTTTTTATTTTATTTCAGAGAGAGAGAGCGAGCATTCGAGAGGGGGAGGGGCAGAGAGAGAGGGAGACACAGAATCGAAAGCAGGCTCCAGGCTCTGAGCTGTAAGCACAGAACCTGATGTAGGTCCTAGGTGCCCCAATAACATTTCAATAATAGGAGAGAAATGTGGGATGACCCAGGGATTTTATATTCAACCAAATTGACTTTCAAGTACAAAGGTCACAGACAACTCATCAACACATAAGAACTCTGGGGATACCATCCCATTAGTCCTTCCTTAGGAATCTCCAAGAGAATGGCCTCCAATAACCAAAATAAGACACAGGGGTAACAGCCAGAGCTAAGCATCTAATGCATATGGATTTATAAGTGAGGACTACTGGAGGATTATTAGAGAGCCAGGACAGTTTTCATGTGTTTGAGCTGCAAGGAGCATATATGACAGAAGTGCAAAAAAGTGAGAAAATAAGGAGGTCATCTGCAAATTTGTTTCCAAACTATTTTAGCGATTATATCATTGGTGATATTATTGGTACTCTTTTCAGAAAGCTTACTGTGAGATGTGGGGTTCAAAAAAATGAGTAATTATGTGATCTTGTAATTCCACCATCCCCAGTATTTTTGAAAGCAAGATACCACGGTAGGGAAAGGCGGCATATGTTAACACAGAAGAAGTTAAGTAATATACCATAGGCTTGTATTTGAATTGAAAACATCTGGATGAGGAGTTCCTTATAGATATTGGATACTAGCCCTTTATCTGATATGTCATTTGCAACTATCTTTTCCCATTCCGTCAGTTGCCTATTAGTGTCCTTTATTGATTTCCTATTATTGATTGTCCTTTGCTGTGCAGAAGCTTTTATCTTGATGAGGTCCCAATAGTTCATTTTTGCTCTTGATTCCTTGCCTTTGGGGATGTGTCAAGGAAGAAATTGCTGCGGTTGAGGTCAAGGAGTTTTTTTCCTTTCTCTTCTAGGATTTTGATGGTTTCCTGTCTCACATTCAGGTCCTTTATCCATTTTGAGTTTATTTTTGTGTATGGTGTGAGAAAATGATCTAGTTTCATTCTTCTGCATGTTGCTGTCCAGTTCTCCCAACACCATCTGTTAAAGAGGCTGTCTTTTTTCCATTGGATACTCTTTCCTGCTTTGTCAAAGATTAGTTGGCCATACATTTGTGGGTTCAATTCTGAGTTCTCTATTCTATTCCGTTGGTCTATGTGTCTGTATAGACCATATACCAGTATACCATACTATCTTGATAATGACAGCTTTGTAGTAGAGGCTAAAGTCTAGGATGGTGATGCCTCCTCCTGTTTTGGTTTTCTTCTTCAATATTACTTTGGCTATTCAGGGTCTTTTGTGGTTCCATACAAATTTTAGGATAGTTTGTTCTAGTTTTGAGAAGAATGCTGGTGCAATTTTGATTGGGATTGCATTGAATGTGTATGTAGATTGCTTTGGTAATTCAGTGAAGAAATGGGCAGAAGACATGAACAAACACTTCTCCAAAGAGGACATCCAGATGGCCAACAGACACATGAAACGATGCTCAGTGTCCCTCATCATCAGGGAAATACAAATCAAAACCACAGTGAGATACCACCTCACGCCGGTCAGAGTGGCTAAAATGAACAAATCAGGAGATTCTAGATGCTGGTGAGGATGTGGAGAAATGGGCACCCTCCTACACTGTTGGTGGGAATGTAAACTGGTGCAACCCCTCTGGAAAACAGTGTGGAGGTTCCTCAGAAAACTAACAACATAACTCCCCTATGACCCAGCAATAACACTGCTAGGAATTTACCCAGGGGATACAGGAGTACTGATGCATACGGGCACATGGACCCAAATGTTCATTGCAGCTCTCACAACAGTAGCCAAAACATGGAAAGAACCTAAGTGTCCATCAACTGACTAATGGATCAAGAAGATGTGGCATATTTATACAATGGAATACTACATGGCAATGAGAAAGAATGAAATCTGGCATGTGTAGCAACATGGATGGAACTAGAGGGTTTATGCTGAGTGAAATAAGTCAGGCAGAGAAGGACAAATACCATATATTTGCACATATAGGTGGATTAGGAGGAAGTTAACAGAGGACGAAGCGGGAGAAGAAGGGGGAAAAATAGTTGGGGAGAGGGAGGGAGGCAAACCATGAGAGACTCTTGAATGCTGAGAACAAACTGAGGGCTGAGGGGAGTGGGGGAGTGGGGAAGGGGGGTGATGGGCATGGAGGAGGGCACTTGTGAGGATGAGCATGGGGTGTTATATGGAAACCAACTTGACAATAAACTATTTAAGGAAAAATAAAAAATAGAAAGTTTTTTTTTGTATGAAATTTGCTCATTAGGGTAAATTTTAATGGATCTAATACAGACGTTTTTAAATCAATTCATAAATATAAAATGCACACTATTAACATTAAAAAAACATCTGGAAGGCAGCTATGCTCACTACTATACCACCAATGCCCACTGAAAAAAGAAAACATCTGGATGAGCTCATGAAGTACTGGTAAAACTATGAGGTGTTTCATCTTAAAATTTTTCTTTGCCATTGCCCGCTGAAGATGCCTAGAAACTGATCAAGTAGCAATATGTTAGCATCCTGACTCTGAGCTTAAAGTACTATTTTCCAATAAAAGAAATCAAAGTTTCTTGGAGAAATGACTGGTTCCAGGTCTGGGATAGGAAATATACATTTTCTCATATCAGATAGTGATAAAACAATAAAATGTTTCTCAGACTGGGTCAAAAATTTTTGAGAGATACCCACTGCTTGATGAGAGAATTTGAATAATATCTACTCAGTGGGATGATTTGAGAATTGACAGCAACAGTTACTGCAATGCGTCTGGGCTTCTTAATTTTAAATCCACAAATTCATTATGATTCAAAAGGCCTAACTGGTTATCTTTGAAAAATCCCAGAAGACCATCTGTATTCACTTTCTCTTCTAACTGAAGTATTATTGACATATAGTATTATATTAGTTTCAGGCATTTAATATGGCAATTTGATAATTCTATACATTAATTATGTTGTGCTCATCCTGATAAGTAGTTATCATCTATCACCATACAGTGTGATTACAGTATTCTCTGTGCTGTATTTTTCATCCTGTGACTCATTTATTTTATAATTGGAAGTGTATACCTCTTAATCTTCTTCACCTAATTTGCCCATCCCCCACCCCCTCTCTTCTGATGACCACCACTTTGTGCTCTGTATTTATGGGCCTGTTTCTGTGAATCCATGTCTTTATTTGAAAACCTGTAAAAAGAGAGAGAGAGAGAGAGAAATAAAGGACCTATTCTGCTCTTCCTATACAAAGTATAGGAATGAATGACCAAATAGTAAAGAAACTAAACGAAGATGGTCTTGTTAGTTTTGTTCCCATGTCGGGTGTGAATTTTCTGGCATTTGGTGACCTATAAGGCACAAGCCAGTTATTGACCCACATAGCGTTCTTTAGCACTGATCTTTCAGTGTGATTACATAAAAAACGCTGCTGGACATGGGTTACCCATGATGGGAGAAGGGTCTGAGACCTACAGGCAGCTCAGAGTGTGCCCATCACTTCAGACAGTGTGGGAGAATTGTTTAGATCCTGGTTCCTGAGGCTAAATTCACACATTAATTCTCTCAGTTCACTTATATGTCAAGTGAAGATGATAATAGGACACCTTGGGGCTTGGGTAGTTTGAGAAGGGATGAGAATTTTCATTGCAAATAAAAACTTAGGACACTGAAAACAAACTAATGAATCAAAATGTCAAAATGTCTTTACTTAAAGGTGAGCATTTTGCTTTTGGAGAGGCAAAAAATTCAGTTTTTATCTCTAGAGGTCATGGAGTGAGGAGAAAGAGACAGACGATTGACTCAGTCCCCTGACTTCTCATGAGGAGAGACCCAGCCATGGGGGCCAGACCACAAGATATTCTGGACTCCACTGGTCATGGCACTGTGAACCTTGAAGTATTCTGTGCTGTTATCTCTTTACCATTTTATGAGTTCAGGTTTACTTGCTACTACCAGCAGAACACACCCCGATCCTGTCTGTGTACATGGACCTCCCCTCTCCTGCACAGAGGATCCATGGCTGGAGAAGAGTTACAGGCTGGAGAAGAGTTACAGGCTGTCAGGGGTGGATCTTAAGTCTAGCCTGATGAAGAATAAATTCCAACCCTCTGCCTCTTCATGCTCTCCCTTCATCCCATGTCTGCTTCCAGAGTACTTTCTGTAACCTCAATATATTATGTTATGATTGTCTGCAAACTCCATGACACTGTCCAACACCATCACTGTCTATACATTCTGCCTTGTCTTTTGTTTATCCCAAGGTCTCAGCATACTCTTCATGACCTAAAGGTGTCTTCAGACCAGGGCCCTACCCTTTGGGCTCCGTCCAGATCAAGATCTGATTATCCCCGTGGCCTCCAGGCTGCTTTGACATTCATGCTGAGAACACTTCTGTTGTCTTGCTTTCTTAAACCTTATCAACTCCACATGCCTTCTCCTGATTTCACCCCATTTCTCACTAGTCACAGAGCTCCTCATCTCTGGGGACTACATCCACTGCCAAATTGAGAGTCCTGACAATTCCTTTTATATTCCCGATCTCTGGTACTTCTAACAATTCCCTTTCCCAACATTTCATTACATTGTTGAGTCTAAGCATGAAACTACAGGGATATAGTTTTTAGCTTATTTAATATTTTAATTTTAATTTCAGTTCCTGACATAGTAACCCATTCCTGGCCTCCTCATTCCTCCTTGTAATTCCCTAACTTATATATCACTTTACAGACAAGATGGATCTTCATATTTCACCTCATTGTCATCATTATTATTGGTGTTTGAGTCAGTGTCCCACACTATATTATTAACTCCTTGAAAGTGAATTTGATTCTTGTTTTAACTATACTTGGATAATGATTTTTACCTAGAGTAAATTCCTTATAATTGTGTGCAAATTAATTGAATGAATGTGATTTTTTTAATTTTTAGTGTTTTTTTTTTTAAAGTAAACTCTACCCCCAGGTAAACTCTACTCAAAATCACAAGTCCCATGCTCTACCAACTGAGTCAGTCAGGCACCCCAATAAGATGATTTTGATTTGAAGGTGTGACATAGCCAAAATACAATAATACTGCAAATACGTATAGAATACTTAAGAGTTCTCCTCAAAAGATACTAATATTTTTTCTAGCAAATTCTGTGGTACTTTTTCTCTGAAACCTTTAAACTTGGTAGTCATGAATGATCTGAAATCTTTTGATAGCCCTAATATTTTTTTATATTAAGAATGTAACATCTACCTTTCATTTTGTACAAGTCCTTAGAGCTCCCCTCTTCTTGCTAGATGGAATGCTACCTGATTTGAGGATCATTTAATAAAGCCAGTTAGGTCTTCAAGTGTACTCAGATGAATTTTTTTTTTTTTTTTTTTAACAGAGCCCAGTGTGTAGAACATAGATTCATCCAAGTAGAATCTCAAGTGGGCAGTGTGCTTTTCAAGATCTCTGGTCTGAGTAGTCACATTTCAGGTGACTGCAACTCAAGTACCCTTGGCAGAGAATGACAGGAAAGTCTTATCTATAGATCTCTCCAGAGAAGATCCCTCCTCAGAGAAGGGGATTCTGGGAGACCAGAGCTGAAGACTGAGATGACTGTCAGGAGTGAGTGAAGAGGTGGAGAGCTTTGATTTATAGGATGCTTCTTAAGGTATTTGTTTCAGTTTGATACTGAGGTGGAGGTAGTGGATGCATGGTCCACCTGGCCACAGAGTCAAAGAAGGTCTAATAATGATGGCACATTGTGCGCTGCCTCCTGGAATGTAGCTTTTTATTTCTTTGCCCCCATCCTACCCCTGCTGGTGGCCCAGGTGGTATAGGCAGGATAGCGTGGGGTGTTGTTGAATGACTTCCATCTACAGCCTTGACAATCCTGGAGCAGATCTGCCTCCAAGGTAAAAAAGTCCCCAGATGATGGGTTGGCTGGGCTTTCCAGAGGCTGGGGATTAGGAAACAAGCTCAGGGAGCCTTGGGCAATCATGTCCTTTCCCAGGGAGGCGGTACTTGGGCTTATTCACAGGGTGAGGCCTTGCTCTCAGCTTGAGTCTGGTCTCTCCCAATTACTTTGGTTGCCCTGCTTCTCAGTTCTGCTGAGAGCCTCAGAACTCTGCCCCCTCTCTACTTTCTATTAGGAATCTAGGTGTTCTTCTTTTCTCCAGAAAGCCAGGGCCCAACTGCTCCCTTACAGGGAGGGAGTGCCCTCTGGTGAGAGGCATCCTGACGGCCTGGGAGGTGGCTGCTGGAGAAGGAGGGCAGGGCCAGAAGCCAAGTCTGAAGGAAGGAATTGCCAGCTAATAAAGGGGGGGCCACCTGCACCCTGACCTGTGGAGCTGGGACAGCACGGGACCCACAGGTATTTCTGAGTATGGCTGTGAGTGTGTCTCTTGTTGAGAAGCCCTCTCCCTTGGAAGGGACTGGACTCTATCTAGTTAAAATGTTAACAAGGTAGAGAAAGTTCCTTGATCTTCCTTCTTGAACTCTTCCCCCAAATAAAAAAATTTCTATTTTAAATTCTAAATGAGTTTAGTTCAACCATGCCTGGGTCTTTCTTGCCAAGGTTGTGGGTCCTGGAGTTAACTCTACTCAATTTCTTTCCTTTCTGTCTAGCTCTGAATCCCTATTGGTTATGTCTCACTTGGCCCCTGTTCTATTGCATCTCAATTTTAAGGATACAGAATGCAGAGCAGTGTGAACCAAGGCCGATGAACCCTGACACCAGGCAATCCTGCCATCTCAGTGTTTGTGATTGGAGATAGGGGTGGGAGGTGCTACTAGTCTCTGCCCTGGTGTGATGAGGGGCTGGGCTCAAGCCTTGCAATTTCAGCTGTGTGATATGACATGCTCAGGACAGCATTTGCCACCTAAACACTTATGGTTGGGAAAGTACAATGAGCAAGTGACCAGGATCCAAAGCTCCTGTTGACCAGAATTGATTGCTGGTTTCTAAATAGCTTTGCAAAAGGCCAACTTGTTTTCTGGGAGGCCAGCCACAGGGCTTCCATACTGGACAAATTAATCCTTACTTCTCATTTGGCTAAAAAGGAAGGCTGAACACTTTCCCACATGCTTATTAGGTACCTGCTGTCATCTGCAGTGGGCTCATTTCATCCTCAGTGACAGTTTTTCCCAAATGAATGGAGTCCTGGGTGTTACTCACCAAGAGATTGCTTGTTCTTATCCAGGAAGCTTCTATATGCTCAGGTCTTAAACTATGGTTCTAAACATTTTCCATCTGGGGAGAATTGATTATAATATGAAAACTCTGGAGGGTAATGCTATACCTCATTTTATCTGAAACTTCCCTCTATCATTTCTCAGTAGGATAACCAGGAGAAAAGTTGATGTTTTGGTTGTCATCTTAGGGAACTGGTATTTCATTTTGATTGAGCATAAACAAGCAATTCATTCCTTTCCAAGAGATCCAGAAAGATTCCTGCAGTCAGAAAGGACCACAGGGATCCTGGGGTTTAACCTCTTGGGCCCACGTTGAGAATCTCCAGCATCAGAAACTTGGATAGACTGTGGGGAAATTCCAGGCAGAAGCTGTGGAGTCATATCTGGGTATGAATCCTGATCTGCACTACTGGTTGGGTAACTTTGGGCAAGAGCTGTTAGCACCCTCACCTTTACTGAGCACCTGCTGAGGGTCAACCTCTGTGCTGGAGACCCTGAGACCCCTAGGCAGGTGCTGGCTCTCAGTTTGGTAGAGAAGCAGGCAGAGGTGCCATGCAGTGCCCTGTCTGAGTAGTGAGCACAGCTGGATTAACTGTCAGCATCTTTCCCAGGGCCAAGCTCCACACTAACCCTGTTGGCACCCTGGAACCACATGAGGATGCTGCTGTTGCTTCTTATCTTCTCTGCTCAGGATTTCCAGGTCGGGGGTGAGTTTTCTTTTATTGGTTCAGAAGTGCTTTTGGTACTATTTGTAAGTTATCCTCTTCATCGCTCATTGATTGCTCCTTCTGGCCAGTCCTTTCTCCCCATTAGTGCCTAGCTCAGGTGTCCCCTGCCCTGCTGAGAGTGGCTCCAGTCCTCAGTAGTCTCCCCAGCCTGCCCAGCACACCTTGGTCTTAGTGTCATGGTCATAATTTGCTCCTGTTGATTTCACAGAAGGACAGAATGGAGACCCTTAGTGACCTTGACTTATAGACAAAGATACAAGCTGGGCTCCATTGCAGCAGTGACTTATCCAAGGTCATCTGACAGCTTTGGGGATGCCACTGAGTATAGTGGCAGTGAATGCAGCTTGGGTCAGACAACCTAGGTTTGAATCCAAGTCCATGGCTTAACCGCATATCATCTTAGACAAGTAACTTAACCTCTCTGAGCCTTAGTTTCTCCTTTGTGTTGAGGGAGTAGTTAATTTTCTTTGCCTATCACATATACTTGTTTTAAGCCACAAATCTGATAAGACTCTTGAAAGTGCTTTGTAAACTACAGAGCTGGCCTGTGGGAGGTGATGTAGGTGACACTACTGCTATAGATTTTTCTCCTATGATCTCTGGTTCTGAACAGGCAGAAGAAGCATGTTGATGATGACTAATCCTTAATTAATCTTATCTCAAAAATCTAGTTTGTTAGGACAGTCACAACAATCTGCAAATTTCTGTATTTCAAGAACCTTATCTGGATCAATACATGCTTGATACATGTGTCATGTTACCACCAAATAATGATGACCACCTTGATATATGACCCTCTGATCTGAGCATAGGTATGTAGGTGAGCCAGGAGAACTAGAGCTGCTCAGACGAGGGGGCAGGAGAGATGGCAGTGGCCCTGGAATGGAGGGAATTTGGGAGGGGATAAAGACCTCATTGGGACAGATGTGAGAGGGAGAGGTGGGGTGAAGCCAGAAGCATCTGTAGTTCTCGTTTGTGTTGTATCCTAGAAGATGTCAGGGAACTTGGGGGAGTAGAGAGGCTGTGGGCTTTGGGGTGGGGATGTCAAGTCCATGCTTCTTCACTGGTCCAGGTATTTTCCGAGGTCCAGCACTAAGTGTAATTTTCCTTTGCAGGGGATTCCCCACTGTTCTCCTGGAATGAAACCCAAGCCAGCGGATTGTCAGAGGGGCTTCTGGACTTGTTTGTTGGCATCTCTCAGCTCATTCACAAGAGTCGAAATGGTGAGGTGTTTTGGGGTTAGCTCCGGTGGCTAGCAGTGTTTCTCAGGACTTAATTATGCCTGGGCTGGGTTGATAGGTGGCATTGAATCCCACAAGGCTCATCTGCCAATGACTCCCATAGATTGTCCTGACTCCTCAGGCAAAGGTGGATTCCAGGAAGGAGGGAAAGCCCAGGGACCAAGAACAAGGCCCCCAGTCCCCAGCTGTCAGTAGAAGAATAGAGACACCCTATCCCTCAGAAAGCTCCCAGGTGCTTCCAACATGAAGATAGTAAATGAGCCCTCAGGGCCTGGGGTCCTGTGTGGGTCTCTCAGCCCTGCCCACAGTGCATTTTCACATGGAAGAAAGACAGGTACCTTGACACTCAGGGAACTTCCTAAGGGCTCTAATCTGAGGAGTGAGGTAGAGCTTTCCTCAGAGAGTCACCATTCTGAGGGGAGGCCCAGACAAAAGACAGGTCAGAGACCCAGGGCAAGTGCCAGTGAGGACAATGCATTCATACTGAGGTGCATTAAGAGATGGCAGCCCAGAGCCCCCATTAGCACAGAGTGTCACAGGGGCTGCCTTCAGGAGGTGAGGAGTGCACAGCAGGCCAGGGTGGGGCCGAGGGGGATTTGTCCTTAGGATATACAATGAGGGAGTATATGAAAAACAAGACAGCTTTACTTTTGAGGCTGGTAGAGTCTGCATGGGGACTGGTTTTAGCTAGAACAGGGTATGGACGTGGGGAGGGGACGCTGTGGGTGGTGATGGCCTCCAGGGGACTCTCCCAGGCCTGCAGAAGGAATAATAGTTCCTGCGATATGTATGCATCCTGTGGTCCCCTTGCAGAAGCTCCCACCATTGTCTCCCGCAAGGAGTGGGGAGCAAGGTCACTGACCTGCAGGGCCCAGCTGACCCCACCTGTGGCCTATGTCATCACAAACCAGCTCACAGGGATGGAGTGCCAGGAGCAGGATGTTTGCAGCCAGAGGCTTCGGGGCCTTCAGTCCCATTCTGTCTACACCAGAGGCTGGTGCGATGTGGCCTACAAGTAAGAGAATGGGTGGGTCCTCGAACCACATTCAAGTCTGCCTCTCAGGGGGCCACCCAATTTCCCTTGTCTAGTTTCCTACCATCCCACTCGTGTTGTTCTTATAATGAGTAAAAAATGTTAAAACAAATGAACAAAATCCAGAATCCTCAGAGGCATTTAGGAGGGTTGGCTCTGAGCCATTTATTCACAGGTGGCCTTGGACACCGGAGGGGCCCCAGAACATGTAAGGGAGGTTGTGTAGTAACTACAGTTGCTCTTGGAGGCCCCAGAACATCACAGTTTACAAAGATCTTCATAAACATTACCTAGGCCCTCCCATCCACTCTGAGGAATGAGAAACATCACCACCCCCATGTCAAAGGTAAGGGTGCCATGATTAGACAATGCAGAGAATTTGTTCAGTTAGGGAGGGTGGAACTAGAACTGTTCAGAGTGCCTGCTGCTCCAGCAGTCTACACACAGGCAGTGAGCAGCACTCTCCCACGGGGTTCCTTCCTTGGAAAGCCACCTCCCACTGAGGTCCGATCGATCATATGGGGAGTGGTGGTGGGGACTGAGAGGGGAGAACCCCATGTTAAAACAAGTGTGAGGTATGGAGAGGTCCTTAGAATTATCAGTGGAGACCCAGAACCTCTTCTTTTCCCCTTAAAATGAGGATAGGAGCACCTGGGTGGCAGTTCAGCATCTGACTTGTTTTCAGCTCAGGTCATGATCTCATGGTTTGTGAGATGGAGCCTTGAGTCATTGGGGAGCCTGCTTGGGATTCTCTCTCTTCCTCTCTCTCTGCCCCTCCCTATGCGCACACACACACACTCTCCCTCAAAATAAATAAAAATAAACTTAAAAAAATTTTTAAGGGAAGACGTGTATATAGGCACACATAATCTCCAGTTTGTACTGTTGCCATAAGTGGCTGTTCACATTAGACTAATGAAAGGCTGCTGCAGAGTGGCAGACGCACCTACTGAAAGTCTGGGCAGCAAAGTCTGCCCAGATCAGTGGACATACGGAGGCCCCAGCTGACCCCCAGGCCACATCAGTGCAGTGCAGGAGGTGGGCTCACTTTCATTCAGGGCCTTCAGGCAACCTCGAGAAAGTGTTCTTTCTGTGCTCCATATGCTGTGGAAACTCAGTCTATGAAAACTAGAATGTGGCAAGAGCAGTGAAAGCATAATTTCTGGAGTGTGGTTGGGAAGTGGAGGGTAAGAAAATTATAGAGAGACAGAAAAGTGGGAGGAAGTAGAACAAAAGAATAGATACATTGGTTTTAAAAGAAACTGGAAAAAAGGAATATTCTAAACAAATTTTTGTGATAGGGAAGAGCTTACAGGTATTCCTAAGGAGAAACTGAAGGAAAAGCCAATATTAAGGGATTCCTGAATTCCAGTTGTTTATTTTAAGTGTTTATGTGCTTTCTCCTATAATTTAAAAATAGGATGGATGAATTTTCATTGCCCTGGGAAAGTGTTGAAATAATTTCCTCAGGTGTTTAAGAGTCACACATTTGAATTCCACTTTGAACCAACCTATTATTTTTTTTAATTTTTAAAAAATGTCTATTTACTTTTGAGAGAGACAGAGCGTGAGTAGGGGAGAGGCAGAAAGAGAGAGAGAGATGGAGGGAGACACAGAACCTGAAGCAGGCTCCAGGCTCTGAGCTGTCAGCACAGATGCGGGTTCGAACCCATGAGCTATGAGATCATGGCCTGAGCCGAAGCCAGACATTTAGCTGACTGAGCCACCCTGGTGCCCCAGAACCAAGTTAAGTATTTTTATTTATCTATTTATTTATTTAGATTTTTTAGATTTTATCAAATATATATAAAAGGGTTTTATTTTTAAATTATATATTTTTAACATACTTGAAGTTCTGTCCTTTGCAACAATTTAAACATACAATAAAAGTACTTGTCAACTTGGAAGGTACATGGTTTTCCAAGATTATTTTAGAAGGTAAAAAGCAAATTATTGAAAACTACTGTATTTTCCCACAGTAAATTCTATTCAATAATTATTTTTAATAGTTCATTGTCAAATTGGTTTCCGTATAACACCCAGTGCTCATCCCCACAAGTGCCCTCCTCTATGCCCATCACCCCACTTCCCCTCTCCCCCACCCCATCTGCCCTCAGTTTGCCAACTAAGTATTTTTAAAGTGAGGTTTTGGGAAACACATGTAAGTTAAGTCACAACGTAATTTAAAGTATATTCCCACATCTCTTAGAAATCTAAAAGGGTTATTTATGTCCCAATGTTAGGTACTTAAAGCGTAGTACTTATTGATGAGCCTCTAGAACCCTTTTCCACTGTAAGGGTGGGTGAGAGGTCTTCTTTAATTTACATTAAATACATGTTCCCTTGCTCTGCAGCTTCCTGGTTGGAGACGACGGCAGGGTGTATGAAGGTGTCGGCTGGGACATCCAAGGCGTGCACACCCAGGGCTACAACAACATCTCCCTGGGAATCGCCTTCTTTGGCAATAAGATTGGTAATGGTTGTCTCCTCAGACCCTCTGCCAGAGTTTTCCACACTTTCTTCCTTCACTCCCTCATCTTCACACTCTTGTTTCTCCAGTCTACAACATATTCATCCTCTCTGACCATCACCCTTCTCTCTCTCTCTCTCTCTCTCTCTCTCTCTCTTTTAATGTTTACTTTTGAGAGACAGACAGAGCATGATTGGGGGAGGGACAGAGAGAGAGAGGGAGACACACAATCTGAAATAAGCTCCAGGCTCTGAGCTGCCAGCACAGACAGAGCCTGATGTGGGCCTCAAACCCATGAACTGTGATATCATGACCTGAGCCAAAGTCAGATGCTTAACCAACTGAGTCCCCCAGATGCCCCATCAGTTCTCTTGAGTTCTTTTCTCCCTTGGATTCTATGACATGGCATTTTTATTATTCTTTTCTTCCTCTCTGGTCTGCACTCCTGTGTGCAGGACACTGCTTAAGCTCTCAGTTCTTACCATTACTTCTGGAATTTGAAGTTTTATGACACTGAGTCTACACCTATGGATGGCAGAGGCAGAAAAGCATGGCTTCTGTCTTGCTGGAGTGGCAGATCCCAGCCACAGCTGGCAGCAAGTAATTCTGGGAAATGTGGCTTGAGGTTTCTAGCCCCCTGCAAAACAGAGGAGAGCTCAAGAAGGAAAAAACAAAAAACAAAACAAACAAAAAAACCACCAGAGTTAAGAGCTAGTAGGTGAATAACTGGTACCTTCCAGGATCATCATTTTCCAACTGAGGCTAGGAATAGCATTTATCTTGGAGGTTTTCAGTGAGAAGTATATGAGTTAATGGATATAAAGTACACTTGCCACATGCCTGATTGTAGGAGCTCCTAAATTCTGTTCCCTTTTCCTGCATGCTAGGGCATACCTGACTTAGTCAAGTTGGCCTTCCTTTGCATGTAGCTTTAATTGCTGCCCAGCTCTTTCACCTAGAATTGGAGCATAAATAAAGTCCTAGTTTGGCAATTGGGAGAGATGACCAATTTGACTGACTTCCAAGAGCTCTGTCCAAGTAGCTAGTTTTCTCTTAGGCCTCATTTTGGCTACTGGACTAGTTTCCTCTCTTCCCATCTATCAGTTATTCAGGGTTAGGTGACATCTTATCCTCTCCCAGGTCTAAGTCAGGCTGGAATGTCTTGCTGATAGTTCTTGGTTCCATGTTATCCTCTTTCAGGAAGCAGTCTCAGCCCTGCTGCCTTATCAGCTGCAGAGAACCTGATCTCCTATGCCATCCAGAAGGGTCGTCTGTCACCCAGGTATATTCAGCCACTCATCTTGGATGAAGAGGTCTGTCTGGCCCCTCAAAAGCCAGTGATGCCTAGGAAAGGTAAGATCCTTAATCTTGCCTCACTTTCCTCCCAGTTACCACTCAACCACATAAGAGAATGCTGTGCCCTATTGGTGTTCACTGGCTTCTTGGATCAAGAACATCTCCTGCTGAGATCCAAAAATTTCTGACAGGCCACCTTCCTGGCCCCCTCTCCTTCCCACTAGAGTGATATAGCCATGAGGCCATTCTTGATATCAGTATATACGTGCACACATTTTCATTCAAGCAACAGATATTTACTGAATATGAGGCACTATTCTAGGAACTGAGAATACAGCTGTGAACAAATACAAATTTGCACACTTCAGTGAAGAAAGACAGAAAATGAAGAGCTCAACAAGTAAACTACATATGATGTCAGATTGCATCAAAGTTATGGAGAAAAAGAAAACATGGGAATGAGATGGGGCAAACATTTATACATGTTTGTGTATACTAGGTAAGCTACACACACACACACACACACACACACACACACACACACACAGAGCATTCTAAGTGCAAAATCCAGCCATCCTGCAACATGACCACAACACTGAGAAAAATAAGTCAACAGGTAACACTGACATCAGAATGAATATTCCAAGAAGTTGGGTAATGAAAATCATGTGCTATTTTGGAGTGGACAAGTAGTGACCTAAAACCAGTACAATTTATCTAGCTCTCTGCTAGAGATGGGCCTTTTCTTGGACTCAAGGATATTTTTATTAAGCCTTTTTTTTTTAAATAAAGTGTTTCTGGCCTTCAGATGGATGCTGTCTTCAATAATGATATTTTTAGTATTTGTAGAGTTTTTATATATTTTGAACTATTTCCATATACACATGATCAGTTCAGAGACACAGCTGATTTCTGCACACTGTCCTGTTTCATAGGTCCACACACCTGCAATACATACATTGCAATACATTTGCAATACATCAAGCAGGTAGGCATACTTTGTCTTTTGAATAAAATGGCCATGCCTCTGTACAATTAACAGTCCTTTCCCTTCTGTTCATATAATGATTTCCACAGTTGTTATCAGAAACTGTAAATTTTTGCCTCTGTCCCTTGGCTCTAGCCACGTGACCCAGATAGTCCCTATCTGGACTTTTCTAAATTCCACATCTAGAGCTCACATCAGGAAGTGGCAATGGGTGCCAGAGGTTGGGCGATTATGAGTTTGTCCATAAGTGGACCAATGTGTGTTCCCATGCTCTTGGTTTTTTTACCTTACCACAGGTTGCCCCAACATCATCTTGCGGTCAGTATGGGAAGCCAGAGAGACACACTGCCCTAAAATGACCCTCCCAGCCAAATATGTCATTATCATCCACACCGCTGATACAACCTGCAATGTATCCATGGACTGCCATATTCGTGTCCGAGATATACAGTCCTTCCACATGGACACCCAGCACTTCTGTGACATTGGATATCAGTAAGAGGGATTGAAAATATGCTCTCCTCTTCTTCAGGACTGTAGGAAGGAAGGCTGGGGAAGGAACTGATATTTATCGAGCCCTTCTTTAGTAGTGGGTGCTTCACATAAAACATCACATTTTATTCAAGCAAGGCTCTGGACTGAGAATCAGTCAGAGCATAGCTAAGGGTTAGTTATCTCTCCTGTGCATATTCTCTATGAGTGTTTGGGAAGACTCTGAAAAGACATTAGTGACAATAATGGTAAAGCAAGACCATGAGATCTTTATGGAAAGCCATCAGAGTATTGTGCATTTTTATACAATCCCCTCCAACCACTCAGGGTCACAGGCCTTGCTCACCCCCATCCTTAGTCTGGTCCAACCTCAAACCTGCCCCCTCTGATGTTAGAATCCTGTAATAACTCTGGTATTATTTACCCCATTTTATAGATACACAAACTTTTCACCTTCCTGGGCCTCTTTTGCCTCATTTCTGCAATAGGGACAATAATACCTTATCTATTTGAAGATATAAAGTGAAATAAAAATGTTCTTTTCTGGTTCCTTTAATGTCAGGTCTATAATAAAGAAACACATTAAGTTAGTGGAACAGCAGAAGCCACTTGGAAGGTGCCTTGGAATTTTTATAGAAAGAATTTAGGTTTAGCATATCATAAATTTCGATTACTCATCTATGACTTGATACAATAAAACTGTAGTCTCAGGTACAGATGTGTCTTTTGCATATGTGTCATTCTGGGCTGGTTGCTTTTGTCCTTTTAACTCCCATTTTAAAAGCAGCCTTTGACATCTGGGTGTCTTCTTTAAAGAAATGTCTGTTCACATCTCCTGCCCATTTTAAATTGGATTATGTATTTTTTTTTTGGTGTTGAGTTGTGTAAGTTCTTTATGTACCTTGGATACTAACCATTTATTGTATATGTCATTTGTAAATATCCTCTTCCATTCCATAGGTAGTCTTTTAGTTTTGTTGATTGTTTCCTTTGTTCTGCAGCTTTTAATTTTGATGTAGTTCCAATAGTTTATTTTTGCTTTTGTTTTCCTTGCCCCAGGAGAGGCAATATCTAGAAAGATGTTGCTATGGCTGATGTCAGAGAAATTACTGCCTATGCTCTCTTCTAGGATTTTTATGGTTTCAAGTCTCACATTTAGGTATTTAATCAATTTTGAGTGGGATTTAAGAAACATAACAAATAATCAAAAGAAAAAGAAGAGAGAGAAATAAACCAAGAAACATACTTTTAATTATTGAGAACAAACTGATGGTTTGTTACCAGAGAGGAGGTGGATGGAGGGGTGGGTAAAATAGGTGATGGGGATTAAGAGTACACTTACGATGAGCACTGAGTAATGTATAGAATTGTTGAATCACTATTTTGTACACCTGAAATTAATATCACACTCTATGTTAAATATACCAAAATTAAAATTAAAGACTTAGTTAAAAAAATTAAAAGCAGCCTTTGCAAACAGAAAGAAATAGTTGCTGCATTTTGCAGGATTTCCCACAGTCTTGCTATGATGATTTAGCACAGACAAGAGAGAGTTGTTCATAAATTTGGAAATTCCAAATGGAAAATACCAGATGCTCAGGGAATGTTAGTTTTCCTTTTTCATTCAGTCTTCAAGGACCTCATCTTCTTTCCTTGATTTTATGGTATCTCCCTTTCACTCCAGCCTCATGGTATGTTATCTTTAACATTGAATGGTCTCCAGTTAGGTCCTTCTTGATCACCATATGCTAACATTTTAACCAGTATTTATTGTGTGTCTGTTATATGCTTGATGCTTGGCAAGATAGATATGGCTCCTTCCCTCATGGAGTAGTACAGAGAAGACAGTGAACAGTAATGACAATCCTTCGTGTTAGACACCGTGACAGATAAGGAACAGTATACGCAGAGGATGATCCTCTAACAAGACTTTGGTAGAGTGGGCAGTGACAGGAAAAGGCTTCCAGAGGGAGGGGCATCAAGTTTCTGATGTGGGTAAGGAGTGGAGATTAGTGAGGCAAAGAAGGGTAAGGAGTGTTTCAGGTTAGGGGAGCAGCATGTACTAGGCTCTGGGGTCCAGAGAGGGCATATCCTTGAGGAACTAAAAGGAGCTTAATTCATATCTACAAATACATTTCAGCAAGGGGACTGGTAAGAGGCAAGGTTGGAGAAGCCAACAGGGACCATATCAGAGGATCTTGGAGTTGGTCCTGACAGACTGACTCTATCTGAAAGGCAGCTGGAAGTCATGCCTCATGTTTGGGTTTGTATTTTAGCAAAAGCACTTGAGGTGCTGTTCCAGGAATGGATTAGAAGGAAGTGAACCTCTGGGCAGGGAGTTATTGATGTAATCCAGACAACAGGTGATGGTGACTTGGAACAGCAGGGTGGCAGTTGGCGTAGAGAGAAGTGGAGGAATCAAGGTCAGAGATATAGCCACATATCATGATAAGACGTGACCAATGATGGGATGGGACTGGGAGAGGAAGAGAGAGGTGGAGTCATTCAGATGATGTCCACACTTTTGACTGAGAAAATTGCAGAAGAAGATGGGTTCATTTGGACATGTTAGTTTTTATAGATAGTAATTAAAGCCCATGGGACTTGGAAACTGTCCCAGGCGAATATGCTGAGTGACAAGAGAGAAGGGGAAAGTCAGAGTCCTGAGGAGCACCATATTTGAGGAAAGGGAGGTGGATGACAGAGGACCCTGGGTGGGGGGAGCAGCAGAGCAGAGGAAAATAGGGTGTGGGCTCCTGGAAGCCCTGGGGAGAGAACATTTAAAGAGAGTGGCTAAGAGGGTCAATGTAACCAGAACAAAAACAAGTTTCCATTGTTCTAGTGTCAAGACAGTCACTGGTCACCTTGGTGGTGTCAGACTCCGTGGAGTTGTGGGGACAAAGACCATGTTGGAATGGACTGAAGTTGCTGTTATTGCTTTTGATTATCTTTACTTCTTAGGTTCGGCAACTATGAAGTTTTTGTTGCTGCTGCTGCTGTTGCTGTTGTTGTTTGGTCTCTGTATACACTGGCACATAAGACATGTTCACTCTATACCTGATGAATGCAAGAAAGAATGAATTAATGATTCAAGGAGTGAATGAAGTGAATTCTCCTTCCAGAAGTGACTTCCTCTATTTTCCTTTATCCAAACACAGCTTCCTGGTGGGGCAGGATGGTGGTGTGTATGAAGGAGTTGGCTGGCATATCCAAGGCTCTCACACCTATGGATACAATGATATTGCCCTAGGAATTGCCTTCATAGGCAACTTTGTAGGTAAGGGGTAAGCATGGGGCAGAGAGCATTCTGGGGGGAAGAAGTTTCATGTACAATGTCTGGAAAGCATGGGGGAAAAGACAACATTATGGTACCTGGCAGCGTTGGTTAGGACATTTTAGCTTTAAAGTGGACTCTCAGTATAGGATGCAGGTCCCCCAGAGTCCCTTCCAGGCAGAACTTTTCCCCAAATCCACCTGTCCCCATACTCAGCCCTGTCTTTATAGCCATACCCAAGGCAAGCATGAAGCAAGAAAGAACACCATCCTTTGCAAACATGGTATTTTTATGGGTCAGTTGGCAAATGTATTCTCCTCCCTGGTGACCATGGAAGCAATGTTGGGGAGCCCCACTGCCTGCTCTGGGAAAATAGTGGATGGTCCAGTGGTGCCAAGTCTGCCTCACGGTACATGCTGAGGAGTGTTGTATTGTACTGCAGGTCTCTTCCAACGCAGTTTAGATCTTTCTGGAAAGAGCTTTGCAAGGAGGAATCAGAGAACAAAATGACTTTGTTTTCTCTTCGTGCTTGGCTGCCACAATTAATATGAATTTGTTGGCTCTGAATTTGGTGGTGGTGGTAGGGGTAGGGACAGAGGGAGACTGGAATCTACGTGCTTGTCCCTTCCCTAAGCAAGTAACATTGAGACTCTGCGAATTGATGGATAAAATGTGTTTTGCAGAAAAGCCACCCAATGCCGCAGCCCTGGAGGCAGCCCAGAACCTGATCCAGTGTGCAGTGGACAAGGGGTATTTAACTCCCAACTACCTGCTGGTGGGGCACAGTGATATTGTCAATACACTGTCTCCTGGGCAAGCTTTGTACAACATCATAAAGACTTGGCCTCATTTCAAACACTGAAGGAGCCCCTGCTCCTTCTCAGACTGCTTCTCCCACCTGGCTGCTGGGCCTCCCCTGTCCTCACCCCCCATCCTGACTCAACACCTGGTGTCCCCTCCAAGTCAGCCCCATCCTGTCCCTCCTTTCTCAGGTTAGGATGCTCCTCTCCTGCTAGCACCACCCCCCAGCAGCCCCAAACCCCGGAGCCGGGCATAGCCAGCCCTCTGAGTGAGCCCCACTGTCCTCACCCCTCACCTTCCCCTCCCCTGGGCTCCCAGCTGCTAAGCCAGGTGGGAAGATGGGCTGATCCTGGTTTGGCTTCTCTTCCCTTTCCGGCTGCCCCTCTGCCCCATGTACCTTCCCCTGCCAGCTTCCCAGCAGCCCCCAAGCCGCACACAGGACCCAGGTCAAGGCCCAAAACCCCTCTCTGCTCACACACCCACTTGTGCGCATGTGAACGCAGCCCTTATTTCAGGGCTCATTGCTTACAGGTGTGCTTGTTCTCTCCACTGGATTGTGAGGGTTCCCGGGTTCATGTGCCCCCATGTCCTTGATCCCTCAGCAGCGTCTGGAGTCTTGTATGTGCTACAGATGTTTGTTGGAGAGGTGGAGGAATAAACAAATGTGTGAGTAGAGTCCCTGCTTCTCTTTCCAGTCTGTTCCGCCATCCCCTCTCTTTGGGGACACCTTCTGGGGCTGTTCCCCATCCTGCCATTTTCTCTGTTCTTGCCCCTCCCAGTCTGAGGCTCCGAGCCAGCTCTGGCCACTTGACTGGAATGGTTGCTGTGGCTCTAGGGTCCTGTGTCCTGTCCTCCCCAAGCTCCCCGAGGGCAGAGACAGTACTCCTCCAGGCCCAGCGGGGCGGTGTCCACACAAGCCACCTGTGCCTGAAGCGTTCCCTTGCCCAGCTGTGCCCACTGGCCTTGGGGCCCAGTGGGGACCCAGAGCCTGGGACTCTGCAGCCCTCCTGGCCTGGTCTCCCGCTGCCCAGAGGGAAGCCAGATACTTCCATCTGGGGGAGATGGTATTTTGCTGTTCACTGGAAGTATATCAGCTGGCTCTTGTTTCTCCTGATCTGGAAACAAGGGGGTGGGGCAGCAGGGACAGGAAGAAGAAGGGGAGGGATAAATAGAAGTAGCCAGAAATAGGGACTCCCCCCGCACCTTTGATATTTTTACTGTGTCTTTGCCCTTAGAGTGTTTTACGTCTCTTCAACAAGGCATGTTTTAACAGTCTCTCATTTTACAGCCCTTTTTCTTTTCAGAACTCTTCCTGTCACCTTACTGGATTTGCTGTCCTTTTGTCATTTGTTCTCAGACCACCTGGCATGTTAGCAGAGGAAGGAGTGATTTATCTGGAGGGTCAAGTAGGCCCAGTGCCTCTTGCTGATTTATCCAGCCATCAGACGTAGCTCCAGGAGAAACCCCTGGGCTCTCTCTTCTAGAGGCTCCTTCCTTGGGGGCACAACTTCCCACAGGAACCTAATGTTTCCCTGTCTCTTAAAATATCGAGGATGAGTTTCCCAGCCATTCACACAGGGAGTACCCAATAAGATGGATGTAAGATGCTGAAAATTGTCTCACAATAAAAATTGTCCTTCGAATTTCTTGACTTTTCTTATAATCTTCCCTTTGATTGAGAAAGGGTCTTGTCTCTTTGATTCAAACCTGGTCCCCAGGCCTCAGACTCTCATTGGCCTCCCATAGCCTCTACCCCAGGCAGGCTGTGAACAGGGCTATAGACTTCCCCATCTCTACCAGCACTCATCAAGGCCTTCTCAAGTCAACAAAACTGCATGGTCTGGATTACTGTCTCCTCCATATTGTTTACTTTTTTTGGTCTTACCGATATAATCTGAGTAGAAACAGAGCACTCAGCTGTCGAATGCTTTTTTTTTTTTTTTTATGTTTTATTTATTTCTAGGAGAGAGAGAGAGAGACAGCATGAGCAGGGGAGGGTCAGAGAGAGAGGGAGTCACAGACTGAAACAGGCTCCAGGCTCCGAGCTGGCAGTCAGCACAGAGCCCGACGCGGGGCTCGAACCCACGAACCGCGAGATCATGACCTAAGCGGAAGTCGGACGCTTAACCGACTAAGCCACCCAGGCGCCCCTGTCAAATGCTTTTTTAAAGGCAAATTCTGCGACAGCTCATTCTGTGCAGTTGGCTCTTCTGAGTCCTCAGTAAAGAACGAACAATTCTTCCCAACTCCCCTTAATCATGTAAAGCAGGGTTCATAGTACCCTCACCACATCTGAGTGTTGTTGTGGTGATTAAGTGAATTAAAATGTGTTAATGTCTTAGACTTTGTGGTTGGCATGTGATAATGTTTCCATTAAAATTTGTGGAGGTATGGTTATTCTTGTTGCTATTGGTGTGATTTTGCACCAGGCAATAGCTCGTGTAGGGGTCAAGAGCAGCCTGCCGCAAAGTGTGCCTCTTGGGCATACTGATTATTTTAACTGAAAGTCACATCAGGAGGCACCTGGGTGACAGTGTTATGCGGCCGACTTCCGCTCAGGTCAGTTTGAGTCCGGCATCCGTCTCGCTGCTGTCTGCATGGGGCCTGCTTGGGATCCTCTTCTGTGCTCTCTCTCTCTCAAAAATAAATAAACATTTAAAAAAGTCACTTCAGAGACAGCCTGTGCAGGAAGGACACTCAGATCCTTCCTCCTGAGAAGGAATAAATACATCTTTCTGGTGAACAGTACCCTCCCTGTAGCAGGAGAGAAAGAGACACCCTTATCACCAGAGGTGGGAGATTTAGAGCAGAGGAGGCTGTTTAACACCCCTTGTTTCTTTTTACTAATTTACCACCCAGCCCCAAATCTGTTTAGAATCCCTCACGAATTGGAACTCCCAACGTTAAGTTTTCTTTGTCCTGTCAATAACTCACAGATTGTCTATTTGTCTGAAGCGTATAAAAACTGCCTGCCTGGTCACTTCTTTAGCCTTAATTCCATTCCTGGGCCTCCATGTTCACTTAATAAAACTTTGGGTTTTTTTCCCCCACTGTTAGTGTGTCATGTAAAAATAATTCCTAGTCCAGTGAAGACCTTGAGGGTAGAGATGAACTTACTCTTTCCTTCAGTACCAATTAGTCCTATTTGCCGCAGGAAGGATGTGGATGTGCCTTTGCAGGCACCAGCCCGGGCACCCTGGGAGTTTGGTGTTCCCCAGGAGAGCAGGCCGGCCTGAAGCTTGTGGCGCACAGGCCCTGGCAGGTTTGAAGGAGCCCATGGTGAAGGAGGGACACACCTTTTTCACAGTCCCTGGCTGTCAGGTTGTAGGGGCTCTAAAGCTCATCTTGTCAGTTGTTTTGAACAACTGTAAGCTGGGGGGAAAAGCCAAATTAAGTTTTCTTTGATTCCAGAATAAAATACTAATCTGGTTAACGTCCCACATTTTATTGAAAACTGAACCCCAAAGGGCCAGATGACCTGTTCAAGTTCACTCAGTGAATTACAGAAAGGAAGGAGTGTGGCACCATTTCTTTCACACCTCTGGTCAAAATGATTTGATGGTCACTCTTTTCTGACAGAGTGAAGTAAACAACAGCATGACAACCAGGGCCTTTTACGATCTCACTCCAAGTTACTTTTTCCCATAGAATGAACCCAAGTGGTCAAGGTATGGGCTCGCTTTTTGGGCTAACCCATCTTGGAGCCTTTGCCCACACTGTCCCTGCCCTGCTCTTGACTACTGCAATTCCACCAGCTTTTCAGACACTTATCCAGGCGAGTTCTTCCAGAAGCCTTCTTGCTTCTTCAGACCAGAAATCACATTTTCCTCCCCCAGGTGCCCGTGAACTTTACCTGGGCCCCTTGGTGGATCATCACTGCCTGCTCCCGTCTCCCTCCCAACCTAGGCTCTCCAGGCTGTGCCTCACCTGTCAGGGCTCAGGATCTCCTGGGGCACCTTTGTGTCTATGCAATGGAAGGCCGGGAGCCACACCTGGGCATGGCTGGGTGAACACAGGCAGCATTCCCCGCCTGGGAGGGTGGCTGCTCTTCCCTCAGATGGGATTGAGGTATTTGTTAGAGTGGAAAATCCCCATGTCTTCCCACTGTTGTAGCCCATCAGATTTCTCCTAGGTTAATTCCATCTTCATTCCAGGCCATTCATTGCTCCCATCTTCCAGTGCCCCATCCCCATCAGTGAGATTTGGGGAAAGATGTTCGTCACCACCAAAGTTCTCTTACCACTCTTGGAGGCTTCTGTGACCTTCTCACTGTGGAGGCCACAGGCACGGTTGGGGGTAGCCACTCCCCTGCCTAGCCCCCACCTGTGCTCCCTGGCTCTTCCTCTATCTCTTTGGCTTCTTTCTTCCCCACTATGTCTGTTTCTCTCTCTCTCTTTAGTATCTATCTTCCTCCCACCTCTGCCTGCCTGTCTTTTTTTCCTTCTCTCATGCTGCCTCCCCCTCTGCTCCTCAGTGCGTCTCATTTTCTGTCTCTGTCCGCCCTTCTGCTTCTGTGTCTGCCTTGATTTTGCCCTTTCTCTTTTGCTTTCTCCGGCACCCAGAATACGGCCTCATGAAAGAAACAGCCAAAAGGGGTCTGAGACTGTAGACCCCTGCCACTTCACCCATCCTGCCCCAGAGCTGCCAAGATACCAGCCGAGGATGCGGTGGCTCTGGGGAAGGCACACATTTTCCGGAGCTTAGAGCCACACAGAAGCAGAAGTGGGACAGGTGTTTCTGGCCCAGCAGGTTCTGCCTGGCTGGGCTGAGCAAGGGCAAGGCCTTAATTAGAAACGCTGGCTGGGAGAGAAGGGAAGGTGTTATTATCTGGGAGAGTGGGAGGTGGGGGTGGGAGGTCCTTGCGGTGTGGTAGGGACTTCTGAGAGACTTTCTGCAGAAGCTAGCGTAAGAAGTGCCTCCCCACAGTAGGGAGCTGGGGATTCCGTCTCAGGAACCCGGGAGCCCTTTGGTACCCAAGAGTGATGCAGCTGTCTGCATGTGAGGTGAGCTGGGAAATTTCTTAACTCGTCCTCCAGGCTCAGCTCATGTTCCTTCTTCTAGGAATCCATCTCTTGAGGCCCCCAAGTTAGGATTGTCCTATTCAGTTCTTCTTTGGCACTCTGTTCCTTTGTAATTATTTTTTACATAATTATAAATCTGTGTGTGTGCCCATGTGTATATATATTTTATATGGTCTGACTGACGCACGATACCTGGTGCATAGTAAGTACTCAGTAAACATTTTTAAAAAATGATTTTATTTATTCTTGAGAGAGAGACATAGCACGAGCAGGGAAGGGCAGAGAGAGAGAGGGAGACACGAATCTGAAGCAGGCTCCAGGCTCTGAGCTGTCAGCACAGAGCCCGACGCAAGGCTTGAACCCACGAACTGTGAGATCATGACCTGAGCCAAAGTCAGGCACTCAACTGACTAAGGCACCCAGGCGCCCCTCGGTAATCATTTTAGACATTCAGAATTCCAAAGGGGAACAAGTGCTGTTTGTTTAATGACTTGTCTTGGAGCAAGTAGCAAGTGCAGTTTGTTTGTCTGGTCTGTCCTGGATGGGTCCCTCCCACTGGCTCATCATATGGAGGGTGGGAGAGGTGGAAGTTGCAGAGGCTAGAGTAAGAAGTGCCACCCCATGGTAGGGAGCTGGGGGTTCCGTCTCAGGGTGTCCAGGAGCCCTTTGGTATAAAGATGGAGAGATCAGAAGGAAACTGACCTGGGGTCAAATCAGATCACAGCAGACCCACAGAGTAGACACCGATACGTGGGTAATTGAATTAGCTGAGTGCCTCATAATGTTCAGTCGTCTTCATGCAGACTCTGTTGGGCACATGATATATGTGATTTCATTTAATCTTCCAGATGTCTCTGTAGGGCTCTTTGAAGCTGAGGAAACAGTCTGGGCTTGGAGAGATTATGTCACCTTCTTAAGGTCACATAGCTAGTGCATGCCAGCACTGAGTTTCTGTTCTCCAGGCTGTTCTCTAGATTGCTCACATTCCTTTTACAATGGGTGGAAAAAATACCCTGGGGTCCCTTACTCAGACAAAGTTCACTGGAACAGTTACTTCCCTTGATCCAACAATATTCTTTAATTTATAAGGTGATACCTGCAAAATCCCCTGTAAATGGTGTAGTTCTGAATTCATGTTGTAATAGTGACAGCAATGACAAACAAAGAAACAAACAGACTCATATACAGAGAAAATTGCCAGAGGGAGGTCAGTGGGGGAGGGGAGGATGGGTGAAATAGATAAAGGGGATTAAGAGGTATAAACTTCCTGTTATAAAATAAATAAGTCACAGAGATGAGAATACAGCATAAGGAATACAGTCAGTAATATTGTAATAACATGTG
This sequence comes from Hyaena hyaena, assembly GCF_003009895.1. Lineage (NCBI taxonomy): Eukaryota > Metazoa > Chordata > Mammalia > Carnivora > Hyaenidae > Hyaena > Hyaena hyaena. Next base: position 1,267,911 of record NW_024081134.1, read on the forward strand.
GTGACAGATGTTGACTATACTTACTGTGGGGAGCACTGAGTAATGTACAGAATTATTGAATCACTATGTTGTACATGTGAAACTAATATAGCATTGCAGGTCAGTTATACTTCAATAAAAAATAATATTAGCAATGCATTCAAGAGTGCCTTTTGGTTACACCATCTGCCCCACTGGTCCAGTGGATCTTTCCATCACAACTGCTACTAACCACCTCTTACCCCTTCATGCCCTGCCAAGGCCCATTTTGCAACCTAGTATGGGACTCCAGTTTATCTTGATTTAGTGTTATAGCAGTATTTCCTTATAGTCAAAATCTGCTGAAATCTTTTGGATTTTTTATTTCATCATTGTCTATGAGCCATAGCTCCTTCTCAATCTTCAGCATTTTATTCAAATTCTTCATGGTTGCCTCACCTCCCAGACATCCACAGGCATTGGGCAACCAACTCCAGGCACTCCTACATACATTGTCTCATTTGACCTTTGCAGAATGGTGCAAGGAGGGCACTGTGCTCCTGTCTCCAGGTGAGTAACTGAGGAGATGTGGTCAAGAACCTAGATTGAGGCCCCTCTCCTTCCACTACCTTGTATAGTTTTTCCAGAAATTTACCTCAAGGATGATAGTCATCTGCCAGCCACAAATCTCTGCTGTTTGTTGCAGAAACTACAAATATGATAGCAAGTGCTATTGGTCATTCACTCCCTACAATTCTGCAGGTGCTGAAGGAAGAGACAAATTGTGCCTAAAGTGTGTGTGTGTGTGGTGTGCTGCGTGTGGCTTGTGTGGTGTGTGTGGGCAGTGTGTGTGTGGGGATGGATGGATGTGGTATGTTTGTGGTGCATATGTGTGTATGGTGTGTGTGGTATATATGTGTGTATAGTGTGTGTAGTGTATGTGTGGTATGTGTATGTGTGGTGTATATGTGTGTATGGTATCTGTGTGGCACATATGTGTGTAGTGTGTGTATTTGCATGTATGTGTGTTGTGTGTATGGTATGTATGTGTTGTTTGTCGTGTCTGTGTGGTGTGTGGTGTGTGTGTGTGGTGTCTGTGTGTGTGTGTGGTGTATGTTTATGTGATGTGTGTGGTATATATGTGTGTATGGTGTGTGTGGTGTGTGTATATGTGTGTATAGCATGTATGTGGTACATATGTGTATGGTGTGTGTGTGGTGTGTATATTGTGTGTGTGTGTGTTGTATGCATGGTGATGTGTGTATGGTATGTATGTGTTGTGTGTGTTGTGTGGTATGTGTGTGTGGTGTATGTGTGATGTATATGTGTGGGTGGTATGTGGGTGTGTGTGGGTATGTGTGGTGTTTGTGTGGAAGATGTGTGTGGTGTGTGTGGTATGTGAGTGTGTGTGTGGGGTGTGACAATGCCACTGTTCATTCCTATCAATTAGTCCATTTCATTATGGAGCACCCACAGACATTATTTCATTTTATTTATTTAATTTTTTTTTTAATTTTTTTTTTTTTTTTTATTTCTAGGAGAGAGAGAGAGAGAGACAGCGTGAGCAGGGGAGGGTCAGAGAGAGAGGGAGATACAGACTCTGAAACAGGCTCCAGGCTCTGAGCTGGCAGTCAGCACAGAACCCGACGCGGGGCTCGAACCCACGAACCGCGAGATCATGACCTAAGCGAAAGTCGGACGCTTAACCGACTAAGCCACCCAGGCGCCCCTATTTATTTAATTTTTTAAACTTAAATATTTTAATTTATTCTTTTATAAAATTGACATTTTAATGGATGGTCCCTATGGTAGATGCCAGTGATATAGTAGTCATTATATTTCTACTTTCATGGAGTTTTAATACAGGATAAAGGTAGATATGAAACGGGGAAACACATATTTCATATGCTATAGTGGAAAAATCTCCATTGTTATAGCAACATGTAGAAAAATTAAGGTATTTTGAGGCAAAGTAGGCAGTGAAGATAAAAATGAAGTAATGAATGAAGTAATATTACCTCCGAATGAAGTAATATTAAATCATTGAAACCAAAATATAAAGATTCAATAGGAGTTGATTGAGAACACTCATGGAGAAAGGAATTGCTGAAAAGAAAAAATAACACTATGGAGATCTCAAGGTGGAAGGTGCTTTGCACGTTCAAAGTAAGAGAAGGCTGATGTGATTGGAACATAATGAAGGTGGCGGAGAATTGGCAAAGAATGAAAAAGTATGTAGGAGCCAGATTATGATGGGTATCAAAGGAATTATTAAGTTTTATGAACTGTAACCTAAGAGCACTGGAAAAATATTAAAGTGACATAAGCAAGAAAGTGAAAAGATCAGGAAACACACACACACACACACACACACACATAATTAATGCTTCACATATACAGATAATTTCTCAATGAAATACTTGTAGACCTGTCTAAGAATTGTGCAGCTTGGTAATAGAGGCTTGTAAGCTATTTTTTAATATTTACAAAATAATGGTTAATAAGATGTTGAAGACTCTCTACACATTACATTTCATTGGTTTGGCAGAAATTCTTATTATAGGACGTTCATACTGGTCAAAAACTCTGAATACAATATCCCAGATAATCTTTGGGGGAAAATAATTTTTTAAAAATATAGTTTATTGTCAAATTGGTTTCCATATAACACCCAGTGCTCATTCCAACAAGTGCCTTCCTCTATGCCCATCACTCCTCTTCCCCTCTTCCCCACTCCCCCATCAACCCTCAGTTTGTTCTCAGTATTTAAGAATCTCTTATGGTTTGCCTCTCTTCGTCTCCTTAACTATTTTTTCTCCCCTTCTCCTCCCCTATGGTCCTCTGTTAAGTTTCTCCTGTTCCACATATGAGTGAAAACATATGGTATCTGTCTTTCTCTGCCTGACTTATTTCACTCAGCATAATACCCTCGAATTCTATCCATGTTGCTACACATGGCCAGATTTCATTCTTTCTCATTGCCGTGTAGTATTCCATTGTATATATAAACCACATCTTCTTGATCTATTCATCAGGTGATGGACATTTAGGCTCTTTCCATGATTTGGCTGTTTTTGAAAATGCTGCTATGTAGTCTTCTGGTTTTGAGCTCAGAAATATCTCCTGATTCTAATCTCTCCTTTCCTTTCCCACGCCTGAGTTAATACCATAATTTCTCAGCCAAGTGCTTCATTAGTCACAATATTGCCTCTTCATTTTTCATAGTACTTATGGTGCTACCTTTATTAAAACAAAGAAAGCAATCAATCAAACGAGAAACCAAGTCTGATCTGTCAGGTCTTTGTTGGGTTCATGTTACCCATAGGATGATATGAAAACTTCTTATCTTGGGATATCAGGCACTTCATTGTGCTCAGACATCCCTCCCATCCTTCTTCATCTCCTTGATTCTCTCTTGACTGAGCCAACACACCTATTCCCTGAATATACCAGACCCATTCTCAGATCTGCCTTTGAACACGCTGTTCCATCTCCCTGGGTGTTCCTTCCCTGCCTGATAACCTGATGGTGCTTTAAAGCCCAGCAAAAACATCATGTCTTTTGTTTATCCTTCCTCCATCCTCTAAGACAGAGGTCCTTGATTTGAGACCCTGGGAACTCTTGCTTTTCATTTTGTGTTAGGATTTTGCCTTATTTCCCAATATTGTCTGTGAAGTTGTGGGCTTTGAGGAGGCTGACATTCTGTCATATTTTGAGATGCTCCTCCAGCTTATAAGGGATCAATAAACATCTGTGGCATGGTTTATAAACTAATGGTATTGTTATCTGTTTGCTTTTCCACTAGAAGTTGGGTTCCAGAGGGCTAGAACCTGTGTCCATCTACCTTTGTTTCTTCAGGGTTGAGCCCATTCCCGAATATGCTTAATAGTTTGTGTGAGTGAGCAGGAAACTGAGAAAATGAGCCCATGAATAAGGCAAAAGGATGCCCTCAGCTTACAATTGCATGAATGATTCTAGAGTGTGAGGGGCTCAGGCTGAGTTAGATCCCAGCAAAAGATCTGGGAGTCTGCTGGAGGTTCCTTGAAGCAGAATTGTCTTCGTTCATGGGAATGACTTCCTGGTTTTTCCCTCTAACCCCTGTCCCTACACCCATCCATTCTTCCTCTATCATGATGGGTTTTTCCTTGATTCTAAGGTGATGTTAAAATAGACAACAAAAATAATAGAAATAAAAATAAACTTGGTGACTCAGGAGAGATTAACTAATCTCTTGGAACCTCTGTTTCTTCACCTGTATCTATAAGATAGTTGCTTTGGGAGATACATTCTGTTTACAACAGTTATGGAATAACAATCCTTTTAGTAGTATGAAACCGTTTGTTGGTCTTAATTAACACATTTTACTTCTCTTGATATTTTGGTATTTTCTTAAAAAAGCAAGTGGCTTCAGAAAGGTGGTGGGTCTCAATAAATGCCAATGAAGAGCCCAAGATGGCCCAGCTGGTATGAGAACAGGCTAGGACCTGCAAACAAGCTCATCTGACTTCAAAGCCAGTGTACTTTTTTCTAGTCTGATGGCCAGTAGAGATACAGGGGTACTCTGCCACTTTTGTGGAAACTATGACAAAAACCCGTGAGCCCTTGTCAGAAAATACCACAAGGGTACCTGTAAAGTGTTGAATGTAGGCAGCACTTGCAGGTCTAGGAAGGAAACCTCCAAACTTTGGCTCCAAATGACATATAGAGAAAATGCAGGGCTGCTGCTTAGTAGTAGGAGGCAGGTGAGTCTGTTCGTGCTCACCAGTGTGGGATGCAGGAGGCAGGAACACTGAGTCAGGGACTCTCAAGTAGGTTGATATCATAAAGCAGCAACAATGACTTCCTTCCTTCTAGATGGGGATTTATAGCTGTGAGTGCCACAGCAGTCATATGAGATGGACTTTATTGCCCCTATTTTACAGAGACTCAGATAGGTCGAGTGGTCTATCTAAGGTCACACATGCTTATAAACCTTGTGCCCCCAAACCCATTTTACTGCACTTCTTGGGCTCTTTATGGCACATCACACTGGTAGGTCAGACAATTTTAAACACACACACACACACACACACACACACACACACACACACACACAAATATTATGAGACTTCCCAGCAACAAGGAACTCCCATCTTGAAATGCTTTTTTCAGGGGCAGAGAGAGCAGTTTTGTTTTTTTTTTTTAAACAATTATCTATTTCATTTTATTTTAGGGGTTTTTTGGCTTAAAGTTTTCAGTTTTTAAATTTATTTAAATTTTCGTTAACATACAGTGCAATATTGGTTTTAGGAGTAGAATTCAGTGATTCATTCCTAACATAAAACACCCAGTGCTCATCACAAGTGTCCTCTTTAATACCCATCATCCATCTGGCCCATCTCCCACCCATATCCTTCCATCAACCCTCAATTTGTTCTCTATCACTAAGAGTCTCTGTGGTTTGCTTCCTTCTCTTCTCTTTTTCCCCTCCCTCCCATATGTTCATCTGTCTTGTTTCTTAAATTCCATATATGAGTGAAATCATATGATATCTGTCTTTTGCTGATTGACTTGTTTTGCTTAATATAATACATTCTAGCTCCGTCCATGTAGTTGCAAATGGCAAGATTTCATTCTTTTTGATGGCATACACACACATACATATATATACACCACATCTTCTTTACCCATTTATCATTTGATGAACTTTTGGGCTCTCTCCATAGTTCGGCTATTGTTGATAGTGCTTCCATAAACATTGGGGAGCATGTACCCCTTTGAATTTGTGCTTTTGTATCCTTTGGGGAAATACCTAATAGTGCAACTGTTGGATTGTAGGGTAGTTCTATTTTTAGTTTTTTTGAGGAACCTCCATACTGTTTTCCAAAGTGGCTTCACCAATCTGCATTCTCACCAACAGTGCAAGAGTGTTCCTCTTTCTCACCAGCACCTGTTGTTGCTTGCGTTGTTAATTTTAGCCATTCTGACAGGTGTGAGGTGATATCTCATTGTGGTTTTTATTTGTATTTCCTTGATAATGAATGATGTTGAGCATCTTTTCATGTGTCTGTTAGCCATCTGGATGTCTTCTTTGGAAAAATGTCTATTCATGTCTTCTGCCCTTTTCTTAACTAGATTATTTGGGTTTTAGGTGTTGCGTTTGATGAGTTCTTTATATATTTTGGATACTAACCCTTTATCTGATGTCATTTGCAAATATCTTCTCCCATTTCATAGGCTGCCTTTTAGTTTTGTTGATTGTTTCCTTTGCTGTGCAGAAGCTTTGTATCTTGAGGAAGTCCCAATGTTCATATTTGCTTTTGTTCCCCCTGCTGTCAGTGACATGTCTAATAAGAAGTTGCTCTGGCCAAGATCAAAGGGGTTATTGCTTGTTTTCTCCTGTAGGAATTTGATGGTTTCCTGTCTCACATTTACTTCTTTCATGCATTTTGAATTTATCTTTGGGTATGGTGTGAGAAAGTGGTCCAGTTTCATTCTTCTGCATGTCACCATCCAGTTTTCCCAGATCATTTGTTGAAGAGACTGTCTTTTATCTACTGGATATTCTTTCCTGCTTCTTCAAAGATGAGTTGACCATATAGTGGTGGGTCCATTTCTGGGATTTCTATCCAGTTCAGTTGATCTATGTGTCTGTGTTTGTGGCAGAACCATACTGACTTGATGACTAAGGCTTTGTAATATACCACAAGATATAACTATACTAATTGGCATCCAGACTGCTGTGGACTGAATTGTATTCCTCCCAAATTCACATATCATTAAGATAGCTTGAAATCTGGAACCATTATGCCTCCAGTTCTGTTTTTCAGAATTTCTTTGACTATTTGGGGTCTTTTGTGATTGTATACAAATTCTAGGATTGTTTGTTCTAGCTCTGTGAAAAATGCTGGTTTTGTTTTGATAGGGGTTGCATTAAATGTGTAGATTACTTTAGGTAGTAGAGGCATTTTAACAATGTTTGTTCTTCTAAACCATGACATGATACTCAAGAGACTCTACCAAAAAATCACTAGAATTAATACACGAATTCAGCAAAGTCTCTGGATATAAAATCAACTTGCAGAAATCTGTTGCATTTCTATACACTAATAATGAAGCAGCAGAAAAAGAAATCAAGCAATTAATCCCATTTGCAATAGCACCAGTAACAACAAGATACCTAGGAATAAACTTAACTAACGAGGTAAAGGATCTTTCTCTGAAAACTATAGAAAATTTATGAAAGAAATTGAAGAGGACACAATGGAATGGAAAAGCATTTCATGCTCACGGATTGATAGAGCAACTTTGAATGAAACAGTTCAGGCGCTGCTGCTTCTTCTGGGTCTGGTTGCAGAATTTAGAGAAGGCTTTTTTTTTTTTTTTTTTTTTTTAATCAAATATATGCTAGTTATCTACTGAGTAGTCAAAAAATCCATGTCTTGGTCATCTTGGTCTAAATATCGTAGACTGTGTGGCTTAAACAACAGATAGTTATTTTCTCATAGTTATGGAGTCTGGCAGTCAGATCAGGGTGCCAGCAGTGTCGGGTTCTGATGAGAGCCTCTTCCTGGTTTTCAGGCAGCTTCCTTCTTGCTGTGTCTTCACATAGCGGGGAGAAAGAGAACATATCTCTTCTTTTAAGGGCACTAATCCCATCATGAGGGCCCATTCTCATGACCTCATCTAAATCTAATTCTCTCCCAAAGGCCCCATTCTAAATATTATCATACTGAGGTCTAGGGCTTCAATATATGAATTTGGGAGGGATATAATTCAGTCCACAGCAGTCTAGATGGCAATTAGTATAAGGTCATATTCTATGGTGTTGTCAATTATAAGTAATATATGTTTGGTCTTCATACTTTTTTCTGGCACAGAGCTCTTAAAACTCTTGGAATTTACTATGAAGAGACCTATAAAGTTGTCTTTTGTAATGTGTTAATGAGGCAACATTTGGGAGGCACCTGAGGATGGGGGCAGGTTGCCAGGGAAACAAACCATGTGGTTACAGAGGGTTGGAGTTTTCAGTCCCCACCCCACTCCCTGTCCCCACATAAGAATATTATCTACATTTTGTGTGTGAAAAAGGAAAACGTAGAATTTAGGGAAATTGGTATGTTCAGGGTGCTGTTCTCTGTGTCTGACTAACTTGGCCACCAAATCACAAAACACTAGTACAACTTATAGCCCTGCCCTGTGATGGTCATATCATAGAACTTATTGTCAGAGCTGGAGGGACTCAGATAAAATATCATTCTTTTTTTCAAAGAATGCATTTTAGACCACCTGCATTAGAAATACCTTGGGAAATCATTAAAATGTAAATTCCTAGGTTCGATTTCAGGTGTACAGACTCTCTGAGAGGTGAAAATTGGGAATATGTACCTAAAATTAGCACTCCAGGTAATTTTTATATGCACACAAAGATTTAGAGGGCGCTGATTAGTTTACTCCCCCCCCACTTTTTTTTTTTTTTTTTTTAACAACTAGGACATTTAGGTTCAGAGATGACACCAAGCAAGTTGTATGAGGACATGTGACTTTCATTTAACTTTGCACTGAGATTTGTGTCTCCCAGATCACCTCACCCACTGCTCTAGGTTTGACTCTGGCCCTGAGCAGTGACTTTAGCTAAATGAGCTTAACTGTTCTGGGTCTCAGTTTCTTCATTGGTAAGATGGCATAATTTCCACTCTGTCTACTTCACAGGAGTGAAAAGTCAAATAGGATGCAACCATGGAAGGCACTTTGTAAATGGACATTGTTGTTATTACATTATTGTGTATCTGAAATGAGAGCTCTGGACACAGCACAAGAGACCAAGAGAAGAGTAGACAGACAAATAAATAAATAAATAAATAAATAAATAAATAAATAAATTCTAAGTGAATGCTTTTAGACACAGTGAAGTAAGAAAATGACAAGAAGAGCTGAACTTGAGCTGTGTGAATGTGTGTGTATATGTGTCTGTGTGTTCATCCTCTTTTATCCATAGTCAATGAAAGTAGATTTTGCTTTCAGCAGAAAATGGAGGCAAAACAAATGGAGTCAGAGGCTGTGGCTTTAGAATTGAAGTGTGGGGTAGAATTAGCACAGTTCAGGAAAGACTTCTAAGTTAGCCTCTCCTCTGGATTGAAAAACTCCAGTAGCCATGTTGTCTAAGAATCAAATTCTTGGAAAGGTTTTCCTAAAAGTCTTTAGTTCTAACTCCAATAGTCAGTGTAGTGAGAGAGCTCAGAAGATGATTTTTAAGAGGAAACTCACTGGTTCAAAAAAGAAAGCTATTTTAACCAAATGACAGGAAGAATTCTAAATGAGGATTGGCATTGCCTTGAAAGGTTGGAAGAATAAAATCTACTGAATATTGATGGGTATACAGGAATCTTCTCCTCCAATAACCTTTCCCACTCTCTCAAAATAATACAGGATACCCTTAGGCCCTCATGTCATTGAGTAAACAAGCATTAAATAGTATCAAACATGGTCTCTATATTTCAACTCTTCAATAATAAAGATATTGAGGATAAGTGACAGAGCTATATTTGGAACCTATCACCTCCAACCACAAATCTAGGATGCCTCCCTTCTTTCTACTCATTCTGATAGAAGTTGTAGGGGTCAAGGGCAGGCTGTTCCAAGATGGGCAAAGATTATTTTGAACTGAAGGCAATCAAGACCCTGTGGGCTCAAGAGAAACTTTTGCTGTATAGAAGAATCTAAATTGAGGGTCTTTTCCAGAATAATGGGCATTACCAGAGGTATATTTTATCTGAGTGACCCAACTGTATGGCAGGGCAAACATCTAATTATTAAACATATTCTCTTCTTTATGTTGTCCTGTGTTTTGCATTCCTTCCCTTTGAAGTTAAAAGTCACAGACCCTTACCCCCTTCTCTTTAGATCACATGTATACCTTAATTTGCCTGACTATCTTTGGAATTTCCATGTCAGTATGGGATTCCCTGTACATATGATATTACATTTGGTTTTCTTCTATTAATCTGCCTCGCGTCAATTTGATTTTTAGTCCAGCTAGAGAGACCTTGAAGGGTGCAAGAATTCTTCCTCCTTGACAAAGTCTTCTCATATTTTTTTGGTATTTTTAATTACTCAACCACAGGAAATATGCTTAGTGGTTATGGATGTGAATTTAGGCAAGTTACTCTTTTAAGTCTCAGATTCCCTGTAAAATGGAGATAATAACAGCATCCAATAAGCTTCCATATATCTGTCAGTATGTCAGATTATATACTCTGAATGACCCTTTGAACTGAACCAAGTAAAATGCTTGCAACGATTAAAAGGAAAACTTGTCAAAGCGCAGCCTTGAACAGGTACAAAACCAAGAAAGCTGCAGAATATTAAAAGTCAAGTGAAAACAGTAAATGGGAGAAATCTGAGTGAGAAGGCTAGCTTTTGCCTTAAGGGTTTCTGCTCAAAGATGGAGGTACTGAGCATCTGCTTTGATGATAACATAAATGTATCAAGGTTCTTCAGAGAAAGATAACAAGTAGGTGAGAAAGGTGGGTGGGGGTAGAGGGAGGAATATTTATCTTAAGAAATTAGTTCATGTGATTGTAAGGGCTGATAAGTGTGAAATCTATAGGACAGGAAATTCAGGCAGAATTGCTGCATTACAATCTTAAGGTAGGATTTCTTCTTTCCAAATAAATCTCAGTTTTTGCTCAATTGACTGATTGTATGAGCTCTAGGGGCCTAGGGGACCTTGCCCTGAGAAGGGACACAATGGCATATTATTTTAAGTTAAAGTTACTTAAGAAACAGCCAGAGCAGGAAGAACATTCTGACCCTCCTTTGTCTCCAAAAAGCAGTAAATAGATCTCCCATATGAAAAGTACCCTTTCTGTAACAGAAGGTAAAGAGACATCCTGATCATCAGAAATAGGGGGTACAGGGCCAAGAAAGCCCTCTAAATAAACTTTGTACTTTTACTAATTTACTACCCCAGGCCCAAATCCTGTTTAGGATTTCTTACTATTTTAAGCTCCCAAATGTAAGGTTTCTTTGTCCTGTCAATTCTTCAGAGACTTATGTCTCTTGTCTAAAATGTATAAATGCTACATGACTTGGTCATTTCTTTAGGTCTCAAGTTTATCATTTAGTTTCCACATACATGTAATTAAACTTTGTGGGGTTTTTTCTCTTGCTAGTTATTAAGATAACTAATTTAATTCTTGGGCTAGCTGGAAGAATCTTTAAGAATAAAGAAAAAAATCCCCAAGAAGGCCCACCCACATTATCAAGGGTGATCTCCTGTACTTTAAGTCAATTGATTTTAGATGATGGCTATATCTACGAAATACCTTTCCAGCAATACATAGATTAGTGGTTGATGAAATAAGTGGGTCCTATAGCATGGCCAAGTAAATACTTCAAACTAACTAGCATAGATCCCAAAGGACTACTCCTTCAGTATAAAGGTGAATGAGGAATAAACCCATCCTGCAGAGGAGAACAAAATATCTTATTGAAAATTCATAGTAGGTATCAAGAAGAAAACTCCTTTCAGAACTTGTAAGTACCAGCTAGAATTCATGTGAGTTTGTGATCTGAATGCATGCTATCAATGTGATTAAAAAATTGAAAGCGATTACGGGTTAGTAGTAATCCCAGGGGATTGGAAGAATTGGCATACATTCTTTCTAGAGGAGCTGTATCGCAGACTATTAGTCTGGAGTTCTCTCTTGTCCACCAAGAGAGCAGATGCAGAATTGAATATGAGAGAGACTAATGTCTATGGGGAGACAAGAGCCCTGAGTAGGATTCCTTTCTCCATACTTATGAGGATCATGAAAGCTTACATACATGATGGATGTGCATAAAGAAACAATAAAATAGTCATTATTAACTCATGTGTGAGAGATAACATGATGGATGTGCAGAAAGAAACAATAAAATAGTAATTATTAACTCATGTGTGAGAGATAAAGAGTCTGGAAGGCCTTCGGTGTTAGCAGTTAGGTTAGGGTCAAGATAACAACAATATATTAGGACCACGCAGAAGGCCATTTCCAATAGGCACCTCATCTGGTTATCTGATTTTTCTAAAGACTAAGATAAATGGAGCAATGCTATCCTGGAAACAATAAGTTACTCGAGTTTCCCTTACAATATATATAATAGAGGTTCTTGAAGCTTTCATCCTGTTAGGCAGCTTTCTGCTTCTAGCTGTTCTCCATGCTTTAGTCATGTGGAAGCAGCTTTCCACTCTATGCTTTGTTCTACTTAATGACTAGCCTTGGGCACTTTCACCCTGAGGTGGTTTTCCACCCTAAGCTTTGTTAACCCATTGGTGTAAGCATAGAGAATTCTTTTCTTTTTAATTTTTTAAACATTTTAATTTATTTTTGTGAGACAGAGACAGACAGAGTGCAAGAGGAGAGGGGCAGAGAGAGAGGGAAACAGAACCTGAAGCAGGCTCCAGGACTCTAAGCTGTCAGCACAGAGCCCAATGTGGGACTCGGGAGCCAAGTCAGACGCTTAACCGACTGAGCCACCCAGGTTCCCCAAGGGTAAAGAATTCTTAAACTTATTTCCCATAGAGCTGAACTTCAACCTCTGTCTCAAAACATTCCCACATATTAAAGCTCCTAATAAATTGAGCGTGGCATAGTAAAAAATCACAAGACATAGAAAGAGACAAGATACAATTAGTAAGAATCAGCAGAAACTAAAGACAGAAGAATTAGCTCCATAAAAGCATCAGATATTAAAATTGTCAGACATGGAATAAGAAAATGACAATGGTTATTTATGTTAAAACAAGTTTAAAACTCTGACAGATCAATAGGAAAAACTCTACAACTCAATAATAGAATGAGCAAAAGATAAGAATATATTTGTGACATTTGGGTAACCTGGCTTTTTAAAATGTATTGGCATATGAGCCCTTTGCTTTATATTCTGTAAGAGTTTCTATACAGCTAGGCAAGTCCATTTCTGGAACACTTGTAGAACTTGCAGCTGGATATTTTGTTCATTAGGAACAAATCACAAAAGACGATATCTTTATTTTTCATCAGAAAAATGTAAATTAAAACTACAATGAGAGATTGTACACAAGTTGCACTTACTACTTTGTATTGTAGAAAACATATGCTTTTATAGTAATAGAGGGTTGCCATAAAAAACTTATGTCAGGGGCGCCTGGGTGGCTTAGTCGGTTGAGCGTCCAACTTTCGCTTAGGTCATGGTCTCGCGGTTCGTGGGTTCGAGCCCCACGTCGGGCTCTGTGCTGACTGCCGGCTTGGAGCCTGGAGCCTGTTTCAGTCTGTGACTCCGTCTCTCTGACCCTCCCCTGCTCACGCTGTCTCTCCCTCTCTCTCCTAGAAATAAATAAAAATATTAAAAAAAAAAAACAACTTATGTCAAATATTCAGCAAAAGACAGAACATAACATGTCCTTCTCCAGGGTTATAGGATGCATTTGTCCTTTACAGTTGGGAAAAATGGTTCAAATACTACAAGAATTGTCAAGTGTCCTGCTCTTTTACAAGTTGAATAAGCAGAATATTAATGCCCTTCATTTCCAAAAACATGGTTTAAAAACAAAACAAAACATGGTTTTCCACAGAAAATGTTCTAAGAAAACTATAATATAATATTCAAATAGAATTAAGAAGAATAGAACATTTGGGGCGCCTGGGTGGCTCAGTCGGTTAAGCGTCTGACTTCAGCTCAGGTCATGATTTCATGGTTTGTGGGTTTGAGCGCCATGTTGGGCTCTGTGCTGACAGTTTGGAGCCTGAAGCCTGCTTAAGACTATGTGTCTCCCTCTCTCTTTCTGTCCCTCCCCTGCTCATGCTCTGTCTCTGTCTCTCTCTCTCAAAATAAATAAACATTAAAAAATAAATAAAAAACAATAGAATATTTGAATGGTTATATAACCATGAAGAATTAAAAATCTTAAAGAAGGAAATATCAAGCTGCAAGTTCTACAAGTGTCCCAGAAATAGATTTGCCTAGCTGTGTAGAAACTCTTACAGAATATAAAGCAAAAGGCTCATATGCCAATCCATTTTGAAAAGCTAGGTTATCCATGACACCAAGACCAGAGATGAATAGTAAGATAAGGAAAAATTGCAAACCAATCTCTTATGTATACAGATGAAAAATTCTAAACACAATTATTAGTAACCCAAATCCAGAAATAAATAAAAGCAATATGCAATAACTTGACTTTTACTCCAAGAATGCATAGTTGGTTTGCTATGAAGAAATTTCTTACTATAATTTATTCCATTAATAAATTAAAGAAGAAAATCCATGAAATTTACCTCAGCTTAAAACAACTATATAAGAAGTCTTAGCAACCTAATAAAAGAAGGTAATTTAAAAATAATCTGGTATTAAGTGTATTCTTTTAAAAATGAGAATGAAGCAGAGATGCCCACTATTACTATATATTCAATCAGTGCATTCAAACGAGAAAAGAAACTGGAATCACAATGATTGGAAAGGAATAAACAAAACTGCCACAAATCACAGAAAATATGTGTCCATACAGACAACACAAAAGAGTCTAAATTTTATAATTTAGGAGAGACAGTAGAAAATGTGTTAGATTTAAAGGTAGAAGCTTGTAAATCGGCTCCAGGAAGCACACTCACCATCCTCAGTCCCAGTCTAATGAGTCAGAATGTTTGAAAAAGAAAGGGATTCCTTTGTGTTTTCATGACTGAGTCATATTAATTTTCAACAAACCTGGACTCCTATGAAATTAAACAATTAGGAATACTGTAAAGCTAGAAAAGGTATCCAGAAACAAAGAGAAATATTTATAATACATATAACTGACAAAGGATTATTATCCATGATATGTGGAGAATTCTAATGATTCAACTAGAAATAAGCAGTCAACCTAAGAGAAAAATGGGCAAAATATGTGAACAGACATTTTATAATAAATAAAGAATCCATGACTGTCCAATAAATATTTGAAACATTCTTAGTCTCCTTGTGATCATGGTGATAATTGAGCTAACCATATAATTTAATAAGTCTACAAAAGAACAGCAGAATGAACCCAAGTTCAAGTTAAAGCCATAATAAGATATCTACAAATTAGTAAAAATTAAAATGTCTAACAATATCAAGTACTGATTAGGATTTGGAGGAAGAGGAACTCTTATATACTCTTAGTGGAAGTGTATATTGTAACAACCAGTTTGAAAAATAAATGGCATTGGTAACTTATTAAAATTGAAGATATGCATAGCCTAGAACCTGACAATCCTGCTAATTCCACAGAAATTCTTGCACATGTACACAAAGAAATATGTACAAAAATGTTCATGGTAACTCAAAAGGAATTCAATATCATCGACAGTACAATGAACAAATATACTGTACTATATTCACATGTAGAATACATGTGCATATTAATGAAAAGTAGTTTCATGCTTCAAAATTGATGAATCTCAAAAATTTAATGTTGAGTGAAATAAACATTATAGAAGATAACACAAAGTATGAATACATTTATAAAAACATAAAAATGGATTCAAAATGAAGCATTTTGATTTAGGTTTACATTCATATATTGTAAAACTTAAGGCAATGATTTTCAAAAATTCAGGGTGAGGTGGGATTGGAGGTGGTGACTGGCAGGAAGCAACCAATATACTTCTTTTTAATTTTTAAAATTTTAAGCTTATTTATTTATTTATTTATTTTTTTACAAATAGTTTATTGTCAAATTAGTTTCTACATAACACTCAGTGCTCATCCCCAAAGTGCCCTCCTCCATGCCCATCCCCCTCCTCCCCCCCACATCCATCAGTCCTCAGTTTTTGTCAGCATTCAAGAGTCTCTCATGGTTTGCCTCTCTCCCTTTCCCCCACCATTTCCCCCCTTCTTCTCCCCCTTGTTCCTCCGTCAAGTTCCTCCTAATCCTCCTATACGTGCAAACATATGATATTTGTCCTTCTCTGCCTGACTTATTTCGCTCAGCATAACCCCCTCAAGGTCCATCCATGTTGCTACACATGGCCAGATTTCATTGTTTCTCATTGCCATGTAGTATTCCATGGTATAGATAAACCACATCTTCTTGATCCATTCATCTGTTGATGGACACTTAGGCTCTTTCCATGTTTTAGCTATTGTGGAGAGTGCTGCTATGAACATTGGGGTACATGTGCTCCTATGCCTCAGCATTTCTGAATCCCTTGGGTAAATTCCTAGCAGTGCCATTGCTGGGTCATAAGGGAGTTCTATTGTTAGTTTCCTGAGGAACCTCCACACTGTTTTCCAGAGGGGCTGTACCAGTTTACATTCCCACCAACAGTGAAGGAGGGTGCCCGTTTCTCCACATCCTCGCCAGCATCTAGAGTTCTCTGATTTGCTCATTTTAGCCACTCTGACTGGCGTGAGGTGGTATCTCAGTGTGGTTTTGATTTGTATTTCCCTGATGAGGAGGGATGCTGAGCATCGTTTCATGTGTCTGTTGGCCATCTGGATGTCCTCTTTGGAGAAGTGTCTGTTCATGTCTTCTGCCCATTTCTTCACTGGGTTGTTTGTTTTTCGGGCGTGTAGTTTGGTGAGTTCCTTATAGATTCTGGATATTAACCCTTTATCTGATATGTCATTTGCAACTATCTTTTCCCATTCCGTTGGTTGCCTATTAATTTTCTGGGTTGTTTCCTTGGCTGTGCAGAAGCTTTTAATCTTAATGAGGTCCCAACAGTTTAGTTTTGTTATTTATTTATTTTGAAACAGAGAGAGAGAGAGAGCACAAGTGAGGTAGGGGCATAGAAAGAGGGAGAGATAATTCCAAGCAGGCTCTGAGCTGTCAGTGCAGGGCCTGATGTAAGGCTCATCCTCGTTAACTGTGAGATTATGATGTGAGCGAAGATGGAGTTGGATGCTTAACCACTGAGACACCCAGGCACCCTTATCCATTTATAAGCTACCAGTAACTATCAATAGATAGATAACTAACTTAAGAAATATCTTGGGGCGCCT
Organism: Hyaena hyaena; assembly: GCF_003009895.1. Classification (NCBI taxonomy): domain Eukaryota; kingdom Metazoa; phylum Chordata; class Mammalia; order Carnivora; family Hyaenidae; genus Hyaena; species Hyaena hyaena. The sequence goes on from NW_024081134.1 coordinate 1,284,837, forward strand.
GGGTGGCTTAGTCGGTTGGGTGTCCGACTTGCTCAGGTCATGATCTCGCGGTTCGTGGGTTCGAGCCCCGCATCGGGCTCTGTGCTGACTGCCAGCTCAGAGCCTGGAGCCTGTTTCAGAGTCTGTGACTCCCTCTCTCTCTGACCCTCCCCTGCTCACGCTGTCTGTCTCTCTCTCTCCTAGAAATAAATAAAACATTAAAAAAAAAAAAGAAATATCTTAAGATATGTGTTGGGCACACCTTAAGTGTTGAGGTATTTATTTTATTATTTTTTTTAGACTATAACTATGTAATATATACTCTGACTGTATGAGATACTTAACAGTCTTTGAAAAGAAGGCAAAACAATGGATATGTTTTCAGCATAAGAAGGAAACATAATGCAGGAAAAAGACCCCACAGGATTATGGTAATATTCTAGTAATGTAATTGTCAGCCAGATAAAAAAACAACAGTTTTCTAGAGGAAGAGGAAGAAAGTACCAAAAGGCCCAACATTACTAGATAACAACAACAAGACCAAAAGCAGATTATCAGACAACCAGATGGTAGATTTAGCAGACTTTCAAACAGTTAACAATATCTTAAAGAACTGATAGGAAAAATGGTCAAAATTGAATGATCAGATGTGGAATCTCAGTAGTGAAATGGACACCTTACAAAAGAAACAAGTGGATAATCTATAAATAAAAAGTACAATATTTGAAATTAAAAATTTATTGTATCAGCTTCACAGAAGACCGAGGTCAGCAGAAAAATCAGGGAACTTGAAGAAAAGTAAATAGAAATTACTCAAACTGAAATAGAAGAGGAAAAGAGAATGAACAGAACAGAACAGTATTTGAGACATTTGGGGCAATATCAAATTAGCTAACAAGTGTGTAGAGTGCCAGAAAAAAAAAAGAAGAAGAAGAAAAGAGGCAGGGAAGATGGGGAAGAATAAATCTTTGAGGAGATAATATTTTTTAAAAATTTAAAATAATAGATCACATCAAACCACAGATAAAAGAAACTCAGAGAATGCCAATGAGGGCAAATAAAGAGGAGACCATATCTCAGTCTCCTTTAGTCGAACTACTGAAAAACAAAGATAAAAAGAAAAAAAAATTTTAAGAAGTCAGCAAATAAAAGGAACACATTACCGTCAGGGAAGTAATCATAGACAAAGAATCTCAGACTGGATTAAAAACATGATCTTACTATATGTTATGTATAAGAATCACATTTTATTTATTTATTTATTTATTTATTTATTTATCATAGTTGATTGTCAAGTTGGTTTCCATATAACACCCAGTGCTCATCCCAATAAGTGAAGAGACATATTTTAAATATAAAGATGCAGAGAGGTTGAAAGTAATAATATGAGAAGAGATTCCATGTGAAGGAAGAGTAAGTATAATGAAAATGGAGTGACTATATTGCTATCACATAAAGTTGGATTCAAATAAAGAGATTATGATAGGTAAGGGAAACATTTCATAATGTTTCACCTGGAAGATATAACAATTCTAAATGCATTTGTATCTAATAACAATCACAGTTGGTGACTTTAACACCCTTCTCTCTAGGGAATTGATAGACCTAGTAGACAAAAATCAGTCAGGATTTAGGAATATTGAACAATGTTATTAACCAATAACCAACTTGACTTAATCATCCAAGAATTAAAATTCTTTTAAAAGAATTTTTTTTTTTTTTTTTTTTTTTACTTATTTCTAGGAGAGCGAGAGAGACAGCGTGAGCAGGGGAGGGTCAGAGAGAGAGGGAGTCACAGACTGAAACAGGCTCCAGGCTCTGAGCTGGCAGTCAACACAGAGCCCGACGCGGGGCTCGAACCCACGAACCGCGAGATCATGACCTAAGCGAAAGTCGGACGCTTAACCGACTAAGCCACCCAGGCGCCCCTTAAAAGAATTTTTAAATGTACATGAAACATTCTTCAAGATCAGTCCTGTGCTGGGCCATAAGACATCTCTATATATTTTATTTCATTTTAAATGTTTTTTTTTAAATTTATTTTTGAGAGACAGAGTAAGTGGGGAAGGGGGCAGAGAGAGAGAGGGAGACACAGAATCAGAAGCAGCCTCCAGGCTCTGAGCTGTCAGCACAGAGCCTGACGTGGGGCTTGAACTCATGAGCTGTGAGATCATGACTTGAGCCGAAGCCAGACGCTCAACCGACTGAGCCATCCAGGCACCCCAAGACATCTCTATATATTTTAAAGAACTAAAATCACACAGAATATATTTTCTTACCACAATGAAACTAAATTATAAATGAGTAACATTAAGATATCTAGGGAGGAGTTAAGATGGTGGAGCAGTATGGGGACTCTGAGCTTGTCTTAACCCTTAAATGCAGCTAGATCAGCACCAAATCATTTTGAACACCTAGGAAATTGATCTGAGGATTAAGACAACAATTTCCATAACTTGAACTACAGAACTTGGCAGGTACACAGTGTAGAGAGGTGAACTGGGGGAGAGAAAAGCCACGGAGGGTAGGAAGCCATTTCTGCAAAGAGAAGAGAGAGAGAGAGAAAGAGAAAGGGGGAGAGTGTGTTGCATCGGGATTGTGCAAGAAAAGCACTTCCCCCAAAAGTGGCTGGAGAGAAAGAGAGAATGAGTGAAAACACTCGCAGGGGACTGAACAAGAAATCTGTCCCCCAAAATCATTGACGGGGAGAAAGGAGAGGGTTTTAATACCCCCTGGATTCTATAAACAGTGGAGCACAGTATGAAGTTTCAGAGTTCAGTGCCTGGCAGTGGTGAGGAAGTAGGGTGAATCCTTAAGAGCAAGCAACATGATCTGAGGGGTTCATGTGCCACATGGGGAGAAGCAGTCCCCCTACTTGGAGTGCATTTGGTAGACACCATACATCCTGCCCACAGGCAAAGGTTCCAGTGGACCCCGGAGAGCAGCCACATTTGCTGGCATTGGGACAAAGACACCAGAGTGCAGGTGTGCACAAACCTGGCACTGGCTATTTGCCATAATTTGCCATAATCACACCTCTGAACCTCTGCTGCTGGACAAAAACATGAACATTTTCTGGGGCAAGCTAGCATCAGGCCATTGCTTAAAAAGACCCTCCTCCAGAGAGTAGGCATGGGTCCAAGCCATGGGGATTTCTGAAGTGTGGGGTTTTGAAACACAACCCTATTTGAGACAAAACTCTGGAGGGAGATGCCACCTGGCAGGCAGACAGCTTGGACATGGACAGGGCACAGAGGCCTAAGACAAAGGAGGGGTGTTTGCTGCGAGTTGGTGAGAGCGTGAAGTTCCTGTGCCAGAAACTAGAGAGCTAAGTGAAGCCATTTCCACCTCTCCCGGACACATGCATGTGCAGACCCACACTGATCCACTCCAGTAAGCTAAGCAGCACCACCTAGTGGAGAACAGAGCTATTACACCAAGCCCCACCCAATTGCACCCTCCAAGCACATCTCCCAGAAGGCAAGCAAAAGTCACTCCACCTGCTTAGTGTACGGACTATAGAATGCTTCATAGTTTCAGTTCTAGGGGAAATTGGATGTAACTTCATTCAGATTTCACTCCGTTTGCTGGTTCGTTTATGTGTTTGTTTTCTTTGCTTCTGTTTTTGCTTAAATTGTTTTCTTTTTTCCCCCTCTTTCTTGGAAACAGAAAGAGAAATTGTTATTTTTTTTAGTTTATTTTTATTTTAAAAATTTTATTCTACTTCATTTTCTTTATTTTATTTTATTTTATAATTTTTTAATTTAAAAAATTTTTTCTTACCTTTTATTTTTATTTCTTTTCCCTTTTTTCTTTACCCTACTAAGCGTCTATCAATGAGCATGTTGAAACACACCTAGAATCTAGCTTCCTTTGTTTTTATTTGTTTTTAATTTTAATTTTATAAATATTAATTCTTTTCTTCCTCCAAAATGACAAAATGAAAGAATCACTCAAAAAGAAAGAATAGGGAAAATTAATGGCAGCCAAGGACTTAAAACAGATATAAGTAAGATCTCTAAACTAGAATTTAGAACCACGATAATAAGAATACTAGCTGGAGTTGAAAAAAAGCATAGAATACACCAGAGAATCCCTTTCTCTCTGTGAAGATAAAAGAAATTAAATATAGTCAAGCTGAAATTAAAAGTGTTATAACCGAGATGCACTTATTTTTTTAAATGATTATTTATTTAAAAAACATTTTTTTTAAAAATATTTTTTAATGTTTTTATTTATTTCTAGGAGAGAGAGAGAGAGACAGCGTGAGCAGGGGAGGGTCAGAGAGAGAGGGAGACACCGAATCTGAAGCAGGCTCTAGGCTCTGAGCTGGCAGTCAGCAAAGAGCCCGACGCGGGGCTCGAACCCACAAACCGCGAGATCATGACCTAAGGAAAGTCGGACGCTTAACCAACTAAGCCACCCAGGCGCCCCATGATTATTTATTTTTAAGACAGCAAGAGAGAGCAGGAGAGGGGTAGAGAGAGAGAGGGAGACACAGAATATGAAGCAGGCTCTGCTCTGAGATGTGAGCACAGAGCCTAATTCATGGCTTGAACTCATGAACATTGAGATCATGACCTGAGCTGTTGGACACTTACCCGACTGAGCCACCCCGGTGCTCCCCGCAAGACACACTTTAAATGGATGTCACAATAGCAAGGATGGACAAAGGAGAGCAGAGAATCAGTCATGTGAAGATAAAATTATGGAGAATAATGTAGTAGGGAAAAAGGGAAACAAAGGCAAAAGATTCCATTGTTTAGATAAACCACATCTTCTTGATCCGTTCGTCTGTTGTTGGACACTTAGGCTCTTTCCATGTTTTGGCTATTGTTGAGAGTGCTGCTATGAACATTGGGGCCCATGTGCCCCTGTGCATCAGCACTCCTGTATCCCCCAACTAATCTCTGACAAAGCAGGAAAGAATATTCAGTGAAGACAGTCTCTTCAGCAAGTGGTGTTGGGAAAACTGGACAGTGACATGCAGAAAAATGAACCTGGACCACTTTCTTACACCATACACAAAAATAAACTCAAAATGGATGAAAGACCTTAACGTAAGACAGGAAGCCATCAAAATCCTCGAGGAAAAAACAGGCAAAAACCTCTTTGATTTTGGCTGCAGCAACTTCTTACTCAACACGTCTCTGGAGGCAAGGGAAACAAAAGCAAAAATGAACTATTGGGACCTCATCAAAATAAAGCTTCTGCACAGCAAAGGAAACAATCAGCAAAACTAATTGGAATTGGAACAGATAGTTGCAAATGACATATAAGATAAAGGGTTAGTATCCAAAATCTAGAAAGAACTCATCAAACTCAACACCCAAAAAACCCCAAATAATCCAGTAAAGATATGGGCAAAAGACATGAATAGACACTTTTCCAAAGAAGACATCCAGATGGCCAACCAACACATGAAAAAATGTTCAACACCACTCATCATCAGGGAAATAAAAATCAAAACCAGAATGAAATACCAACTCACACCTGTGAGAATGGCTGAGGTTAACAACTCAGGCAACAACAGATGTTGGCAAAGATGCAGAGAAAGAGGATCTCTTTTTCACTGCTGGTGGGAATGCAAACTGATGAAGCCACTCTGGAAAACAGAATGAAGGTTCCTCAAAAAATTAAAAATAGAACTACCCTATTACCAGCAATTGCACTACTAGGTATTTATCCAAGGGATACAGGTATGCTGTTTCAAAGGAGCACATGCACCCAATGTTTATAACAGCACTATCAGCAATAGCCAAAGTATAGAAAAAGCCCAAATGTCCATCGATGGATGAATGGATAAAGAAGATGTGTACACTGAGATACCACCTCACACCGATCAGAGTGGCTAAAATGAACAAATCAGGAGACTACAGAGGCTGGCGAGGATGTGGAGAAATGGGCACTCTCCTACACTGTTGGTGGGAATGTAAACTGGTACAGCCCCTCTGGAAAACAGTGTGGAAGTTCCTCAAGGAATTAATAATAGAACTCTCCTATGACCCAGCAATAGCACTGCTAGGATTACCCAAGGGATACGGAAATGCTGATGCATAGGGGCACATGTACCCAAATGTTCATAGCAGCACTTTCAACAATAGCCAAATCATGGGAAGAGCCTAAATGTCCATCAACTGATGAATGGATCAAGAAGATGTGGTTTATCTATGCAATGGAATACTACATGGCAATGAGAAAGAATGAAATCTGGCCATCTGTAGCAATGTGGATGGAACTCAAGGGTGTTATGGTAAGTGAAATAAGTCAGGCAGAGAAGGACAGATATCATATGTTTTCATTCATATGTGGAACAGGAGAAACTTAACAGAGGACCATGGGGGTGGGGAAGGAGAAATAATAGTTAAGGAGAGGGAGGGAGGCAAACCATAAGAGACTCTTGAATGCTGAGAACAAACTGAAGGTTGATGGGAGAGGGTGTGGAGGAGAGGAGAAAATGGGTGATGGGCATGGAGAAGGGCACTTTTTGTCATGAGCACTGGGTGTTATATGGAAGCCAACCTGACAATAAACTATTAAAAAAAATGTGGTATATATATATATATATAAGCTAAGGGTGTTATGCTAAGTGAAATTAGTTAGAGAAAGATAAATATCCTATGACTTCACTCATAGGAGGACTTTAAGACACAAAACAGATGAACATAATGGAAGGGAAGCAAAAATAATATAAAAACAGGGAAAGGGACAGAAACGTAAGAGATGCTTAAATATGGAGAACAGAAGGCTATTGGAGGGGTTGTGGGAGGGGGGATGGGCTAAATGGGTGAGGGACATTATGGACTCTACTCCTGAAGTCATTGTTGCACTATATGCTAACTAACTTGGATGCAAATTAGAAAAATAAATTAAATAAATAAGAAAAGAAAAATACAATCTCTTTAGCAAACAGTGTTGGGAAAAGTGAACAGTGACATGCAGAAGAATGAACCTGCACCACTGACTTATACTGTTACAGAATCTGGCCTGGATCACCCGGCGGAAGAACCAAACGGCACTCAGAGATTTGGAAGGGAGGAGGTTTATTTTACACTGGTGGGCTTGGAGGAGATCATTCTCCAGAGGTCTGAGCCCAGAGCATTAGCAGAGGGAACAACGTATAGCCAGTAACTTCCACATTCCTCATTAATCAGGGACAGGTGTTTCTTATTAGTCGTGTCGGCCATCTTACAACAGATTTTCCCTATCAACACCATACACAAAAATAAACTCAAAATGGAGAAAAGACCTAAATATAAGACAGGAAGCCATCAAAATCCTAGAAGAGAACACAGGCAACAACCTCTTTGACCTCAGCCACATCAATTTCTCATTTGACATGTCTCCAGAGGCAAGGGAAACAAAAGCAAAAATAAATTATTGGGACCTCATCAAAATAAAAACTTCTGCACAGCAAAGGAAACAATCAGCAAAACTAAAAGACAACTGACAGAATGGGAGAAGATATTTGTAAATGAAATATCAGATAAAGGGTTAGTATCCAAAAATCTATAAAGAACTTATCAAACTCAACACCCAGGAAACAAATAATCCAGTGAAGAAATGAACAAAAGATATAAATAGACACTTTTCCAAAGAAGACATCCAGGTATCTAACAGACACATGAATAGATGCTCAACACCACTCATCATCAGGGAAATACAAATCAAAACCACAATGAGATACCACCTCATACTATTTAGAATGGCTAAAATTAACAATTCAAGCAACAGTAGATATTGGTGGGTATGTGGAGAAAGGGAAACTTTTGCACTGGTAGTGGGAGTGCAAACTGGTGCAGCCACTCTGGAAAACAGTAAGGAGACTCCTCAAAAAATTAAAAATAGAACTACCCAGGGGTGACTGGGTGGCTCAGTTGTTTGAGTGTGTGACTCTTGACTTTGGCTTCAGGTCATGATCTCGTGGAATGTGGGTTCAAGTCCCACATTTGACTCTGCACTGACAGTGCAGGGCTTGCCTGGTGTTCTCTCTCTCTCTCTCTCCCTCTCAAAATAAATAAATAAACTTAAAAAAAAAGATTGTTATAAAAAAATAGAACTACCCTATGACCCAAAAATTGCACTACTAGGTATTTATCCAAGGGATACAGGTATGCTATTTCAAAGGGGCACATACACCCGGATGTTTATAGCAGCACTATTGACAATAGCCAAAGTATGGAAGAAGCCGAAATGCCCATTGAGTGATAAGTGGATAAAGAAGGTGTGGTGTATATATGCAATGAAATATTACTTGGAGACTAAAAAGAATGAAATTTTGCCATTTGCAACAGTGTGGTTGGAACTAGAGTGTATTCTGTTGAGCGAAATAGTCAGATTCACTCATATGTGTAGTTTAAGAAACAAAGCAGATGAACATAGGGGAAGACAAGTAAAAATACAATAAAACAGAGAGGGAGGGGGGCTTCTGGGTGGCTCAGTCGGTTGAGCGTCCAATTTCAGCTCAGGTCATGATCTCATGGTTCATGGGTTTGAGCCCTGTGCTGACAGCTCAGAGCCTGAAGCCTGCTTCAGATTTTGTGTCTCCCTCTCTCTCTGCCCCTCCCATGCTCGTGCTCTGTCTCTCTCTCAAAAATAATAAATAAACATGTAAAAAAACATAGAGGGAGGTAAACCATAAGACACTCCTAAATACAGAGAACAAACTGAGGCTTGCTGGTGGGGTATTGGGTGAGGGCATGGGCTAAATGGGTGATGGGTGTTATATGTAAATGATGAATCACTACATTCTACTCCTGAAATCATTATTACAATGTATGTTAACTAACTTGGATTTAAATTAAAAAAAAAAATCTAGAAAATCCTTCAAGATTTAGAAACCAGGTAAAGCACTCCTAATAACTCATGGGCTAAGGGGAAAAAAATCACAGAAGATATAAAATATTTTGAACTAACTGGTAATGAACACACAGCATATTAGGATTTGATTTGTGGAAAACTAATTATAGATTATTGACTTGAGTGCCTCAAGGTTATAACAAAAAGAAACAAAACAATTTCTACTGACAATAAGAAATACAAACTATGATATATTTATATACCTGTAAACCAAATGGATATGAGAACAAAGAAGCTATTGCTCAAAGCAAGCCCATGAGTGAATTTCCCAGAGATAATATTGAGCATAAAAAGCCAGATACAAAAAATACATACCACAGGATTATATTTAATATAACATTCAAAAATAAGCAAAATTAATCTACAATATTAGGAGTCAGAATAACAATACATTTAATGTAGTCAATGACTAAGACAGGGATAAGGAAAGCTTCTGAGGTTTAGTTATTAGGGTGAGTTCACTTGGTAAAAATTAATCCGTAATTTCTATTTTGTGCATTTGTACACAGATGTTCTTCAACTTCTAGTGGGGTTGAAACAATCAGAGGCCTTGAGAACAAGCCTCTGTGCACCTGGAAAGCTCCCTGCTGCCTGCTGGTCTTTATCACTTTTCTTGCAGAGCAAAGCACCAGCTAAGGAGTAAGCTGAGACCAGCCCAAACCAGTCTGCACCAAGATGGACCCCAGCGCTGAACTTTTCACCAACTTTCCCCTCATTATAATACTAAAAGTCACGCCCAGGTGTGGAGATTTAACATGTTAATTTGACAGCAACTCATGAAGAGTGGCGTTTAAGTGCACAGGTGCTATTAAACCCCCACTTCTGCATGCTTAAATGGCACCACCTTCCCACCTAAGTTTCTTTAAAAAATCCTCCCTGACTTCTCTTCAGTGAGTCAGCCTACAGATTCTTTCCTTTGTGCTCCAGCATAACCCCCAATAAAGCCTGACTTACGCTTTTTTAAAATTTTGGGTCCAGCCTTATTTTATCGTTGCTAGGACAGGGGACCCAAGTCCAGTAACAGAGTTATGTCCAAATAAACACTTTGTGAATTGAAAATATCTTAAGTTGACATGCATTTACTACACCTGAACCTACCAAACAACATGGCTTAGCCTGGCCTGCCTTAAATGTGCTCAGAACAGTTACTTTTGTCTACAGTCGGGCAAAATAATCTACTGAGAAGCCGATTTTATAATAAAGGTTTGTATATCTCATGTAATTTGTTCAATACTATACTGAAAGTGGAAATGGAAAGGTTGTATGGGTACAGAATGGTTGTAAGTATATCAGTTGTTTACCCTCATGACTGTGGGGCTGACTGGGGGTTGCCCAGGAAAAGGACAAAATTCAAAAGTTGAAGTATGGTTTCTACTGAATGAGTATTGCTTTCACACCATTGTAAAATCAAAAAATTTTAAGTCAAACCATAAGTTGGAGACCGTCTGGAATGTATGCTATACTACAATAAAAAATTTACCTTTCTTTTTTTTAGAATTTTATTTTTATTTACCTATAATGATATTTTTGACTGTATCTCTTTGTATAGTTTTTTATTTTAGTGGCTACAGTGGATATTACATTATGTATATGACTTATCACAGACTATTGGTATTGACATTTTGAAAGGTAGACCTTATCTCCATTTCGGTCCTTTACTCTCCCTAATTATAAATATTTCTTCTGCATACATTGAGAACTACATCAATGTTTTGGTTATTGGTACAACTGTCAATATTATTTTTAAAAACTTGAGAGAAGAAATATACTGTCCTATATTTACTTGTAAATTTACACTTTGCATTGTTCTTCATTCCTGATATTCCAAGGTGCCTTCTTTGATTCCTTTTTGTTTGAAGAATTTCTGTCAGCCATTCTTTGAGAGTGGGTCTTCTGAAATCTTTATGCTTATTTATTTGTTTTTGTTTTCTTTCATCTGAGACTATGTTTCACCTTCATTCCTGAAGAGTATTTTCATTGCATATGGAATTTTTTCTTTCCGCACTTGAAAAATGTGCCACTATTTTCTGGACTTCATGGTTCCTTCCTTCCTTCCTTCCTTCCTTCCTTCCTTCCTTCCTTCCTTCCTTCCTTCCTTCCTCCCTCCCTCCCTCCCTCCCTCCCTTCCTCTCTCTCTCTCTCTCTCTCTCTCATGGTTTCTGATGAATAATCTATTGCCATTCAAACCATAGTTTCCCTGCAGATGATGGGTCATTTTTCTCTACCTGCTTTCAAGATTTTTTTCTTTGTCATTAGTTTTCAGAAGTTTGGTTATAATGTTTTTTGGTGTGAGTTTCATTTCTTTGTCCCTCTCTCTCTCTTTTGCTTTTATATGTACAACTCTTATAAACATCCTTATTATATGTTTGTACCAGCTTTATTGAGATATAATTGATACATTGTGTAAGTTGTATAACATGTTGATTTGATACATAAAGAAGTGTATTGATTACCATTACCACTATAATATTAGCTACTACCTCCATCTTGTCACATAGTCACCTAATCTTTTTTATGATGAAAAGATTTAAGATGTATTCTCTTAGAAACCTGCAAGTATGTGATACAAGATTATTAGCTATAATCACATGCTCTACACTAGACCACCAAAGTTGTTAATTTTACGACTGAAAGTTGTACTCTTTGGCCAATATCTCCTCATTTTTTCCACCCCTCCAACTCCTGGTAACCACCAGGCTGTTCTCTATTTCTCTGAGTTTGTTTTTTTTAGATGCCACATATTAGCAATATTATACAGTATTCATCTTTCTCTATCTGACTTATTTCACTTATCATAATGACCTCAAGATCTATCCAAGTTGTTGCAAATGGCAAGAATTCCTTCTTTCTCTTGGTTGAATAATATTCATATATATATGGTCTTCTTTATCCATTCATCTATTGATGAACATTTAGGTATTGTGAGTAATTGTGCTGTGAGCATTGTATATGCAGATATCTCTGCAAGATCCCGATTTCAATTCCTTTGCATATATACCCAGAAGTGGGATTTCTAGATCATATGGAAGTCCTATTTTTAACTTTTTGAGGAACCTCCATACTGTCTTCCATAGCGGGTGTACCAATTTGTATTCCCACCGAGAATACACTAGGGTTTTTGTTGTTGTTTCCCTCTACATCCTTGCCAATACTTATTTCTTATCTTCTTGAGTATAGCCATTGTGACTACTGTGAGGTGATACCTCATTGTGGTCTTGGGTTTGCATTTCCCTGATGATTAGTTATATGAATACCTTTTCATGTACCTGTTGGCCATGGGGTATGTCTGGACAATGGTATATTTAGCTTCTCTGCCAATGTTTAAGTGAAGTTGTTAATTTTTTTGCTGTTGAGTTGTAAGTTCTTTTTCTAAATTTTAGATAGTAACCCCTTATCAGTAGTATGATTTGCAAATATATTCTCCATACTATAGGTTGGCTTTTCATTTTGTTGGTTGTTTCATTTGCTGTGAGAAGCCCTTTAGTTTGATGTAGTCTCATTTATCTATTTTTTGCTTTTGTTGCTTGTGCTTTGTTATCACATCCAGAAAATTGCTGCTGAGACCAATATCAAGGAGCTTTATCCCTATGCTTTCTCCTAGGAGTTTCATAGTTTTATGTCTTAACTTTAAGTCTTTCATTCATTTTAAATTAATTTTTGTGGAGTGATGTGTTGGTGTGACTTTCTTTGAGTTTATCCTGTTTGAGGTTCTTCTTAAATCTGTAGATTTATGCCTTTCATCAAAGTTAAGTAATTTTGATCTATTATTTCTTTTTTTCCTTTGGTCTAGTTTCTCTTTCATTGAGATTGGATAATTTCTATAGACCTATTTTGAGTTCACTGATTCTTTACTGTTATTTCCATTCTGCTATTGACTATATTCAGTCAATTTTATATTTTTCAACTCTAAAATTTAATTCTACAATGGTTTATTATAAATTTTCACTTAATTCTTCTTTATAGCTTCTATTTCTTTGCCAGGACTTTCTATTTTTTTCAAGTGTGTTTGTAAATTCTTGTTGAAGCATTTTTATAATATCTTTAAAGTCTCTGTCATAAAATCCCCAAGGCTGTATCATTTCAGTGTTAGTATTGATTGTGTCTTTTCTCATTCATGTTGAGATTTTCCTGGCTCTTGATATGGTAAGTAAGTTTTTATTGTGTGCTAGACATTTTGGGCATTATGTTTTGAGACTCTGGATCTTATTCAAATCTTATATTACAGCAGGTGTCTGCTAATACTGCACCATAAGTGTGTGCATAGGGGGTGTTATCTCCTTACCACTGAGTCCATATAGAAGTCCAATGTTCTAATTCTTCTTTTCCAAGGTGATTAGTTAAAGTAGGGTAGATATTATCATAAAAGATTTCTGCCTTGCTAGGTCATCTTTTTCTTGGTCCTTTGGATAAAGAAAGCAGATGTGGTGGGGGGTATATCTTGTCTGCACCTGTTGGCATTTCTTGGTTGCAAACGTTTCAGTGCCCAATCTAAGATAATAAGAAGCAAACAGAAAACCCAGGGAACTTACCACAGTGTCAGCCCTCAAGTTCTGAGGACTCTAGCTATTCGGCCTTCTTCTCTACACCTTTTAGACTATTCTTATTTTTTAAATATATTATACCCAGATATTTTAGTTACATTTAGGAGGAGCGATAAGGAGAAGTGCATCTATTCCATCTAGTTGTTACCTGTTTTGACTCTGTAAATGGAAGAGTTGGGGAGGGATAATATGTCTTTTTGTCTCCAGCAAAGACTGGGTAAGACAGTACTTTGGATTTTTGGTGTAGCAGGTGTTTTGCTCTGAGTAAATCAATAGGTTAACATTTACCTAGAGCTAGTAGAATTAGGATATGAAATGGGGCCTGGAAAGTTCCTGGTCAGGCTGATGCTCTACATCTCTTTTGAGAGCTACACAATTAACAGAACAATTATAGCTTCTTCCTTGCAAATTGGTATGCTTCCTGTGTTTCCCCCATGACCTCTCTGGTACTGGTGTTTCCCCCATGACCTCACTTACGCTGTATGTCCCTAAGTTGGGTCAAGCTCCTTTAAGAGATCTGGAAATAGCTCCTGTATTTCCTCCTTTCCCTACAGGTGCCTAGCAAAGTCTTACACGCTGTAAAGAGTCACAAATACACAGTTATTCTTTCTTCTGTGAGTCTGGGTACCATAAACTAGTGTTCCTCATGTGAAGCCACCTTGCCCTCAGACCTTGCAGAGCAGGTTCTGGACTGTGAGAGACAGCATCTTCCCAGGGCAGACCTGTCTTTAAGAAGCACTGAGCTCAAGAAGAAGACCCATAGTGACAATCCAACCCACTAGGGGATGTTCATGGAAATCTCTTCCCAGAATCTTTGTGTCTGAGGATCACCTCACCATCTTACGCCATAAAACACAGTTTACATCTTTGTTTCTGGTTGCCAGCCATTCCTCCCTCCTCTGCTGACTACCATCTATCCACCCACCCTTCCGCCAACAAAATTAATATATTTGTTGAATGAATGTACATATGGTTGGATGAGTGAATGGAGAAAAGGAAATGAATGAAATAGAATGAATGAAATGTAACTTGGAAGCTACAAAGGTGCTTGAAAACCCAGAAAATCTCATGAATTGCAAATTTATTGACTGAGGAGGCACTGGGGTTGGGAGGTAGTTGTACAGAATCCAGAGAGGAAAAACTGCAGAACGAGATGCAGCCCCAGAGCTCTGAGGCTCCTTGTGGGTGTGTTAACACATGAAGCATTTAGGGACCTCAGGGCAGTATCAAGAGAGCACTAAGCGCATAGGCGCCCACGGAGAACATCTCCAGCTCCTCCGTCTCCGCGGCGTCCAAAGGGCCTTACTTGCTTGGCCAGGTAGGCGCCTGCTTCTGCTGGGTCTGGTGGCAGACCGGAACGCCCTTGCCACTCCCGGAGCCACCACCGGAGCCACCACCCCCACCGCTGGAGAAGCAGCCGCCGCCGCCGCCGCCGCCCCCGGAGGAGCCGCCGCCGCAGCCGGAGCCGCCGCCCCCACCGCAGGACGACCCCCCACCGCTGGAGAAGCAGCCGCCGCCGCCTCCGGAGGAGCCGCCGCCGCCGCAGCTGCCGCTTGACGACCCCCCTCCGTAGCTCTGCTGGGGCATGCACGACGTCTGGGTGGTCTGCTGCGAGGAGTAGTAGCCGGAGCCGCCGCCGGAGGAGCCCCCGCCGCAGCCGGAGGAGCCGCCGCCGCCTGAGGAGCCGCCGCCGCAGCCGGAGGAGCCCCCGCCGCAGCCGGAGGAGCCGCCGCCGCCTGAGGAGCCGCCGCCGCAGCCGGAGGAGCCCCCGCCGCAGCCGGAGGAGCTCCCGCCGCCGCCGCTAGAGACGCTTCCGTAGTTCTGGCATTGAACCTGCTGGCCGGAGCCGCCGCCTCCCCCGGAGGAGCCCCCGCCGCAGCCGGAGGAGCCGCGGGAGTAGCTCCCGCCGCAGCCGGAGGAGCCGCCGGAGTAGCCCCCGACGCAGCCGGAGCCGCCCCCGGAGTAGCCCCCGCCGCAGCCAGAACCCGAGCTGCCACCACCTCCCGAGTACTTGACACTCCCACTGGAGCCTCCTCCGCCGCCCCCGGAGAAGCCCCCGCAGCTGGAGCCTCCACCGCCCCCGGAGTAGCTTCCGCAGCTGGAGCCTCCGCCACCCCCGGAGTAGCCCCCGCAGCTGGAGCCTCCGCCGCCCCCGGAGCTGCCACCACCCCCGGAGTACTTGACACTCCCACTGGAGCCTCCTCCGCTGCCCCCGGAGTAGCCCCCGCAGCTGGAGCCTCCACCGCCCCCGGAGTAGCTTCCGCAGCTGGAGCCTCCGCCACCCCCGGAGTAGCCCCCGCAGCTGGAGCCTCCGCCGCCTCCGGAGTAGCCCCCGCAGCCGGAGCCTCCGCCGCCCCCGGAGCTGCCACCACCCCCGGAGTACTTGACACTCCCACTGGAGCCTCCTCCGCCGCCCCCGGAGTAGCCTCCGCAGCTAGAGCCTCCGCCGCCCCCGGAGTAGCCGCCGCAGCTGGAGCCTCCGCCGCCCCCAGAGTAGCCGCCGCAGCTGGAGCCTCCTCCGCCTCCGGAGTAGCCGCCGCAGCCGGAGCCTCCACCGCCCCCGGAGTAGCCGCCGCCGCAGCCGGAGCCGCCGCCGCCGCCGCCGCCGCCGCCTCCCGAAGTCTTTCCGCAGCCCACTGGGGGCATGGGGGTTGGCTGCTTCTTCTGGTGAGACATCTTATCCAAGGAGAAAGAGAAGCCTGGAAAGACAGCAGAGAGCATCACTGGACCAACCTCAAGAGGATGCGGCGGAGGAGGCGGTGGCAGCCATGGAAACGCCCTCATCCTCCGAGCACTGCTGCCAGGATTGGGCTTGATGCCCTCTGTTTAGCCGCGGGAGAACTCTCGATGGGACTCCTGGGATTAGTAGTTACCCATCACAAAGTCTTTACCAAGCATTAAATAACCCAGGTACTGCTGCCCATTTCGTCTCCCAGCTCTGCCTGTGGCATCTGTGTGATTTGGGAGCAAATAACCTACAGTCCCATCTCTATCCTCACTTCCTGAAAAATGGGAGGGTTCAAGCGCATCATCACCCAAGTCTCCTCCAGTCCCAACACGATTCTTTAAATGCAAATAGAAGTTTCCACAAACCTCCACCTAGGGTGGGGGATTTTATCCATCCCTGACAAAACAGAGTTTGCTAAGATGTCAGAAGGCTGTCCCCCCCGCCCCTCCCCCAACCTCCATTCTCTGCAGAAGCGCTTAGTTCAAACTCTTGGTCTGTTCCACTGAGCCTAGCCATGATCTGGAAGCTTGTTATCAAGAAAGGCAGGCTCTCCCTGGTGTGGTCCTGTCTGTACTCAGGTGAAAGGACCCAGTGGTCCTTTGGACCAGCATCTCTGACCAGAAGATGTAGGCTTTGCTTACATCCAAGCTTGGCTTAGGGGGCATTTAATAGTAGGAAGTTGTGCCATAGCATCTCAGACCATTCTCTCTCAGAACATCTCTGAAAAGCTAGGACAGGGTTCCTGAGGTTCCCCAAATCTCCACCATCTGCAGCATTCTCTGCATTATACTCCTTGCTCTCCCGTACTCTCTGGAAGTAAGACTCAGCCTATTCTGACAGGTGCATGAGGTCCATCCTGCCCACTCACAGGAGCAGTCTGCAGAATGTCCCTCTGTGTCCATCACTGGCCTGCTCCAGGAGGGGTGCCATAAAGATAGAAGGTATCTCCACTTCTCTTTGTAGAGTTCTCATTCTGGCCAGAAGGTCAGGGACACACATTCGCACAGCAGCAGCTCAGCCCCCACTGCCTTCCTGCCTGAATTCCCTCTAAACATGAATGTAGTTGGAAAGGCAGAGGTCCTGTAGTTTCCAAAAGGGACAGAGGTCTTGCAATCTGTCCCTTGGTCCACCTAGCCTGCACAGGCCTGCAGAAGACTAGCTGGGAAGATGAGAGTCAGGAGAACTCACACTTACCTGCAGCACCAGGAGCTGAGTGAGGAGAGGAGATGCTGGCTTATGTGAGGAGCACTGGAGCTCCCAAGGTTTTATACTCTATACCTGACTCATCTGATCTGACCCAGCCTCCCATGTTTGGCCTCAGTTATGTGACCCATAGCTGTCACTCCACCTGTCGATTACAGGCACCTGTCGATCACATTCATGAAGATTTTGGCATTCTTGAGATAGTGTGTGACTGGCCCCTTCTCTGATGCAACTGTGTGGCAGCGGGAATGGCTGGCCAGAGTGGATGGCACACATTGTTTCCACAACCTCTGGCAAAGGGCTCATGCTGTGAACAGAGGTCCCTGCTTGAGGACTGGGTCTCAGACTCTTGAGGTGGCCCAAGACTGGGGATCTCAGTCCTTAGTCTGAGGAATAGGACCTTTCAAATACCGCTGTTTGGCTTCTGATCCCATTGCATGGAGGTCTCAGAACTTTAGAGAGAACCTGTCCCACTTTTGCCAAAAGTTTCTCCCTCGGGGTTTCATGTGTGCTTCACTGAGGTGTTCCTGTCTTGAAACTGGCTTGAGTGAGTACACAAGCCCCCAGTAGCCAGTTCTGGGTTGCACATCATAGACAAGGCTGTAACTAATGGAACATGGGTATCTACTTTGATTTATTCCTGGGGATTTATTCTTCTGATCGTTGATACTCGCTTTACTTGCAGAGGAGCAAGGATGGACCATGTGGTCCTTCCCACCATGGCCCTTTGGCCCTGGCATCCTGTGGTCTTGTGTGACAACAGTGACCTCAGCCCATGAGGCAGCTGTGGAATGGAGAGGACTTGAGGTTAAGTGACTGGGTTTGGGTACTCCCTATGGTACTTATCAGCTGTGTCACCTTGGACAAAGTCACAGCACCTTACCCATTGTCTGCCATAGGAGGCTCTCAGTATTTGCTGACTTTTGAATGAGTAGGCTTCTGATGCTCAGTGACCTTGTCTATCAAATAAAATAATACCTGTTTCATAGACTCAGGAAGAAGGAATAGTTGTATAAAGTGTAGAAGGCGATGCTGTTCTTTTTATTGTTTTCTCCTGTTACAGCAGTCTTACCTCCAACGTGGCCCACCCTTGGACACCAAGGCCAGAAGGGAGACCAGGGATAACTTGAGGCAAGTTCTTAGTGGGAAAATAACTCAAAAATTCCCCATTGACCCTGGACCAGTAGCATCACGTCTGTGTATGAGTGGCATGCTCTCCCTTCTTTCATCACCGGAACTCAATTGCTATTGTCTAAGATATGGCATTTATATTTTGTTCCACCCATCTGTGTGTTGAAATGACAGCTCCAATAATAAATTGACTGTTAATTATGGTGGAGTTTTAATGATCAAGTGGTCCTGATTAGACTGTGGCCTTCAGAAACTTGTGAGTCTAGTTTTAGTCTGGAGGGCATGAACCCAGGCAAACCCAGATGCTCTCCTCCTGAGAGAGTAGCCAGAAGGGAGAAGCCAGGATCTATTGGAGAAAGCATGTTTCTCAGCTTGAAGCTGAGACACCAGAGAGATTTTGAAGGGAAATAAGCACCAACTAAATGACTGCCATGGGTATAACAAAGGTTGGTTTTATTTAGTTGGGAAGCACTGGAGAAGGAGGGAAGGTGTAGACCACGTACAGTCCCAGCGCTGATATGTAGGCCCATGTTGGCCTATTACTATGTGTTTTCTAGTCTGGAGGAAAATGTAAGTAAAGGGTATCAGCAGCGCATTACTAAGAAGAAAAGTCTTAGATTTTGAAATCATGGCTTTCCTAGATTTGTGTGTGTTAAAAAATATCATTTTGTTTAAAAGTGATGGCAACTCTAGGAGGTTGTAGTTTGCTTCAAGTCCTTACTTGTCAAAATATAAAAACTGGCTATCAGAGAAGAGAGAGAGATGTTACTACTCTATGAAATTCAGAAGTTTGGAAACCTCAAGTGCAGTTAACCCCACAGAGCTAATAATCTCCAAATTGTCCATGTTGGTTAGGAGGGTTCATATGATATTTTCTTTTTCTCTGTATATAAGATTGGAGATTCTAGAGCTTTATTCATTAATCCAGCCAACACAGTGTACTGAATACTACACTGGACATTAAAAGAAACCTTGTCAAAGCTGTATACAGATCTCCTTGGTGGATTCGGGAGAGGGATACTCCATGTCTGCTTCTGCGGTTCTAGAGAGTGTTTAAT
The DNA here is from genome assembly GCF_003009895.1 of Hyaena hyaena. Classification (NCBI taxonomy): domain Eukaryota; kingdom Metazoa; phylum Chordata; class Mammalia; order Carnivora; family Hyaenidae; genus Hyaena; species Hyaena hyaena. The sequence goes on from NW_024081134.1 coordinate 1,304,336, forward strand.
AAGGAAACCTTTCTAACTAGTACATTCTACTTTGTTAACATATAGAAGAGACTGATGCAGCATGGTATTGACAGCAATGTTGGATCTTGTAGGCTCTAAGTTAACCTTGTCTGAGATGTGAATATATGAACTTGCTTCTGCATTTTATCCCTCTAGACCAGAAGTAAGATACTGTGTGGACAGCAAATAATGATCACATCTCATCAAATCAGTGAGGAAATGTGGAAGTTTGTAGAATTATTACACTTGGGTAGTTGAAGTTTTTAAAGACTTTACGTGTCATATTTTTAAGATTTATAACCCTTAGATGCTTAACCCTGAATATGTGCTTGCTGGCACACCTGAGTTGTGCACCCTCACAGATTACATCTTCATTCCTGCCTATACCTGTATCCTTAGAGGTGATGGGTCAGAAAGCAAATGCTTCAGTGCCCCGTGTGATGCTAGGCATTAATAGCTGCTTGCTGAATCTTGATGGAAATGAAAGGAATTCTGGTAATTTTTATTATTTAAAAATTTTTAAACATTAACTTATTATTTTTTTAACATTAACTTATTTTTGAGAGACACAGAGAGACAGAGAATAAGCAGGGGAGGGACAGATAGAGAGGGAGACACAGAATCTGAAGCAGGCTCCAGGGTCTGAGCTAGTCAGCACAGAGCCTGACACGGGGCTCGAACTCACAAACCATGAGATCGTGACCTGAGCTGAAGTCGGATGCTTAACCGAATGAACCACCCAGATGCCCCAAAAAGAATTCTTAAAGCCTGTTGACTAATAGCTCTGGTGCAAGGGGGAACATGGTCCCTATCCCGGGCAATCCTCAGTCTGAGGGGAGATCATAGCTCTTGAATTTGGGGAGTCCACAGTCTGATAGAAGCCTACTCATCACAGTCTTTACATGTCTAAGGCTACACACATGCATCCTCATGACTGAGTGATGACAGCCTACCTAGCTAAGGGTTACAGGGCAACAGGTGCTTTATAAAGAATAAAATGGACACCGGGCAAGGGCTCAGGAGCAGCGGCAAGGGCAGGCATAGAGCTTGGAAGCCCTAAGCATTGTTTACATTCAATGGAAAAGTTTCCTCTTCTAGTCCTGCCCTGGGAGTACCTCAGAGCCTCAGGCACCCCCCACCCCCAACCCAAGGTACATATTCATCCTCTCTCTGGCCTTCCTGGATCAGCAGTTTAAAGAGGTGGTCGTCTTTGTTAGAGGTCTGGGAGAAGGACAGCTCTCTAGTGGCTCATGGCTACTAGAATTCCTTCTCCAGGAAGGTTTCCTAGGTCCATCCGCCCACTGGTTCCATCTTCTTTTCCACTTTCCCTTTCCAAGTCCTTAAGGAACAACTGTACCCGTTGCAGCCTGCTAATGACACATCCAGTAGCCTTGTTTCCTTTTTCAAGTTATAACTCTTCTTGACAGCTGGATCCCCATTAGTTCCTTATTTTGCACCCTAAGATTTAAAGAGAGTTTATAACATCCTGAGGCTTTATCTGAACATGTTTACTTTTGAATGACTCCCTTTTGGGTGGTCCTGGAGCTCATCCCTGCGTGGAGAAGGTTCCCACAGCTGAGTTGTTCCAGCATTTCTGAATAGCTTGTAGGTGCATACAGGTTGAGCAGTGTGCTCAGGGACCGCACTTGCTTGGCTTAGACACTTCCGGTGTGGACAGACTCTGGTGTATGTACTGCTGCCACATATGGGTCTTGTCCATTCCTCACAAGGGTCCTGGTGCTCACTTCCCAGGATATGTTATCCTCACTTCCCAGATAAGCAAGCGGCCCATAGAGGCTAATGGAACTGCTTTCATTTCCCCAATCTTTAAGTGCCAAAGCCAGGATTCAGACTCAGTTATTTTGATTCCAAATCTTGTGTTCTTTCCAAGTACTTCATGCCTCTTCTTTTTGAATCAATATAGGCAGACTGAGGGCATGACATCCAACACAGAATCAGGTTCACGCCTTCTCAGAGGCAGGGAACAGATCTCACTCTTGTGGATGCTCCCAGCTGCTCAAGGACAGTTCTATTAACGAGTGGACTGTGGGAGTCAAGAGGAGGTAGAGATCGACTGTTACCATTGTTAGAGGTAGATGAAGAGCCCAAGGCCCAGAGAAGCCAAACTACTTCCCAATGTCACACATCAAGACCAAGACCAGAGCCTAGGTCTCTGGCCTTTCCTCTCTAAGCTTTGCCCGCTGCAGACTTGGCTGAGGCTTTGTGGTTTCTCCAGACAAGATTATCTCTAGGTGTTGGCAGTGAGACCAGGGAGTAGTTAAAAAGACAATAAAAGTATTTCAGAGCTGAGCTGACATGTTCAGGTAAACTCCTAGGTCTGAGTGCTCTAGCCTCTGGGCCTGGAAGGAAATTGTTTATGATGAGGCCCTTCCACAGGTGGGCAGCTGCTGCATAGCCTAAGGACTCACGTAGAAACTTTACAAGCAGGAAGGAGCAGTGAAGCTGCATAGCCTAAGGACTCATGTAGAAACTTTACAAGTAGGAAGGAGCAGTGAACAGCTCTTATGTGCCCCTGGCCTGTTCCAAGATAGGCAGCATCAGAGGAGGCCTCTCAGGACTTCTGTGCATGGTGGTAGTTGGTGGCCCAAGAATGTTGATTCAGCCCATCCACTGCTAATCCACTGATTATGCACTATCCGGGGGCCGGTATCCGTGTTGCTTTAACTGACTCCCAAGTCAAAAAGAATCTGAAAATCAAAACGATATGAAGGAAAAAGCACAAAAATTTCAGACCCACAGTCTTCTAGGCTCTTTGGCCTAAAGTTTTTAATCCAAATTCGTTTAGGGGCATGCTGCTTTAGATGACCAGAACCAATATACCTCTCCTTTATTGAGGGTCATTAAAAATCAAAGCAAGGTAAGTGCTCTTTCCTAATTTTAACCTTTTTAACCCTTACAGGGTTCTTTCAGGAATTCCCCGGGGCTACAGCAGGCTTTGGATGTGATCTCTCGGACTCAAAGACAGCTAATGGGATTTACTACTGAAGACCAGAATCTGGATCCAGCCTCTGTGATTTGACCAGTAACGCTCGTTCATCAAACTTGCTGTTTACCCTTAATTTTTGTTCATTCTTCAAACTATAGCTCTCATGTCAACAGTTGAAGCTATTGTAATTGGGTGGATGATTCGTGGCAAACCTTTTGACTGCCTAGGAAAGTAGGAATGATCACAATTTAGTTTGTGTGTCTCTACAGACTTTTCCATTGGGTCCCTTCATGTGCTCAGAGAGCTCCAAGGTGAAGGGCTATGGAACTGTCATTCACACCTGGTGTGGATTCCTAGGGCCTTCCCTCCTGGACTAGGAGCAGCATCTAGGCAAGATCAGATCCTCCTAATTTTCCACTTCTCCATCTAACTCAGAGTATTTGATATATACCTGTTAATCAGTGAAGGAGATGATGAGAATTTAGTCTCCTATCCCAGGGCATATACAATCTGATTTAGTTTGCCATGGAAAGTAGTTTAAATAAATCTATTTATGGCAAACTACTTTCCCCTGACACCCCTCCCCCTCATCTTTCATTCAAGGTACCTGATTCCCCCATCATTTCCTGCTTTGTATTTTTCAGAATATTCTTTGGATCATGCTTTCCTAGAGATATTAACCACCCATGGTCCAGTGGTCAGCTTTCTGGAGGGGCCTGAAGCAGCACCTGGGGCACTTCTGAGGTTTGCGTCTCTGGTCTGTTCTGAAATGTAAGGATTAGAATCTTTCCTTTTCTGAGGTATTGGGGTCCTAGGAGCTCTGTGCTCTAAACCTATAATCTTGGGCTCACATTGTCCACCACCTCACCAACCTCAATTTCTCCACGCAGACAGTCAATCTGACATCTTTCCAGTTTCCTTTTGGTCTTTCCTTCCCAAGGCCCCACTCTGGACAGAGAGGAAAGAGAAATGAGGGTCAGAGGCAGTGATAGGTAGGATGACAAGAATTAAGGGCTCCTGGGAAAAGAGCCTAGAAGCTTTCATACCCCCCTGTCTACTAGCCTCGTTCCAGTGAGAGGCATTTTGGGTACTTTTCTTCCCCAAGAGCATGTCCCCTCACCTGAGCTTGCTGTGGAGGAGGAGGGAAGGATTTAGCAGAAGGATTGGGTGAGGAAAGTTGGCCTGTGCTATGAGTAACCTTTGCAGAGTATCATTACCCAGGGCGGATATAATTGCTGGGGATTAAGAAAAATATGTGGGCAGGTTACAGTTGCCTTAAATCCTTCTAGATTAGCATATATTACTTGGGGTCTCAGAGGAAGGATTATTTTAGCTTCTGAATGTTCCCTGGCAGTGAATCCCCTGGTAGTGGAACTGGCCCCTTACTTTCTAGTAAGTCATTCTGCTGTAAAATGCAAAGAAAAACAAAAACAAAAACAGAAACCAAATAGCCTTACTACGACTAACTTGGAAAGCAAAGCAGAGGAAAAAATTTACATTTAATTCTAGTATTTAAATACAACTGGTGTTTAAGTCTTGGTTAGTACTTTCATCTTGCTCTCTTTTTCCTTCTTACTTATACTTTCCTTTCATATAAACTCTCCATTTTGGGTGCTGATTTTCCATGTGACATTTTCATCATTCACATATCCCCATGATCCTCCATTAGTTTTAGTGGCTGTGCTCCTTTAGCTGTTCTCTATCTTTTTTTTTTTTTTTTTTTCTAGGAGAGAGAGAGAGAGACAGCGTGAGCAGGGGAGGGTCAGAGAGAGAGGGAGTGACAGACTCTGAAACAGCCTTCAGGCTCTGAGCCGGCAGTCAGCACAGAGCCCGACGCGGGGCTCGAACCCACGAACCGCGAGATCATGACCTAAGAGAAAGTTGGATGCTTAACCGACTAAGCCACCCAGGCGCCCCAGCCGTTCTCTATCTTACTTATCTTATTTCCAGGTGCCCTTTGAACTCTTTAAGACCTCATTGTTGAGGGGCGCCTGGGTGGCTTAGTCGGTTAAGCGTCCGACTTTCGCTTAGGCCATGATCTCGCGGTTCGTGGGTTCGGGCCCCGCGTCGGGCTCTGTGCTGACTGCCAGCTCGGAGCCTGGAGCCTGTTTCAGTCTGTGACTCCCTCTCTCCCTGACCCTCCCCTGCTCATGCTGTCTCTCTCTCTCGTAGAAATAAATAAAACATTAAAAAAAAAAAAAAAAGACCTCATTGTTGAATTGGGTGTTGGTTGTCTCCCTGATAGATTGCTAATTATCTTTATCTTCCTTTATGTGCACAGAGTGGCTTCACAGTAGGTGAGGAGAAAGGTTAGTTGCGTGAGGACCAATACCCAACCCTTTAGTTCTCATCTCTGCTGATTCTCTTTGTGCAGAACCTAGTGCCTCGGTTCCCCTTGACTCTGTCTAACTCCACAGGATCATTGTGTTCCCTCAAATGTTGTTTTCATTTTGTCTCCATCTATCCCTCACAGGGCCAGGAGTCCCTTGGGAATGTGTGATCAGAAACAATTCCCTCTTTAAAAAAATTTTAATTCCCTTATAGTTAATGTACAGTGAAATAATTAGCATCAGGTATACAACACAGTGATTCAACACTTCCACTCGGTGCTCATCATAGGTGCACTCCTTAGTCCCCGTCACCTATTTTGCCCATCCCTTCTTGCAACCATCTGTTTGTTCTCTATAGTTAAGAGTGTTTCGTAACTATAGTTTTTTTGTTTTACCTCTCTCTCTTTTTCTTTGCCCATTTGTTTCATTTCTTAAATTCCACCTGTGAGTGAAATCATATGGTATTTGTTTTTTCTGACTATTTCGCTTAGCGTTATACTTTCTAGCTCCATTCATGTTGTTGCAAACTTTTTCATGTGTGAGGGGGAGGGGGAGAGTAGAAGTAAGGGGCAGAGAAAGAATCAGCAGTTTAATGGGGAATTTGGAAAACAAGTCACTTAGGGCAATAGTAGTCAAGTGCCCATGGGATAAGGGGATGCAGAGAAAGAAACCACTGGATAAGCTTTCTCTGGAAGCGGTGTTTCGAGTTGGGATTGGAAAATAGTGAAAACTGTAGATAAGTTTCTACACCTTTGGGCTTTGGTTCTCATATTGCCTTCACGTGCAGATGGCTGGGTGTGCGTATGTGATGTGTGTGCATGTGTGTGATGTGTATATGTCCATGTGTGATGCATGTGTGAATGAATGATGTGTATGGACACATATAATGTGTACCTGTCTGTGTGTATATATGCACACATGTCTGTGTGTACATGTTACATACTTATACATGTATGTAGGCATGTGTGATACGTGTATGTGTCACTGAGTCTGTTTGGGGTGTGTGTCCGTATGTCCAGGTGTACATGTTATATGTATACACATATATGTGTATCATGTGTGTATATATGTCAGTGTATATGTGTTTCTGTCTCCTTTCCACAGACTTCAGTATCTTTCCTCACATCAGACCCTTCCTCATAGAACCTTTTCCCTCTCTCCTGGGAATGTTGGCCCTGAAATTGCTGTCCTCCAGACTCCAGGGTCCACAGTACCTGTATTACGTGTCAAACTGGCCCACATTATTTTCCATTGTGTCTCTAGCCATAGTAGTAGATTTGCCCAGTTAGGTCATGCTTCAGCTAAAAGTCTGCAGGATGGATCCCAGATTTCTTAGTCCAAAGGGCCTTTTGTGGTTCAGTACAGCCCATGTCTGACTGTTCCCCTATAGAAGCATTTTGCTGCAAACAAACTCAATGACCCTCTCCTTCACTGATCTAGGCTGTGTTTAATGACTTTGTATTTTTCCTATGCTTTTCCTATATCTGTTAATGCCCCTTTTCCTTGATTTGTCTAACTTCTATTTTCCTTTCAATATTCTATCAGACATCATTCTTCCAAGAAACCTTGCCCAATACCCCCATCTGATAGAGGGAGCACCTTATCTGCAGCACAGTAATCCTGCCCCCACCACATTGGGGGCTCCTCGCACCTCAAGCATCCAGCGCATGCTTGGTGCAACCTGCAGTGGATGCTGCTAGAATGGAGGAATGAATAACGTACTCCACATGTGCCCTCATCTAGAATTGTCAGTGACCTGGATATTGTGTTTTAGCCTGGGTGGGGAACATATTAAGTCTCTGTCCAATTTCATTTCCCAGACAAGATTGTTTGCTCCTGGAGGGAAGGGTGGCTTTGGAGCTCTCAGTAAAGCTGGAGCCTATGGCTACACCAGGAACTGAGGCAGTGTTTATTGAAGGAAAAGAAAAAAGGAAAGAATGAAGTGGAGAACAGAAAGAAGGAAGGGAAGAAGAGAGAAAAGGAAGGCAAGGAGGGCAGGAGAATTCTTGAAAGCTTTATAACAATGTTGGTTTGAGTCTGACCAGAATACTTACTTTATTTCTCTTGCCAAATTTGGGTTCTCTGATCTAATTCTGGCAACTTCTTGAAATTATAAGACCTGTTAGCCCCCCCCACCAAAGAAGGAGATAATCAGACATTATATCATTTTAGAAGATTTCTGAGGGTTTTTAAGCTTGAGGCTTTTTGCTGTGATTTCAGTTCAAATAGATTGATATTAATATCTGATTAAATTATTCATGGTAGTTAATTGCCTTCCATGATTAATTAAGACATTTTACTCCTCATAATCCCTTCAAGATCCTATATAGATTACAGAGGAGTTACACAAAGTGAGGTGTGCTTTGCACTGGTGAATCACAAACATTGCTTATTGTAATAGCTATGTACTACTTTCCTCCCTCCCATATGAAAATATTAAAGTTTGTGCTAGACCATGTATTCAATTCCTGAGCTATTCCTAAAATAGTTTTGGACTTTGGGGTAAGTCACTCGACCTTACATTAAAATAAGGTATAAATAAAGTAATATCAACCTTATAGTTATTGAGTTAGCATATGAAAGAACCAAATTTCAACACTGGATCATGGAATGAGCATTTCTAATTGAGGAGAAAAGATTAGAAAACAGAATCTGGGAATATAATCACTTGAGTATTTGAGAATGAAGAGAAAAAATATTCTTCCCCATCTCTCCCTTTAAAAAATGAAAACGACTTCTTACATTTGAGATTGTGGATGGAGGTGGAAAATCTTTCTTATACACATGTAAATATGTAACTTGGTGATAATTTGCAAAAGGAATGGATAAAATATTATTAAAATGTTACCCTGGGGGCACCTCCCTGGTTCAGTCCATGCAGCATAACTCTTGGTCTGGAGGTTTTGAGTTCAAGCCCCACATTAAGCATGAGATTATCTGTTTAAAAAAGGGAAAAAAAATCTTTGGGAGTGCCCAGCTGGCTCAGTGGGTAGGGCATCTGACTCTAGATATCAGAGTTGTGAGTTTAAGCCCCACCTCAGGGGCTGAGTTTACTTAAAAAAAAAAAAGTTACTTTGACCTTCAAAAATATCCTAATGGTTTTAATATTTTCATTCGTTTACTAACTTGGATAAATTGTCAAAGTAATACTTTAATCCTCTCTTCATGCCATGAGTAGAATACAAAGGCTATAGTTTTATTTTCTCAGGGCGCCTGGGTGGCTCAGTAGGTTAAGTGTCCAACTTTGGCTCGGATCATGATCTCATGGCTCATGAGTCAGAGCCCCGCATTGGGCTCTCTGCTGTCAGCTCAGAGCCTGGAGCCTGCTACTCTGTCTCCCTCTCTCTCCCTGCCCCTCCCTGCCTCGCACTCTGTCTCTCAGTCTCTCTCTCAAAAAAAAAAAAAAAAAAAAAATTCAATAAATAAATAAAATAAAATTTGAAATATTTTCTAGAAATATTTATCTATACTTTTGTACTATGTTTAATGTGTATTAGAACAAGCAGTTCAGATTTATAATTTTTATGGATATTATTGCCTAGGATGAAGTAAAATAAAGTAATACTGTGACAATACACCTTTTAAAAAAATTTTGCCCAAGTAAAAACAGTGCGTTGATCTAGAGAAAAGTATTAGTAATACAGGGATGACATGGACATGGGAAAAACTGTGAAGGAGGTATGCGAATTTACTGAGGTTTTGGAAACCTTAAGTTACAACACGGGCACTGCTTTTTTCCTTTGGAGGATTCCAAACATCTTCCTGGGAAATACAGACTGGTGTAGAAGTCAGGCCTGAGGTTCAGCTGTGCCTGGGGAAAGGATCCAACTGTGAAAGCAGGCCCATCTCTGGAAACAGCATGGCCCTGGGGAACAGTAAGCCTCAGGAGCCGACCCAGAGCAATGCCTTCAGGCACAGACCAGAATCACCCAGAAGCAGTGTGTCTTCTGAGTTGTACTCTTTCCTTTGGAGCCCCCAGACTCTTACATTCTATACCCAGCTTATCCTCAGAAATGGTCTCTGCATTGTGGGTGAGACTTTGATGACAGAACGGGTGTCAGGAGACAAGGGGCAGTCCACTCATCAACTGGTTGTGGGACTGCATATACATTACTTAACCTTTCTAGGGCTACGTCTCTAGGTATAAAAGGTTTTGATTTGCCTATGATTTGAGGGTGTTGGGAGGATTAAACAAGATCTATTATTTGGAAATGCTATTGGAAAATTACAGGTGTTCGATTAAATGTCAAACTCAAGGAAAGATTGTACAATTCATTTAAGATGTACAGAGTGTAGGCATCTGATATTTGTTCAAAGAGCTTTTCCATCTGGAGGGGCACATGATTTGTAAGGTTCAGAATTATATTTGGAAGAATGAAGCTCTAATGGTAAAATGTCAGGTATCATTGAGGGGCTGAGGGTGGAGATATGATCAGGAGAAATCTTTCCAGAGTAGATTTTCTCCAGTGGGGTTGCCTTCCCTAAGGCTAATGTTGGGCTTGGGATCTGGCTGGCCTTGTCCCTTTTGCCCAGTTTTCTCCCATGTTCTCTGAGTCACTCATTTAGTACTTAATACTGTTATTACCAATGTTGACAATGACCATTTTTTGAGCACATATTATGTGACAAGCACTATGTTCACTGTTTTAGTGTTTCTTCATTTAAACCTTACTACACACTGTGAGGCTATTACCCATGTTTTATTTTATTTTATTTATTTATTTTAAAATGTTTATTCATTTTTGAGAGACAGTGTGAGCAAGAGAGGGGCAGAGAGAGAGGGAGACAGAGGATCCAAAGCAAGCTCTGCTCTGACAGCAGCGAGCCCAATACAGGGCTCAAACTCATGAACTGTGAGATCATAACCTGAGCTGAACCTGGGCACTCAACTGACGAAGTTGCCAGGTACCCCTATTACTCACATTTTATAGATGACAAAAGTGTGGTCTGAGGAGCACCAAGAACTTGTCTGAGGTCACATGCTCAAAAGTAACTGAACCAGAATTATAGGTAAGTCTGTTTGACTCCAAAGCCCATGGTCTTCAGACTCTGCTATCTTATGGGATACAAGTCAGCAGCAACATCAGCATCAGCAAATGTTTTCTGAGAGGTGTGTCATTGTCATCCACTGCTCTAGGCATGGGCAAAACATACACATACAAATCCTCCTCTGGGCTAAGACCTCTGAGGAACCTGGAAAATTCAGGACCTTTAGGAGCTGGAAATAGGGGCACCTGGGTGGCCCAGTCAGTTAAGAGTCCGACTTTGGCTCAGGTCATGATCTCACAATTCGTGGGTTTAAGATCCACTTTGGGCTTTGTGCTGACAGCCAGCTCAGAGCCTGGAGCCTGTTTCAGGTTCTGTATCTCCCTCTCTCTCTGACCCTCCCCTGCTCACGCTGTCTCTCCCTCTCTCAGAAATAAATTAAAAAAAAAAATAAAAAAATTTTTAAAAAAGATGTTAAAAAAAAGAAGCTGGAAATAAAGCTAACTTATTTAGTTTCCATGATGGAATTGGGGACATTATTGTGGCTCTCTTCAACAGGGGATGTCCAGGCTTTGGGACCGCAGGTCAACCTTGCTTTGGGCTGAATGGAAAGGAGGTTCTCAGCCAAGCCAGATATTATGCAGTCCAAGAGGTCTTTTCCAACACTGAGTTACGTGCCCTCTTTCTGAGCCCTTAAAATGGCCTGAGCTAGCTATCTATCTATCTATCTATCTATCTATCTATCTATCTATCATCTTAGAGAGAGGGAGAAAGAGAGAGTTTCAAACAGGCTCTACATTTAGCGCAGAGCCTAGCATAGGTTCTCATGATCCTGGGATCATGACTGAACTAAAATCAAGAGTTGGATGCTCAACTGACTGAGCCACTCAGGAACTCCTATTATTGTATTTTCAGAAACCACTTGCCATACTGTGTTTACATTATGTGTTAATATCCATCTCCCTTGCCAGGCTTAGAAATTGAGGGTAGAACTGAAACTTATTGATCATACTTCTAGTACTTAGCCCAGTGTCTGTCATGCAGTGGTGACCTATAGATGTGGAGAAATGTAATAACCAAGGCGATTGTACCCACTAGGGAGCAGGTAACCAGATATTTGAAAGAAGAGGAAGAAGAAGAGGAAAGAGTAAGGTTTTAAGGATGCTCGGCATTTGTGGCTCCAGAAGGAAGATAAGCTTGTCACCATGAGTAGGTCACCATCTCTGGTTGGGAGACTTTAGAGATGCCACTACCACCACCATCATTATCATCACTGCTTAAAACATGACTACAGACAGGATATATGGATGCTACCCTTAATCCTGAGCCTTGCTCAGTAAATGTCAGATCATGTCAAGCCAGTAATTTCAGGGGAAAGCACGAAAAGAGTTGAGAACATGGTGATGGTAATTGCTTCCTGTGTGCCTAATCCCTCAGAAAATCAAATGTGAGACAGTAGAGGTGCTTCAGCCAAGCTCTTGGTTGATGAGGATGGAATTAACTTGGTTTGAGTCGAACTTACTTGTTGCCTTTGCTGAAATGTGTCTCAGAAATGCTCCTGAATTCCAGAGATGCCATGGCTGTTGTGGTTACTCTGTTTGCACAGGATGTTAGAGGCACAGCAATTTTTTTCTTTAAAATAAGTTGTGTTCTGATTCCTAAGCCTAATTGCTCACCTTGCTATCTGGGGCAGAACAGGCCAAGTGTCCCTGAGCAGGGCTCCGTGTTTGTGGAGGTATTGAGCGAGGTGTGGCTGGTGGGGCCGTGCCAACACCACTGGAATGTGACCTCACACTTCTACCTGTTGACCTCTCCCTACAGGAAATGGCAACTCGTAGGATCTGACAGGTCTGGCCAAGGCTACCCCATGGTAGAAAGACCTGAAGAGCCTCCCTTGGTGGGCTTACCTTACTCTGTCTTCGCATTTTTCTTTCTCTCAAATGCACACAGAAATTGCCATCCTGGACAAATCCAAAATGATGTGGACATGGAAGACTGAGATCCAGAACAAACTGCTGTGGCTGGGAAGGAGAAAGTGCTATCCTACAGTCCAACCCCTCCCCCCCCGGGAAGTGTCATCCCCTTGGCTGCTCTCACTTCAGTCCATGTGCTTTCCCCTCTTCTTGTCCTGCCAAACAGCAGCAGCAAAGTGGGGAGGGACTTTGGTCTAAGCAGCCAGGTAATCAGCCTTACATAGAGAGGTGCTTTTTTTGCTTTGTGCCTAGTTTGAATTCAACATCTTTTCCCATCATCTCCAATGCCATGGCCACCAAGCCTATATCGCATTGTTTCAATACTAGTGCTAGTAGTTTCAATACTAAAGTGCTCCAACAGCATCGTCATTACCACTATCGCCACTACTACCCTGGCCAATTCTGCTCATTCTCATCATTGCTGCTACCACCTCCACCAGCTCCACCACCTCTACCACCTCTGTCATCCCCACTGCCACCACTTCCACCATCCCCACTGCCATCACCACTATCACATCTACTCCCTTTAGCTGGACTGCCACTGTCATCACCATCGTCACTTCAAGCATCTTCTTCACTACTGACACCAACGGTCACCGCCACCGCAGTCACTGCCACCACCACCACCAGTTACCATCTCCATCATGTCCACCAACATCACTGTTACCACTGCTACTGTTACCATGATTCATTTCACCCTTACCATCATTACCACCGCTATCACCATCACTACTTGTTTTCACCACCAGTGTTGTAACTAGCATGGGGAAGAGAAGGTTTAGGAGTTGATGGATGAATGAATCTTTGAATGATTAAAAGTCTGTAGAACAATAGTTAAAGTTACTTAAGGATGTGTAAAGAAGTTAGAAAAATGGATAGAAAGTAAAAGGAATTAGAATTACGTCTTGGTGAATACAAGCACGGTGTTTCATTCAGCTAGGGCAGACAAGAAGGGTTAGAAGTTTGATGATAAAAGATGATGAGTAAGTTGGAGCCTGTTAAGTTTATTTGCCTAAGCTGTCAACCAGCTGGAGTGGGCCAGTAGGTGGCCTTGCATCCCATTCACTCACTGATGCTTGTATCCCCTCTAAAGAATTCCTTAAGGGGCGCCTGGGTGGCTTAGTCGGTTGGGCGTCTGACTTTCGCTTAGGTCATGATCTCCCCGTAGTGGGTTCGAGCCCCGCGTCGGGCTCTGTGCTGACTGCCAGCTCAGAGCCTGGAGCCTGTTTCAGAGTCTGTATCTCCCTCTCTCTCTGACCCTCCCCTGCTCACGCTGTCTCTCTCTCTCTCTGTCTCCTAGAAATAAATAAAATAAAAAAAAAAAAAAAAAAAAAAAAAAAAAGAATTCCTTAAGAGTGGCAATCTAAGCTGTAGATCATCAATTCTTTCAGGATTAAGGAACTCATTTAACTTGAAATAACTGGTTCCTTCTAGCTATGTTTATTTTGTAAGTTTCTAATCATTCTACAATACTGAAATACATTGTCTTCTCAAAAGCTAAGCCATTTTAGGTCAGGGTAATATTCTTCCTGGACACCATTTCCAGTCCTTGTTCATAAATCTTGTTGCCTTGCACAGGCAGCCAGTGTTATAGTTTGCTATGATTTTTTTTAGTAAGTCATTGTCTCTCATTTATGTACATATTTAGGAATAATGTAGTATTGGATATTGTGTACATTTGTGTGTACACATACTTTCTGTGTCTATCTGTCTCTTACTTTTTTTTTTTTTTCACTCAACAGTAGATTAGTAGATGGGGATGCGAGTGGACTCTAGGGCCAGACTGCGTGGATTCATATCACAGCTTTGCCACTTGTTATTTGCATGATCTAAATTTTTGACCCTCCTTGAGGCAAACCATGAGAGACTCTTGAATGCCGAGAACAAACTGAGAGCTGATGGGGGTGAGGGAGAAGGGAAGGGGAGGGATGGGCATGGAGGAGGGCACTTGTGGGGATGAGCACTGGGTGTTATGGAAACCAAGTTGACAATAAACTATTTAAAAAAATAAATTATTGACCCTCCTTTAGCTTCAGTGTCCTCCTTTGTTAATTGGGATTATAGTATGCCTAGATCCATTAGGTTCATGTGTGGATTAAATGAATTAATTTATGTAAGCACTTAGATCAGTGCCCTGCACAGACTGTGGGCAGGCATAAAGTCAATTGTTGCTTTTATTCCTTAGTAATGTTTTGGTTCTGCCACAGTTTATTTAGCCATTGAATTGATGGCCATGTAGATTGCTTTGATTTTTCACTTTTGCATATAAGGCTTCCACGCATATTTTTATATATGCTTTCTTATACACATGAACAATAGTTTCTCAATGATAGAGAAGATGTAAAATTGCTGCATTTATCATTTTAAAGACTTTATTAGAAAATTATGAGTAGATACCTGCTTTCTCTTTCTTCCACCTGTTGGTTTTAGTTATTCCTTTGGGCAGCCTGAGCCATAGATCAGCTCTGAAGTAGTAGACCCCACTGGTTAAGACTAGTAACTTTTGTTCAGATGAATTTTGAGGGTAAGGGGGTCATGTTTTGAGGAAGCTTATTAAACATTTATATACAATAATTTATTTAATTACTATGATGTGGTAATGACTACATGACTATCCCCACTTTACTCACTAGGAAATGGAGGCAAAAAGAAGCAATATAAGTACTCAGGGTCACACAACTGTAAGTGGTGATTCTTTGTACAGGTGCAAACATTGAATCAGTACATGTAAACTTTCTTAGTATCATGCTCAACATACAGAAAACATGCAATCGATATTGGTGTTATACTAGGATTAATTGGTGACTATTAGCACTATAGAATTATTATTACTGTCACTACCTTACTACTCTCAGATTGTGATAAAGCTTATCTGTGGCGAGGCGCCTGGGTGGCTCAGTCAGTTAAACAACCAACTTCGGCTCAGGTCACAATCCCACGGTTTGTGTGTTCGAGCGCCACATTGGGCTCTGTTCTGACAGCTAGCTCAGAGCCTGGAGCCTGTTTCGGATTCTGTGTCTCCCTCTCTCTCTGACCCTCCCCTGCTCACGCTGTGTGTGTGTGTGTGTGTGTGTGTGTGTGTGTGTGTGTGTGTGTCAGAAATAAATAAAACATAGTAGCACTCTCAATAGCCAAAACATGGGAAAAGCCTAAGTGTCCATCAATGGACGAATGGATCAAGATGTGGTTTATCTATACAATGGAATACTACATGGCAATGAGAAAGAATGAAATCTGGCCATGTGTAGCAACATGGATGGAACTTGAGGGTGTTATGCTGAGCAAAATAAGTCAGGGAGAGAAGGACAGATACCATATGTTTGCACGTATAGGAGGATTAGGAGGAACTTAACGGAGGACCATGGAGGAGAAGAAGGGGAAAAATAGTGGGGGAGAAAGAGGGAGGCAAACCATGAGAGACTCTTGATGCTGGGAACAAACTGAGGGCTGATGGGGGTGAGGGGGAGAGGAAGGGGGGTGATGGGCATGGAGGAGGGCACTTGTGGGGATGAGCACTGGGTGTTATATGGAAATCAACTTGACAATAAACTATTTAAAAAAGAAAATAAAGAAAATAAAGTTATTGGAACACACACACAGAAAAAGAAATAAATAAAACGTTGAAAACAATTTAAAGCTTATCCATGAGGAGTCCACTTTGTTTGTCTTAACAAAATGATATGAAAATGTGGTTTCAAGCCTCGGTTGGCCAGTCTAATTTATTCTGTTCCATAGCCACAAACTACATTCTTAAACTTTGAGAAAGTTGCCGCAATTAGCACCCTGGTGTTTGCCCATAGATAAGATACATCCACATATAGTTAAATGTGGATGCACATAAATTCTCATTTGTGATGGGGCAGAAGCCAGGGGTGGGGAGCTGAGTTGTACTGGATGCCCACAAGAGAGTAATGGGGGCCTGTATTTGGCCATTGAGGAGGACAGGTCAGCTGGCTTGGGATGCTGGAGCACTAGAGGCAGACTATGAAAAGCATTCCCTTCTGGAGGGAACGGCATCTATGGATGCAGTAAGCACTACTGTGGGGTGGAAGACGCAGTTACTGGGATGAAGAAAACCCAGCCCCTGACCTCCAGGGTTTACATGGTAGCCCAGAGGACAGAACTGTTGATGCATGTGTGCACCACGGTGACACCCAGGAACATACTCTAGATGTGCGTACAAAGTGTGGTGGAACAGAAGGAACAGAAGGGTGGGCAGAAATTTGAGGCAGAGGGAGAGGCACTGAGAAGGCACGGGTGTAACCCAGCAGGGTGTGTGCAGGCCACTGCAGGGCCAGGAGGGAAGACTGTGTGGTGTGGTGCACGTGAGGAGGGAGGAGGAGGGAGGGGTGAGGCATCATGAAGGAACCTGAAAGCCATGTTAAGGAGTTTTGACTTTTACCTTAAAGGGTACGGGCAGCCACCGAAGGTTTTTATTTTTTTTCTAGAAGGAAAAACAGCATGACTACATCTTAATTGTCCAAGGTGCTTCTTCAAATACTGGCACCCTGAAGAAAAGCGGGGCTGCCTTGAGGTGAGAGCAGACTTGTGGGGGAGAGAGCACAGTGAGAATGGAGTCCAGGCAGGAGCTGGCAGCAGCCTGAGGAAATGTTACAGGGTGGGTCTTGTAACCATGACCGAGTTTGAGTGACTGCATTGGCTGGTCTGATAATCTCATGAGGAACACACAAATAAATCATAGAATACCTTTGCCCTGATCAGTAGTTACAGAGTTGTTTCATTTAATCATTATAATAACTTGTGATTTGGTCATCATTGTTCCTCCCACCTGGCAGCTGAGTAAATGAAGGCTCAGGGAAGTCAAGAAAGTGGCTTCAGACCCCATAGTGTGCGAGTGCCAACGTTTATTTGGCACAATTCAGCACTCCTTTGCTGCCAGGAGTGTCCCCAAATGCCAGGGAAGTGACTGCAGGGTTTATTTTGCTGCTGATCTCTAGAATGGGCCATCACTCTGTGTGGCTGCAGAAAGCTGCAGTGCCCAGAGGTGATTCCTTCTGTGGTAAAGTGGCCCCACAGGGCCTCATCTGGTGTGTGAGGTGATGGCCAGATATCCCTCTGAGGAGGAGGGGTGTGGGGGACCCCAAGAGCTAAATGTTCTCCAGGCAGTTCCCTCCTCCCAGGGTGGAGGCTGCAGGTGAGACCTCCAGGTCTGGCAAGGGCAAGAAGTCTGTGACTTTCATCACAAGGGAATGATTGGATCAGCATAAATCCATCATCGCTTCTGGAAAAACTGCTCCCAGGACATGCCTGACTCTGGCAACAGAGCTTAGCAGGGCAGTTTGGCAACCTGGCCCTCCAGGTGCTGCCTTTCTTCTGCAACGTTTCGGTGACAAGAAAAAGGGATTTCTTAAATGCGCAGCTGTAAGAGTAAGTGGGTGGAGGGGGCTCTGGTGAAACGAGGTACAACCTTATGCTACCCTGCAAGGCCCTCTCTGCATCAAGACCCTGGATCTTGGCATTTCTGTATTAACCACACCTCTGAGTTAAGGAAAGTGGGATGCCTTTCATACTTTCTTTGGTTCTTTAGATACAAGCACACCTCATTTTATTGCACTTTGCTTCATTATGCTTTGCAGATATTGTATTTTTATAAATTGAAAGTTGTTGCAACTCTGCATGGGAAAAAAAACCCTATTGGTACCATTTTTTCCCCACAGCATTTGCTCACATCATGTCTCCATGCCACATTTTGTTTAATTCTCACAATAGCTCAAACTTTTTCATTATTATTATATTTGTTATGGTGATCTGTGATGAGTGATTTTTAATGTTACTATTATAATTGTTTTGGGGGACCGTAAACCACATCCATATAAAAATGGCAAACTTAATCATAAGTGCATGTGTTCTGACTTGTGTGGGTGCTGACCAGACATTTCCCTGCCTCTGTCTCTCTCCTTGGACCTCACCATTCCCGACACACATAATATTAAAATTAGGCCAGTTAATAATCCTACAATGGCCCTTAAGTGTTCAAGTGAAAGGAAGAGTCACAAATCAAAAGCTAGACAATGACTAAACTTAATAAGGCATGTTGAAAGCCAAGATAAGCCAAAAGCTAAGTTTCTAGTGCCAGAGAATTAGCAATGTTATGAGTGCAAAAGAAGTGTTCTTGAAGGAAACTAAAAGTGCTACTCCAGTGAACACACAAATGATAATAAAGTGACAGCCTGTTTGCTGATATGAAGAAAGTTTTTGAAGTCTGGATAGAAGATCAAACCAGTCACAACACTACCTCTAAAACAAAGCCAGATTCAGAGCAAGGCCCTAAGTCTTTTCATTCCTGTGAAGGCTGAAAGAGGTGAGGAATTTGCAGAAGAGTTTAAAGCTAGCAGAGGTGAGTTCATGAGGTTTAAGGAAAGAAGCCACCTCCACAACATAAAGGTGCAAGAGGAAGTGGCAAGTGCCGATGTCAAAGCTGCAAAGTTATCCAGACGATCTCGCTAAGATCACTAATAAAGATGGCTACAAAAAACAACAGGGCTTCAATGTAGATAAAATAGCCTTAAATAGGAAGAAGATGCCATCCATCTAGAACTTTCATAGCTAGAAAGCAGAAGTCAATGCCTGGCTCCCAAGCTTTAAAGGACAAGCAGATTCTCTTGTTCAAGGCTAATGCGGTGGTGACTTTAACTGGAAGTCGGTGCTCTTTGACCATTCCAAAACCCCAGGGCCCTCAAGAATGATGCTGAATCTATTCTGCCTGCACTCTAAAAATGGCACCATAGAGCTTGGGTGACAGCACATCTGTTTCCAATATAGTTTATAGAATATTTTAAGCCCACTGTTGAGACATAATGCTCAGAAAAAAGATTCCTTTGAAAATGTTACTGTTTTTTTTTTTTAATGTTTTATTTATTTCTAGGAGAGAGAGAGAGAGACAGCGTGAGCAGGGGAGGGTCAGAGAGAGAGGGAGACACAGAATCTGAAGCAGGCTCCAGGCTCTGAGCTGGCAGTCAGCACAGAGCCCGACGCGGGGCTCGAACCCACGAACCGCAAGATCATGACCTAAGCGAAAGTCAGACGCTTAACCGACTAAGCCACCCAGGTGCCCCTCAAAATGTTACTGTTAATTGACAATGCTCCTGGTCACCCAGGAGCTCTGATGGTGATATACAATAATATTAATCTTGTTTTCATGCTTGCTAACAACATCCATTCTGTGGCTCCTGGACCAAGGAGTAATTTTAACTTTCAAGCCTTACTATTGAAGAAATACATTTCATAAGGCAAAAGCTACCCTAGATAGTGATTCCTCTGATGGAACTGGGCAAAGTAAATGGAAAACCTTCTGGAAAGGATTTGCCATCCTAATCCCATTAAGAACATTCATGATTAATGACCAGAGGTCAAATTGTCAACATTAACAGGGGTTTGGAAGAACTTGACTCCAACCCTCTTGGGCGACTTTGAGTGGTTCCAGACTTCAGTGGAGACAGTAACTGCAGGTGTGGTAGAAATAGCAAGAGAATGAGAATTAAAAGCGGAGCCTGAAGATGGGACTGAATTGCTGCACCCTCATGATTCAAACTTGAATGGAGAAGGAGTGGCTTCTGATGGATGAGCAAACACAGTGGTTTCTTGAGATGGAACCTGCTCCTGGTGAAGATCTATGAAGACTATTGAAATGACAACAAAGGATTCACAATATTACCTAATATTATATTACCTAATATTATACCTAATATTATACACCTAATACACTTCGTAAAGTGGCAGCAGGGTTTCAGAGGATCGACTTTGATCCTGAAAGTTCTTACCGTGGGTACAATGCTATCAAATTACATCCTATGCTACAGAGAAATCATTCATGAAAGGAAGTCAATTGATGGAGCAATTCCATTGTTGTCTTATTTTAAGAACTTACCACTCCCATCTCCCTCAACCTCCACCCTGACCAGTCAGCAGAGCAAGACCACATTTTCCTGCCTGGTGAATGTGGATATTAACAGTACCTCCTTTACTGAGTTGCCATGACTTGCAAGTGGCCTAATCTAAGGGTAAGCCCTTAGATCCTGGCCTGTCCCACAGTGAGCACAAAATCCTTGGCTATCATCATTATCGTTATTGTTTTTACGGGCGTCAACCTATCATTCTGAGAGAATGTCCCAATTTTAACTCCCACAAGCATTGTATGAGAGCATTCATTTCCACACACCTTTGTCAACAGGGGGTATTATCATTCCTCTTATTATTTCATTGTTTGCCAACCTGATAAGAACATGTTGCTTTAACTTTACTTCTTTGATTACTAGTGATAAACATTCTTTTTGATGTCTTTGTTGGTATTTATTTATTCATTAGTGAATTTTCTATTCATTATTTATTTTTTTGTTTGGAATAAATTGTTCATCTTTTCTTTATGGATTTCTTTAATATATTAATAATGTATGTTAACCTTTTGCTGGTCATATATGTTATAAATGTATTTTTTTCAGTTTTTCTTGCTATTTAATTTTGTTTCTTTTTTAATGTTCGTTTATTTTTGAAAGAGAGGGAAACAGAGCGTGAGCAGGGAAGGGGCAGAGACAGAGGGAGACACAGAATCCGAAGCAGGCTTCAGGCTCCAGTCCAATGTGGGGCTCAAATTCATGAGCTGTGAGATCATGACCTGAGTTGAAGTCGGATGCATAACTGACTGAGCCAACCAGGCGCCCCAATTTAATTTTGTTTCTACTTATAGACACAGAAATCGTATTTTTTTTTTTTTGCTGTTCTTTCCTATTATGCTTATGTACTGAAAAGATTACCATGAGATAACTTGCCTGTATTTTTCCAGTTTTTCTTTTTATAATTTTTACTTTTATTTTTTGAATTCAAATGAAATTAATTTGGAATTTTAATAATTTCCCCACTTTTTGGTTTGTTAATTAATTATTATAGACTAAACTATATATTGTGGTTTGTTTCTTGGCTGTCTATTCTTTTCCTATGTTTGTATGTTAAATTTTTTGTAGCTTTTTAAAATACTTTAATATTTGTTGATACAAGTCCACTTTTCACTAATTTTTAAAGAAATGTTTTTTTGACTATTATCATCTGATTATTTCCATAATTAAACTCTAGAATAATTAGTCACTTCTAAGAAGAATACTGATTTTGATTAGCATTGCATTCATTTCATAAATTAATTTGGGGAGAATTGATGTTTTTACTGTTTGCATTTTCCTACCAAGAAACATGGAAGTTATCTCTTACTTAATCAAGATATTTTAAAATAAGTTGTTTTAGATTTATAGAAAAGTTGCAAAGATAATACAGGATTCCTGTTCACCCTGCACAGTTTTCCCTATTGTTAACATCTTACATTATTGTAGTACATTTGTCACAACTAATGAACAAATATCGATATATGTTATTATCAACTAATGTTCATACTCAATTTGTCCATCTATTCGTTTCCACCTAATGTCTTTTTTCTACCCCAGCATCAGGATAACATATTGGTCACCGTGACTCTAGACTGTGGTAGTTTCTCAGACTTCATTTGGTTTTAAGACCTCAATCATTTTGAGGAATGATGGTCAGATATCTTGTAGAATTTTCCTCAGTTTGGGTTTGTCTTTTTTTTTTTATGATAGACTAAATATTGTGTTTTAGATCATGGTAGCTAGAGCAAAAGGGAAAATCAGAATAAATTATGGAAGTCTTGTTTTCTTCAGAGGAAACCTTTTTTTTTTTTAAAGAAATATCTATCAGTGGGACCTTACAGAAGAGGTATCCAGTAAGAGTGTGGGAACATATATAAAGTTTCCCATAGCCCCCTTTTGTTAAGACCTGCATAAAATCCTAGGTCAGCAAATGACATTTTGGTCCAAGGAAGGTCACTTTTTGAGCAGTTAGGTTAATGCATTTGACTTTTGAGTCTTAACATGTCTAACTTGTCTCCTAGATAGAACTTAGAGGACAGGAGTGGCTAGATAGCAACTTCCTTTGACTCTCTTTCCAGTGTTAGGAGTAAAGGCTGACAAACTGCCCAGATTCAAGTCCTGGCTCCACCTCCACACTAGTGCTCTGACTTTGACATCTTTAAAGTGCGGAGTCCTGGTCTCAGATGGAGGAAGCCATAGGCCCTCCTGTAGAGGGCTGTGGTGTGGACGATGAGATGGCACATCATACATGAGCAGCAATGTTGCTTATGGTCACCCTACCGTTCTCTAGGTTGAGCCTTCTGGTGGATTCTGGACCACTGAGTGAGAAGATACTATTTCAGATAAATGCCTGAACTGCTGGTGAGCGTATTTGCACAGGATTTGGAAACCAGAGGAGTAAGAATCAGGCTTGATAATCTGTTATGAAAACAGAAGTCAAACCAGTGCTCAGACCTACATAGTAGGTGGCCTGTGTCTGTATAGAGCCAGGCTTTGGAGCCACCTGCTGGTAAGGCTGAGTTTTCTCTAGGAAGCAGCTAAGGCTCAGCTCTAACCCTTATAGAGGTCTTTGACTGAGTCCCTACTCTTCTGTCCCACAGCACAGGCAGAATTATTTTGTTCTGAAAACAAAAAGTTTTATTACAGGAATACCCTAGCAAGGTTTCTCTGGTCCTGAGCCAAGCAGCTGCTCTCAGGACCCCTTGATTTTGGATTAGCTGCAAAATAGTTTCCTATCCTTTTTGGTACAGTGTACAAGTTTGCTTCATTGAATTATTGAGTCAGCTGAATCTTGGAAAAAATTTGCCAAAGACAGCTATTTTCACTAATGATGAATTAATATTGATCCATACTCTCTGGCGGTAATTGCAGTCTAGACTCTGCTCCCTTGAGACCTTACCTGGCTCATGATATAGAACTATATCACGGACCTTCCAATTCTACATTGCCTGAAGGCATAAATTTATTACATCCCAAAGTGTTGTTGCATTGTTAGAGAGGCATGAAGGGGAGGCTAAAACATCACCACATTCACCAGTGTTTGGAAATGTCTGACACCAAAGATATTGCAGTTATACTGAGATTTGAATGTTGCCAAATATTAAGGACTGAGCACTTACCTGAAATTTACTTAGGGCTTGAGCTAATGACTGACTTTGGCCTGTAGAGACTGGATCATAATTGTGTTTTGGGTCTTTGCCTGCACTTGGAGTCACTGTATTGATCTTTGATGTTCAGAACTTTATGAACTAGACAAGAGCTTTGTGGGCATACCCTCATCTTATAAACCAAAACACTGAGGACACAGGTAACTTCCACATAGCAAATTAGTACCAAGAATTTGAGGTCAAGATAAAGGGGTCCTGGGTCCATTTTTTTTAAGTTACAGCTCAGTTATCTCTACTTTTATGAATTAACTTCCACAACCACCTGCTCACTCTGGCTGCCTTTTAAGCTAGACATTTTTCTAGCATTGTATTTCTTTCATCATATTGTTTATTTTTTAAATTTATTTCTGAGAGAGAGAGAGCAGGGGAGGGTCAGAGAGAGAGGGAGACACAGAAACTAAAGCAGGCTCCAGGTTCTGAGCTAGCTGTCAGCACAGATCTTGATGAGGGGCTCGATAAACGAATCGTGAGATCATGACTTGAGGTGAAGTTGGACGCTTAATCAACAGAGCCACCCAGGTGCCCCCATCATATTGTATTTTTTTTTCCTTTGTTCATGTGTTTGGCTCTCCCAGTAGACTTTGAGCCCCTTGAGGGCAGCGACTTTGTCTTATTCTTCTCTGAATTCCCAGGGCATTGAGCCAGGCACAGAAGGTTCCCATTAGATGCGTATTGAATGAATGAACAGACCAATGGACACACCATGCCAGTTTCATGACCAGTCTTTGTATTCATATTTAGCTGTCAAGCATTTTTTATGCCAGAGATTTGCCACTAGTCTGCAGTGTGGAGCTTGAGACCAGCCTTCCTCTCTTGGGACCTTATACTTGGGTGCTCCGACTAGTTTCCCCATTGTTTCATAGATTTCATATATGTATGAGTGATTTCCCACTCCAGGGTTCTTCTTGACTCCTGCTTGGAGCATTGGATGTGGCTAGAGGACATCTAATACAATCTCTTCTCTTCACAGGTAAGGGGGCTCAACATGATTTATATTCCTGACTTTTATCACCCCTGAGGTAGAAAAGAGGGCAGCAAATGGATCTGATGATTTGATCCCAGATGAAGCTGCAACAGAATAATCCTTTTATACTATTTGAGTCCATGGGTGGAATAGCCAAAACACTCACCCATTTTTGGCTTTCACAACATCTGGGTCTATGGACACCAAGGTAGATTTGTCACCTGGTTATTCCAGTAGAAGCAGTGATAATTATCAGCTAGTCCTCCTTCTTGCTGTCACACATCCGGCCCTCCTTACAGCCTGTCAAAACACACATTGCACAACTGTTCTCTTCTTTCAAATGTGCACGAGGCAACTCATTCTGAGTCAGCTCTGGTAAACTTTGGCATCAGTCAAGGGCATGTGGTCTTAGGAACGTCACCTGGGATTTGGAAAGCAATTTAAATTCTTGAATTTAAAATTGGGTCAAGGTAAATGTGGGTGATGGTGTTGATGGTAGTGTATTAAGCTGCAATTATATATAGACTGGGAATGTCAGAATCAGTGTTTTTGACCCTAGCCTGGGTTAGACCTCAGCTGAGTACTCTAATACATGGGTGGAAAAATGCTTGCCAGATTTTAGACAGTTCTTTAAACGTGCATAATTTAGTAAGTTTCTCTCTCTGTGTGTGTGTTTCATTTGTTTCTTTTTTCTTTTTTTTTTTTTACCATGTCTTTTTCTTTTTTTCCTTCAAATTTTTATTTAAATTCTAGTTAGTTAATATACAATGTAATATTGGCTTCAGGAGTAGAACTTAGCGACTTATCACTTACATATAGCAGTGCACATCCCAATAAGTGCCCTCCTTAGTACCCATCATCCCTCTAGCCCATCCCCCCACCCAACACCCTTCCAGCAACCTTCAGTTTGTTCTCTAGTTAAGAGCCTCTTATGGTTTGCCTCCCTCTCTTTTTCCCCTTCCTGTATGTTTGTCTGTTTTTGTTTCTTAAATTCTGCATATTAATGCAATCATATGATATTTGTCTTTCTCTGACTGACTTATTTCTCTTAGCATAATATACTCTAGCTCCATCCATGTCATTGCAAATGGCAAGATTTCATTCTTTTTTTTTATGGCTAAATAATATTTTTTAGTGTTTTATTTATTTTTGAGAGAGATAGAGACAGAGTATGAGTTGCAGAGAGGCAGAGGGAGGAGGAGAAGAAAGAATCTGAAGCAGGCTCCAGGCTCTGAGCTGTCAGCACAGAGCCTGATGCAGGGCTTGAACCCATGAACTATGAGATCATGGGCTGAAGTTGGATGCTTAACCAACTGAGCCACCCAGGTGCTCCTATGGCTGAATAATATTTTACTGTGCATATATACCACATCTTCTTTATCCATTTATCAGTTGATAGACACTTGGGCTCTTTCATAGTTTGGGTATTGTTGACAATGCTTCTATAGTCTTTTTTTATTTTAATAAACACTTTTATTTTTCTAATTTTTTAAAAGTTCTATGCCCTTGGTGTGGCTCAGACTCATAACCCTGAGATCAAGAGTCATATACTCTTCTGGCTGAGCTAGCCAGGTAACCCTATAGTATGTCTTCTGAAAGAACAAACTTTGGGGGCACCTGGGTGGCTCAGTTAAGTGCTCAACTTTGGCTCAGTTCGAGCTCCGCACTGGACTCTGCGTTGATAGCACAGAACCTGCTTCCGATCCTCTGAATCCCACTGTCTCTCTCTCTCAAAAATAAATAAACATTAAAAATAATCAAAGTTTGGAAAGGGTGAGGTGGAAGTGTGTGAGATGAGTACTCTCAAACTTTGTACAGTCATTAGTATGTGGGGGTCTTTTGAGGCCAGGGACTTTTCCTTGCCCTTCAAACTGGATGTGTTTCTCTGGAGGCTCCAAAGGGTAGGCCTGGGGTCTCTCTGAGGTTAGCAGTGTTCTGTCTTTAAACTGGGGGTCTCTAGTAGTAAGGGCTGGATCACTAGATGGAATGATTCCTCCAATGCTGGATGGAATCTGTGGACACTCAGGCCTTCAACTGAGGACCCCGTAACGGACAAAATGGTAGAGATACATTACCAAATGACAGAACTGTGGTTTTCCTTCTGCCTCTGTGTGACTATGTGGCTTGTGCTTCAGGCTCAAGCAGTAGGCAAAGGGCAAGGGACAGGCATGGTGCCAGCACCCAGAGTTACCTGCACTGGCTCTGGAGAAGGTCAGGTCAGATGTGTGTGTGTGTGTGTTTTATACGCATGTGCATGCCTGTGTGTTATGTTCATGTATGTGTGTGCACATGTGTTATGTATGCGGGTGCATGTGTATTACATTTGTGTGTGTGTAGTGTGGTGTGTGTTCATGGAGGGTATGTGTATGTGTTTGTTTACATGTGTCATGGCTTATGGTGTGACAGGTACAGTGTGTAAACCTCATGTGTGTGTGAAGCTCTAAAGGGTATAGACGAAGGGGTGCTCCCTCTTCTAGGACATGGTGGGGGCCGAGAGACAGCGATGGATAGGGTGAACTTCATGGTACAGCTCCATGTGGAATCTGACTATGCCCTGAAGCACACTCACCTGGTTTAGCCTCTGTGGTGTTAAAGCCTCAGGTCCAGCTGCTTTTATAACTGGGGCACAGTGTTCATGCAAGTTCCAGGTCCACCCTGGAAGCCCTATAAATGGAGCCCAGGCTTCAGTGTTGGCTTCCCCTGGTTTTGGGAAGCAGGCTGCTCAGCCATGATTCTGCCCATTAGCTTGTCCACACCTGACACTCACAGCCACATATCTTTCATTAAGGCCTCTTATGTCCCAGGGCAGATCTGGTCTGAGATTTTCTTTGAACAGCAAACAAATCCAACTAAATCCAGAGAGCCTGTATTTAATATCGCTGTGTGGCAATCCCCACAAAGAACATTGAGATGAAGGGAAGAAACTGATAGGCTTGGCTTTCTAGGGGCTTGCAGGCAGGTCAGGGAGACTACCATGCCTACAAACCATTACATCCAATGGGGTCACCACCAAGGGACGACTTTTGTGTGAACAGGTACAAATGGGGACACAAAATAGGTGAGCAAAGCTCAGGCTGTCAGGAGAAGAGGCTCTGCTGGAGAGCCCCACAGATGATGTGACACTTAGACTAAGACTTGGAGGTGTTTGCCTGGCAGACAACTGGGGGAAAGGCCATTCCCAGCAGAGGGAAGACATATGTAAAGTCTAATATATTTTGAGAACTTCCAGTTATGGCTGACAAGTACTGCCTACTAGATGAGTCCTTAATACTTTCTATCTCCTACACTCCCTTGCCCCTACTCTCAGCCCATGACCTATGGGCTCTAAGTGGGCTTCACTGAGAAAACAGGACTTCAGCTGGGATCCCCTTTGTCTCCCATGACCAAGTCAAACAGCCTAGCTGCCTTTTCTGCATCCTCCCTCCTGTTACCACTGAGCAGGAGCTCCTCCCCTCTCTCCACATGGACCTGTTGATTCACACGTACTTATTAATTCTTGTTGTGTACCTTATTAATACTTGCTGGGTAGCTTACTGCTCTAATGGTATGAATACAGTCATGAACAGACTGACAAATCCATGCCCTCTTGGAGTTTGTATTCAAATGGGAAAAACTAGAGTAAACACCCAAGCAAAAAGTTATTATTTAGCCAGCAGACGCATAAAAAGATGCTCAATATCATTAATCATCATGGAAATGCAAATCCAAATGATAATGAGATCCACATGATAATGAGATCCAAAAGCAAATCCAAATGATAATTCTCACACCTTTCAGAATAGCTAGAATAAAAAATACAAGAATAACAAGCCTTGGTGTGGATATGGGGGAAAAATGAATCCTCGTGCACTGTTGTTGGGAACACAAATTGGTGGAGCCATTATGAAGAACAGTATTAAAAAATGAAAAATGGAACTATTATACAGTCCAGTAACTCCACTACTATGTATTTAACAAAGAAAACAAAAACACTAATTGAAGAAGATACATGCACCACTATGGTTATTGTAGCATTATTTATAATAACCAAGATTCGGCAGCAACCTAAATGCCCATCGATAGATGAATGGATAAAAAAGATGTGGTGTGTGTATGCAATGGAATATTACTCAGCCATAAAAAGAGTGAGATCTTGCCATTTGCCAGGCATGAATGGAGCCAGAGAGTATAATGCTAAATGAAACAGGTCAGAGAAAGACAAATACATATGATTTCACTCATATGTGGAATGTGAGAAACAAAACAAATGAACAATAAAAAAAAGGAGACAAACAACAAACCCAGACTCTTAAATACTGAGAACAAACTGGTGATTGCCATAGGGGAGGTGGGTGATGGGATAGGAAAATTTTTAAATCTATATTATTATTGTGTTATGTAAGTTGTAAGAAGAAAATAAACTCAACACATAGGAAAATAGAATGATGATGTTGATAATGATGATGGTGACGGCCACGTGTGTGCATGTGTGTGTGTGTACAGCTGGGAGGCATGCAAGGATTTCTCAAGAATTAGCATGAGCTGGAGCCTAAACAGTGAGGCTGCCAGGTATCTCTTTTAAGTACCTCAGTCCTCAGTTTCTCCTCCCCTCTATCCTCAGTCTTCCCCTTCTCCTGGATCATTTCTTAGTGTCACTTACCCTAAGAAAAACCTAATAGGAGGCACCTGGGTGGCTTAGTCGGTTGGGCGTCCGACTTTCGCTTAGGTTATGATCTCGCGGTTCGTGGGTTCGAGCCCCGCGTCGGGCTCTGTGCTGACTGCCAGCTCAGAGCCTGGAGCCTGTTTCAGTCTGTGACTCCCTCTCTCTGACCCTCCCCTGCTCACGCTGTCTCTCTCTCTCTCCTAGAAATAAATAAAACATTAAAAAAAAAAAGAAAGAAAAACCAAACAGTTCAAGTGTCCTTGACTCCTGTTTTCCCTCCAGCTATTACCCACTTTCTCTGTTCATGTTCACAGCCAAGCACCTTGAAAGAACAGTCCACATAGGCCATCCTCACTTTGGCACCTCCTTTTTGTTCCTTAGAACTCAGGTCCCCATTCTATTCTGGTTTCTCTGCTGTCACTCAGATCAGTCTTGTCAAAGGTGTCAGAGACCTCTGTGATATTTGACTCAACTGATTTTCCATGCTTTCTTCGACCCCTCTCTTCTCCTGCCTTCTGAGGCCTCACTCGCCTTCACTGCTCACTCCTTATCAGCTGGCTGGCCAAACAGGCTTCTCTTCCACTGTTCAAATTTGAGACCCTGCAGGGTCCCCTGCTCTTCTTGGGTGATTTCAGCCACTCTGAAATTTATATTTCGGCTCTAAATATCCCTGAGCCTGAGAATTATATATCCAAACATCTCCTAGTCTTCACCTAAATGCCCTAACATCTACTCAAGATAAAAGTCTGGAAGTACTTCTGCGTTTTTCCTTCTTTTGTGCCCCAGTGAATCCACCTGTTAACCCTGTTAATTTCTCTTGCAGAACACTTCTCAGGTCCATCCTCTTCTCTGTCTCTGCTGCTGCCATCCATTATCTTTGCTCATAACTACTTATGCTTTCAGGCATGCTCTATCAACCTTCCTTTATCCACTTTGCAGACTGAATCATCTTTTGAGGTCTTGAATCAAATCAAATGTCATTTCTCTGCTGAAAACCTTTCAGGGTCTTACTCTCACCTGCTAGACTTCGAGACCTGACACTTACTATCCAATTGCTAGTACTCACTAACCATTATCTTAACATTTTTCCTTAAGGTCTTCTTTCCAGCTTAAGTTTACCTCTTAATTCATGCAATAAAACCTGAAAACACCTCTCAGGTGATAGTGACTGTCCTGACAAGCCTTCCTGCTGACCAGACCATTCAGACCTCTTCAGCTGAACCCCTAACTCATGCGTGCACAGGTGGACCATGGAATGACCTTTGAAATGACTTACCATTACCTTTACCTCATTATAATACCAAAAACTCTGCCCCAGGAGGAGACTTAGCCTCATTTACATAACAGGCTCTCTCTCTCTCTCTCCACACATACACACAAACACACACACACACACACACACACATGATTCTTTAAAGCACATGTGTGACCTTATGCCCACCTCTACATACAATGACAAGGCCTCCTTATTTATTTAATATTTTTTAAATGTTTTATTTATTTTTGAGAGAGAGAGACAGCATGAGCAAGGGAGGGTCAGAGAGAGAGGGAAGCATAAAATCCAAAGACAGGCTCCAGGCTGTGAGCTAGTTGTCAGCACA
This sequence comes from Hyaena hyaena, assembly GCF_003009895.1. Classification (NCBI taxonomy): domain Eukaryota; kingdom Metazoa; phylum Chordata; class Mammalia; order Carnivora; family Hyaenidae; genus Hyaena; species Hyaena hyaena. The sequence continues at coordinate 1,334,838 of NW_024081134.1, forward strand.
GAGCCCAAAGCGGGGCTTGAGCCTGTAAGGACACAAGTCTAACCGTCTAAACCAAACTGACTCCATGACAGGCTTTAAGTTTCCCCTCTAAACTGGAAGGCCTAAGTTCCAGCTTCCCCGAAACTATCAGGCAGTTACACATTGCCCAAGGCAGGAGAAACTACCCTTGCAACACCCAATCAGGAAAGGCCAGCGACCACCCTCCACATTACTAAGGGAGAGGCCTGGAGATAGAAACTATAGATAGGACACTGTTACCTAATGTTAAAGTTAACCCGTTAGTCACCGAACAAGACCCTAGGCTCGCTCTGTGATTGGTTGAATTTAAAGGTACTCTAAATGTTGTAATTGGATCCCGCCAAAAGTAACGAATACTCTAGACAATGTGTATGGTTAAACCCGCTGTCAATA
>NW_024081134.1:1337134-1408142 GCF_003009895.1 Hyaena hyaena
CTCCTAGAAATAAATAAAACATTAAAAAAAAAAAGAAAGAAAAACCAAACAGTTCAAGTGTCCTTGACTCCTGTTTTCCCTCCAGCTATTACCCACTTTCTCTGTTCATGTTCACAGCCAAGCACCTTGAAAGAACAGTCCACATAGGCCATCCTCACTTTGGCACCTCCTTTTTGTTCCTTAGAACTCAGGTCCCCATTCTATTCTGGTTTCTCTGCTGTCACTCAGATCAGTCTTGTCAAAGGTGTCAGAGACCTCTGTGATATTTGACTCAACTGATTTTCCATGCTTTCTTCGACCCCTCTCTTCTCCTGCCTTCTGAGGCCTCACTCGCCTTCACTGCTCACTCCTTATCAGCTGGCTGGCCAAACAGGCTTCTCTTCCACTGTTCAAATTTGAGACCCTGCAGGGTCCCCTGCTCTTCTTGGGTGATTTCAGCCACTCTGAAATTTATATTTCGGCTCTAAATATCCCTGAGCCTGAGAATTATATATCCAAACATCTCCTAGTCTTCACCTAAATGCCCTAACATCTACTCAAGATAAAAGTCTGGAAGTACTTCTGCGTTTTTCCTTCTTTTGTGCCCCAGTGAATCCACCTGTTAACCCTGTTAATTTCTCTTGCAGAACACTTCTCAGGTCCATCCTCTTCTCTGTCTCTGCTGCTGCCATCCATTATCTTTGCTCATAACTACTTATGCTTTCAGGCATGCTCTATCAACCTTCCTTTATCCACTTTGCAGACTGAATCATCTTTTGAGGTCTTGAATCAAATCAAATGTCATTTCTCTGCTGAAAACCTTTCAGGGTCTTACTCTCACCTGCTAGACTTCGAGACCTGACACTTACTATCCAATTGCTAGTACTCACTAACCATTATCTTAACATTTTTCCTTAAGGTCTTCTTTCCAGCTTAAGTTTACCTCTTAATTCATGCAATAAAACCTGAAAACACCTCTCAGGTGATAGTGACTGTCCTGACAAGCCTTCCTGCTGACCAGACCATTCAGACCTCTTCAGCTGAACCCCTAACTCATGCGTGCACAGGTGGACCATGGAATGACCTTTGAAATGACTTACCATTACCTTTACCTCATTATAATACCAAAAACTCTGCCCCAGGAGGAGACTTAGCCTCATTTACATAACAGGCTCTCTCTCTCTCTCTCCACACATACACACAAACACACACACACACACACACACACATGATTCTTTAAAGCACATGTGTGACCTTATGCCCACCTCTACATACAATGACAAGGCCTCCTTATTTATTTAATATTTTTTAAATGTTTTATTTATTTTTGAGAGAGAGAGACAGCATGAGCAAGGGAGGGTCAGAGAGAGAGGGAAGCATAAAATCCAAAGACAGGCTCCAGGCTGTGAGCTAGTTGTCAGCACAGAGCCCAAAGCGGGGCTTGAGCCTGTAAGGACACAAGTCTAACCGTCTAAACCAAACTGACTCCATGACAGGCTTTAAGTTTCCCCTCTAAACTGGAAGGCCTAAGTTCCAGCTTCCCCGAAACTATCAGGCAGTTACACATTGCCCAAGGCAGGAGAAACTACCCTTGCAACACCCAATCAGGAAAGGCCAGCGACCACCCTCCACATTACTAAGGGAGAGGCCTGGAGATAGAAACTATAGATAGGACCCTGTTACCTAATGTTAAAGTTAACCCGTTAGTCACCGAACAAGACCCTAGGCTCGCTCTGTGATTGGTTGAATTTAAAGGTACTCTAAATGTTGTAATTGGATCCCGCCAAAAGTAACGAATACTCTAGACAATGTGTATGGTTAAACCCGCTGTCAATAATGTTGAATAATTATGACTGGATCACTGTTCCCCTGCCACAACTTCTGTAACTCCCCCGTCACAAACCCCATAAAAACCCTACTCTTGCCTTTGCTCGGGGCTCTCAGCACGGATCCACTGCGTTGGTGAGGTCTGGGAGCCCGAGCTTAAGCCTGAATAAACGCCCTTTGCTTTTGGATACGTGACTTGGACTCTTGGTGGTCTTGGGATTTTGGGGAGATGGCGATCTGGGCATAACAAGCCCACGAACCATGAGATCATGACCTGAGCCTAAGCCAGACGTTCAACCGACTGAGCCACCCAGGCGTCCCTATTTATTTATATTTATTAAAAAAATTTTTAACGTTGATATATTTTTGAGACAGAGAAAGACAGAGCACGAGCTGGGGAGGGGCAGAGAGAGAGAGAGAGGGAGACACAGAATCTGAAACAGGCTCCAGGCTCTGAGTTGTCAGCACAGAGCCCCACGTGGGGCTCGAACCCACCAACCAGGAGATCATGACCTGAGCCACAGCCGGACGCTTAACCAACTGAGCCACCCAGGTGCCCCATTATTTATTTATTTTTAAATGTTTTATTTATTCTTGAGAGAGAGACAAAGAGACAGAGAGAGAACGAGTGGGGTGGGGGGGAGGAGAGAGAGAGAGAGAGAGAGAGAGAGAGAATGTGAAGCAGGCTCCAGGCTCTGAACTGTGAGCACGAAGTCCGACGTGGGGCTCAAACCCACCAACTATGAGATCATGACCTGAGCTGAAGTCGGACGCCCAACTGACTAAACCACCCAGGCGCTCCAAGGCTTCCCTTTTTAAATATATTCATCCAAACTCTAAATGGAAGGAACCCTTTTACCCTTTCTTGGGGAGTCACAGCTTTGGAAATTATTTTTCTGATCTCCTTATTTGCTGCTGTTGTGCCCAAATCACGAGTCCCCAGTGACCTCAGAAGCCAATACCAATGCAAGAACAAAAGGGTCTTTATTACAAGCTGGAGCAGGGTCTCACCCGTCTACGACACAGCAGCAGCAGCAGGGGGGAGCCCGGAACAATAGTGAGCAGGTTTTTAAGGGGTAAGGGACGGGGGTGTTACAGTACACACCAATCACATTTGTATAACACCCTTGGCAACAGCTTTGACCGTTCAGTACCTGTGAGGTGACCATTACTTTTGGCGGACCCAATTATGGCCTTTTGAGACTCCTTTGAAAATGACCAATTATGAGGTGAGTAGGCACGGGGGAGCAGCCCCTGTCTCAGCCCGCAGGAATGTTTTTAACCTCCTCTCATTGGCTAATTGGGGCGGGGTTTCGGCCTTGAACAATCTGCAGTTTTTTTCTGAGACTGCTGCTATGTGCAGCCCGAGGTTGCTTTTAATGGGGGTCTTAATTTTAAAATGGTGTTATTTAGGCTCTTCACTGCAAATAAAGTTTTCTTTGTGCAACGACTCACCTGGTGCAGTTGTTGTGACTCACAAAGAAGCCAACTCATGTTGGTCCAGTTACATTCCCACTGCACTTTGAATATAACCTAACACCATATACATGTTGTTTGAGGTGTGGTGGGACACACACTCAGGTAGGTGCATGCTTATTCATATAAACAAGTATTCACGTATGCATGTGCATATTCACCCTGGCCATGATGTCCATATGCCAAGGTAACCTTATCACTCAGGGTCAGGAACCCATCGGTGTTTGACATACCCAGTTCAAAGTATAGTGCCTTGCCAGAGTCCCGCTCTGGCAGGGTCCAGGGGTCCCTGAAGGATGGACGATGTTGGCAAGAGAGGGATGAGAGAGACGCAATATTCTTTCTGGTCACCAGCCAGGCCTCTCTGCACTGTCTGAGGCTCAACTTATTTTATGATTTAGTGTTTGGGGGACAGCACAGGAGTGGCATTCTGATGATAAATCTTTTTATCAGTAAAGACTTTCCAGAACATTGATATGCAAAAGGTGGGGAACAACCCAAAGGTTGCATTAGCATAGTAAAGGCGAAAGTTACACTCATCAATTAATGGGAGGTATTAAGAAAAACAGGTCTTTCAGGTAAGCAATGTTGTTCCCATAACCACAAAAGAAGTTCCTTTAGTAAGTTCCTTCACAAAGTGCAATCAGCATATCAAAGCCAGAATGAGTCACTCTTAATATCAGTTAACAAGGTGACTTGGGGGTTGGTACTCAAGCCGAAATATTTGGGTGCGGGTGGATATGGGGTCACCATCTGACGGTAAAGAGTCCGGCAACTTTCCTTAACCTCATAAGAAGTTTTCTCAACCTATGAGTTCAGAAACAGCTTCCAACAGTGCCTGGTAGCCTGGTATGTAATTGATGTATACAAATAATTGTTGAATAATAGATTAATGAAGGAAGTTTATTTGATATCAGAATGGGAAGAGACTACAGATGTTAGCACCAGCTTTAGAAGGTAATATGGAAGGCATCTATTTTTTTTTTTAATTTTTTTAATGTTTTATTTATTTCCAGGAGAGAGAGACAGCGTGAGCAGGGGAGAGTCAGAGAGAGAGGGAGTCACAGACTGAAACAGGCTCCAGGCTCTGAGCTGGCAGTCAGCACAGAGCCCGACGCGGGGCCCGAACCCACGAACCGCGAGATCATGACCTAAGCGAAAGTCGGACGCTTAACCGACTAAGCCACCCAGGCGCCCCATGAAGGCATCTATTTTAAGTGTGGTGCAGACTCCAGAACCAGGCAACCTGGATTTGAAGTTCAAATTCCTCAGTTATTACCTGTGACATCTTAATGAAGTTAATTAATTTCTCTGAGCCTTAACTTCTTGTCTATAAAATAGTGATAACAAAATGACCTATTTCTTTTGGTTGTTATAGGGTTATAATAGTTAGTATACATTAAGTGCTTGGAAAATATCTGCTACACAGTATTTTCCAGAATTATAATTTTCTTTCTTCTTATCTAATCTATCTATCTATCTATCTATCTATCTATCTATCTATCTATGTAATCATTTATCTGTCTACTCTCTACTTGGTACAGCAATGATTGCAAGGCACCTAGTGGCTCAGTTGGTTAAGCAATTGACTTGATTTTGGATCAGATCATGATCTTATGGTTCTTGAAATCGAGCCCCACATTGGGCTTTGTGCTGACAGTATGGAGTCCCTTGGGATTCTCTCTTTCTCTGTCCCTTCCTTGCTTGTATTTTCTCTCTCTCAACATAAATAAATAAACTTAAAAAAAAAAAAGAAATGATTGCAACATTCCTGGTAGGTAGTTTTGCTGATGCTAGTGATGGGGAAAACTCTTCCTGAAATCTTGAGCTATTTCTAACTGAATTCACAATGATTTGTTGTAGGATTGTCCCTTTTTTTAAAGCATGTATCACTATGTTAATAGTGACTCTGCTAGTGCGAACTCCATGGTAATTACAATTAAAGGATGCTTCTGGATCCCAATTCCAATGTGGTCGAGGTTCTCCCACACTAACAAGCAATTTTCAGACACCGGCTGGGTGTCCTAACAATTTAACTCCATTCTGACACCATCTACCTGGAGGTAATAGCATCAGATTCCACTGGTGAAGGGCTCAGTCCCCCAGGAATGTCCCCCCGCCTCCTCCCCAGAAGCCAGTAGCTAGTCCAGATTATTATCTGTACTTCTGACCCACCAGCCATAAGTCAGAAGTTCCCACAACCGCTTCCTTGGTTTTGATTAATTTGGGAGAGTGGCTTACAGAGTTAGATAAACACTGTACTTCCTAGATTACTGGCTTATTATAAAAGACTGTAACTCAGGAATAGCCAGATGGAAGGGATGCACATTGTTGACGGAGCTTGGGGTCGGCTGAGGACAAACTGCAAGCTAGCGCCCCCTCCCCTAGGTAGGATGTATGGGACATTCCTCAGGCACTCTTGACTACCCGAGGACAAAGGAAAGGAAAGGAAACATGGCCAATTGATAGAGATTACAGTCATACAGGGCACGAGTCTCTATCAGTTTACAAATATCTTAGTAAATTACAAGAAAAAGTCACTCTCTAGAAACCGATAGACTCAGTTTCCTGGAGCCCCAACATCACCTTCGGTAATGATATGGGGAACAAAGGCAAGAAGGAAATGGCAGGTAAAATGAAATTCCTTTATAACTTGCAGCCCATTGACAAATCCTTGAAGCAAATACAGAGCCTAACATTTCTCTTACTTCTTAATGTTAATGCTAATGTCTTGCTAGAGGGAAAACAACCTTAGCTTGACAATAGCAAGGCCTCTTAGGAATCCTCTTTGATATATGAAAGCCCTGGAGACCTCCCTTTTGTCTTTACCATAGCCACTCCTCACAACCTCAATGTAGCTCTTCCTGCCCACCGGTCCTATAGCCGTGCTTTAATAAAATAACCTTTTTGCACCAAAGATGTCGTAAGAATTCTTTCTTGGCCATCAACTCCAAACCCCCACCACTCCAAAACCCCATCATAAATGATACAAGTGGAACCTTACAGTATGTTTTATATTGAACCATGAAATTGTCAATATCCTACAGTTGACTTCCATAAAGGCAACTTCACAGGGTTCATCCTAATGGTTTTTTGTGTGTCTATTTCCTCTCCTCCACTTAAATTATGTTTACGAGAGTCATCCATACTGCTGTGTGCAGCTGTATATCATTTATACACATTGTAAACAAATCAACCAGAATTCCTTCCTTAATGAGTCCAAAACGGCACCAGTTTGAGTTGTCACACAAAGGAAACTTTTATTTGCAGGTAATAAGGAGATCACAGGAATGGCTTCCAAAGCAACAACTTCCCAAGAGAGAGTGAATGGGCTCCTTTTGTTTAGACCCAGGATTAATATTTAAAAAGGGAAGCATTGTCATTGTATGTATAGGCGGGCATAAGGTTACGCATGTAAATATGTAGCAGTCAGTTACACACACATACAGAGTTGGGACACCAAGGGTTTTCTTTCAGGAAGCAGCTTGTTTTGTGCTAGCTGGGTTTAGCAGGCTTAGATGCAAAAGGCTGAGCTCCAAAGGAACTGGGTGCAGGGTTGCCTTTTGTACAGGTTTTGCTCTATTGTCTCTTATATATGGTAACAAATAATCTGATGGGCGGTCTATTTTACAGAATCGTGAGGAATCTCATGCACCTGCACATAGCCAGGTTGCCTTTCCTTGTCTTGAGGGTTTCACCACATTCCTTAGGGAGGGGCTCTACTACATTCCCCCCATTTGATGCTCAGACCTCCTTTTTGGATCAAAGAGCGCATCTTGGTTTAGAGGTTTATATTTCATATATATTATATATCACATGCATGGCCATTTCCCCTTCAACCATTATCTCAATGAGGCTGGAGATGATCTTATAACCAGGGGAGCTAGGCAAGGTAGGATTAAGCAAGCTTCCAAAATCAAGAGGATAATACCTATGAGGGTTTTGAATCTCCCATTGGCAGATAGAATAGGTGGTCTTATTGTGTCTGCAGGGCTCCAGGACTTTTCTTTGGCATGAGAACTGTGTATGGTATAGTAAGGTCCAAGTGGCTCGCTGGCCTGACCTGGTTTATGCAAATACATGAGTCACATGATGAGGAATCTAGGGCTACAGAAGGGGTTCAAATTAGAAGCAACCAATACCAAGGAAACATCATATCCACAAAAGGAAGGTGAGCACTAACAGAAACCTCTCACCACACTCCTAGCCGCCGGGGCAGCCTCTGCCAATCCTATGGCGAAGGGTAGAGCAAGAATCACAATAACAGTGAGAGACAAGAGGGGACAGTGCATCACAGTAAGGAAACAGATATAGAAAATAAGGGCAGTCTATTCGTTCCCCCGGGCAGTCGATTCCTTGAGCTTCTGCGGTGCGTAGATTAGTCAGCTTCCCGAGTGACTAAAGCAGAGCTGCAGTCTCCCAGAGCCTCTGGAGTTGTAGATTGCTTCTTCCATTTGGTCAGCTTGCATGGATGGATCAGGAACACACTCCCAGTTTCAAGATGCCAGCTTCATTCTGCTATGATGAATCCAGGGACCCACCTCGGGCACATTTACTGTGGTAGGGGTGGACAAAATGACAGTGAATGGACCCCTCCTGAGGGGCTTTAGGGTTTGGACATTCCACTCCTTCACCCATACAACATCTCTTCCCTAAAGGGGTGAGCATCTGTGGTCAGACTCACAGGTAGTCGCTCCCTAACCCAGTGGTGTAAGGTGGTTAGGGTAGAACCAAGGGCCTACATCTGTTGCCTTAGGGTTAGATTGCCTATCTCACTTAGATTCATCCTTATGCCCTTGTAAATGGGGGGAAGGCGCCAATACCAGATTTCATCAGGAGAGAACCCTGTCTGCTTAGTGGGGCTACCCTTGATTCATAACAAGGTGATTGGCAATACCTGGTCCCAATGTAGGTAGATCTCCTGACATATTCACTTAATTACAGCCTCAGGGTTCTGTTCATTCATTCCTCCTTCACTGGACTCTGGGATGGGTATGCTGTCTGCAGCTTCCATATGACCTTTAACCCTTTACCATCTGTTGCACCACCTCAGCCACAGATGCTGGTCCGTTATCTGATCCCATTATGATAGGGATCCCAAATCAAGGAATGAGTTCTTACAGAAGAAGTCGGGCCATTTCATGTGCCTTTTCTGTGTAAGTAGGGAAAGCTTCTACCGAGCTTGAGAAAGACCAACAGATGTTTACAACCTCAGACCAGGGGAAGCTCAGCTAAGTCCACCATCATATACTGGAGTCGGGCTCCAGCAGGTCCAGGGGTCCCTGAAGGATGGACGGTGTCAGTGAGAGAGGGATGAGAGAGGCAAGAGAATCTTTCTGGTCACCAGTAGGCATCTCTGCTCTGACTGAGAGTTAGCTTTATTTTATAATTGTTTGGGGGATGGCACAGAAGTGGCATTTGCCTTAGACAATGATTTCTGATGACAAATTTCTTTGGTATTTAAGAATTTCCCAGAACATAGATTTGTAGAAGACTCATGCATAAACTTTATCAATAGTGATTGAGGTAGGTGATTTAGATACTTATCCTATGGGGAAGGAAAGTATCTTTAGCATTCAAATACATAGCAAAGGCAAAGTTAGTTCTTTGTTTGCAGGGGTCAATAGCCTGTTTGCTTAAGGGGAAGTATTAAGAAAAACAGGTTTTCCAGGAAACACAAATGTTTGCTCCCATAATTACAAAAGAAGAAGTTCCTACAATAGGTTCCTTCACAAGGTGCAATCAGTATATCAAGGCCAGAATAAGTCACCCCCCCCTCCAAATACCAATCAACAAGGTGCCTTGGGGTCAGTGCTCAAGCAGAAACAATTGAGTGGGGGTGGATATTCGTAGTCATCTGATGGCAAGAGCCTTGCAAACCTGCCCTAACCTCACAAGGAGTTTTCTCAACTAGTGAGTTCAGAAATGGCTCCCGACAATCATATTTTCAAACGGGACTCCCACGACACTACACCTCAGGGGTGGCCTTGGGCCCCTGACGTCGGTTGTTCTGGGCACACGTTTCACATTGCTCCCATGCTGCTCCGGCTATGCTGGGGAGTCGAGGAATGTAGAAATGTTGGCTCAATGTAGTCTTGAAAGCTGTCTGGCCAATATGGGTTTCCTGATGGAATGGTTTGACAAAAGCTGGAGTCAGGGCCTCAGGAATTGCTACTTGGCCATCTCTGAACTTCCATCATCCACCTGAGAAGTAACTCCATTTTCAGTCTTAAACCAGGTACTCTCATGTTATAGGTAATTAGGGTCCTCTTCTGCCAGTGGACTAGGGAACAGTGCGGGGATTAATGGCACTGATTCTGCTGTTTTTCTGGAGGCCACAAGCTCTGCCTTATGGTTTTCCCATGCAGCTGAGGTGTCTCCTCTTTGATATCCCTGACAATGCAGGACTGCCACTCTTTTAGAGGCCCACACAGCATCTAAGAGTTCAAGGATTTCCTCACCATGCTTTACATCTTTTCCTCCTAAACTTATTAGACCCATCTCTTTATATAAAGCTCCATGTACATGGAGGGTGGGGAAGGCATACTTAAAGTCTGTGTATATATTAACATGTATCCCTGCTGCCAGTTGGAGGCTAGGGTTAGTGCAATGGACTCTGTCTTCTGTGCCAAAGTCCCTTTTGGCACGGCTTTGGCCTCAATGATAGAATTTAGGATCACCATGGAGTACTCTGCAAGGCATTCTCCCTCTTCCACAAAACTGCCACTGTCAGTGAATTACTCAGTGTCAGGGTCCTTAATCTCTCAAGTCTGGCCGGATGGAGAACACCTCATCCTTGACTTCAATGCAGTCATGATCTGTTTAACCTGGCCCAACAGGCAGTAGGGCTGCAAGGTTTAGGGTCTGTACTACCTCTAGGTGAATGTGCGGGTTCTCACATAACATTCCCTGACATCTGATTATCCAGGCATTAGCTAGCCAGCATTGTCCTTGTATTCCATTAATGTCAATACTGAATGTGGCACTCAGACTGTCAATTCTTGTCTCATAGTTAATTTGTCAACCTCAGACACTAAGAGAGCCATGGCTGCAAGTGCCTGTAGGCAGGGGGACCAGTCTTGGGCAACAGGGTCAAGTTGCTTGGAGAGATATGCTGGCAGGTGATGCCATGACCCCAAAGTCTGAGTTAGGACTCCCACCGTGATGCCAGTATGTTCATAAATGTACAAGAAGAAAGGCTTGGACATGTCTGGGAGCCCCAGACCAGGCGAGGGACTGTTTGTTTTCTTCATGGGCACTTTGCTGTACTTACTCCCATAACAGAGGCTCCTGCTCTTCCCCATTTGTGGTCATTAAGGGTTTTGCCAAGGCAAAGAAGTTAGGTATCCAGATTCTACAGAAACCTTCGGCCCAAGAAATTCCTGAACCTGATGTCAGGTCGATGGGACCAGGATGGAACAAACAGCCTATTTTCCCTCTGGGCTGGGTTGGCACTGCCCCTGGGAGAGGTGAAAGGCAAGGTATTTGACTTTCTTTTGACAGATTTGGGCCTTTTTCCTTGACACCTTATTGCCAGTTTCCCAAAGAGGTTAAGGACCTGCTGAGTTCTTTTCATGCAATCTTCCCAAGACCTTCCAGCCAGCAGTAAGTCATCTATGTACCAAAGCAAGACACAACCATGTTGATCTTCTGGGAAGACTTTTAGGTCTGAGGCTAATGCAGTGCTGAAAATAGTTGAGAAATTTTTGAACCCCGGAGACAATCTGATCCATGTCAACTGGCCCTTGTCACTATTTTCAGGATTCTCCCACTGGAAGGCAAAGATCAGTTGACTCTGGGGGCCAGGCAGTTGCAGAAGAAAGCATCCTTGAGGTCTAGGCATGTGAAGAAGGAAGCTTCAGCAGGGATAAGACCCAAGAAAGTGTATGGGTTCAGGACAACCGGGTGCAAGATGACAGCGGCCTGATTTACTGTGCGCAGGTCTAGGACCTGCCAATAGTCATCGGTGCCTGGATTGTGGACTGCCAGGAGAGACATATTCCAAGATAAGGGACAGGGTTGGAGGAGCCTATATTTTAGAAACCTCTCTAGGTGCTTCTGTATCCCCATCTGTGCCTTACAAGGGATGAAATATTGTTTTTAGTGGATAGGCCCTGTCCCCGGCTTTAGGTCTACAATTACTGGACATATGTTCCAGGCCAGTCCTGCTGGGTTGTCCTCAGCTCACACCCCCAGTACTTTGAAGGGCAGCTCAGGTCCCTGTTGTGGCTTCTCCCTGAGGCTGTAAGGCACTATTCTTCCCCTTGGGGGATCGTGAGAGTCATAATTTTTGCTTCCAGCTTCTGTAGGGTCAGACCAGCTTGTTCACAGGAGTTAAAAGTAATCTGGGCCTCCAGCTTCCCCCACAGGCCCCAACACATTAAAGCCACGGGGCAGTTGGGGAGGTACAGGAATTCTTGGATGACTTTGTGGCCACCTAAACTGCATTGTCAAGGTAGCAGGAAGGGACAGTGTGTCGACTGCCTGTGGCCCCCAGTGATTGCTTGTCTGTGTGAGAGGGCCCATGGGTTGGGTCACCACCAAGTGTTCTGTCCCAGTATCTTCCTTGAAGTCAAACGTGGCTCCCCACATGCATTCGAACCATAGGCTCTTGGGAGCCTAACAAAATAAGCCTGGTCTCTCCCAGTCCTCCTCATGGTCCTCTGGCAGATAGCCCCACAGAATCATGTGTGGGAATCCCACGATGCCATGATGTGGGTTGGTACTGACCCTGGACCACACAGTCTCTTTCTTTCTGTTTGGGGCTTTGCTGAGCATTACCCAGCCACAGGGGACACTCATTTTTCCAGTGGCCCTCTTAATGACAGTGAGCTCACTGGTTCTGTCCAAACTTTGGTCCTGAGTGAGACGATCCTCCCTGCCATTCCTCTTTTGGCCCTGGCCTCATCCCTGTGAAGCACCTTTCTGGGGGCGTTTCAATGGCTCCACCAAGGCAGCAGTTAACCAGTCCACCTTTTCCTGCATCTTCCAGCATTCTTCCCTCCCCACTGCCTGGTCACAGTTGAGAAACACCTGAGTTGCTACTTCCAGCAACTCACTGGCATTCATGCTGGCAAAACCCTCCAGCTTTTGCAGCTTGTGCCAGATGTCCCCTTGGGCCTGACCTATGGAAGCCGCTGGTTAACAGGCACTTCTGGATCAAAAGGGCTGTAGAGAGGAAATGTCTCACAGAGACACTCGTAGAACTGGCTTGGGCTTTCCTGGGATCCCTGAAGCACTTCTGGTGTTTTATTCATATTTATGGCCTTTCCCCCCTTCCTTCTGCTATTTAGAAGGGCTTCTTGATACCGTTCAGTGCTTGCAAGCCCTCCATTTACACCTGAGTCATTTGGGTCCCATTTGGGATCCTCCCCAGGAAGTGAGCCAGAGCATAAGCTTGGGTGTCTAGCGCTCTAGCCGGGGCATTCTCCTCTAACCATTTTAAGGCCGCCTGGGTAATTTGGAGATGCTCCTCCGTGTCAAAGAGGGTCAGGAGGAGTTGGTGGCAGTTAGGTTTATGGGTTTGAATTATGGACTCCATTAGTTCTATCATAGCCTGGGGCTTCTCCATATAGAAGGGAATATGGTGTTTCCAATTTAGGAGGTCTGTAGTGGTAAAGGGTAGGTACACAAAAACACACCGGCCATCTTGGATCTGACCTTCCTGATCTTAATAGATGGGTCCTTTAGTTTCTCTCAGTGGAATCTATAGGGATCTCAAGTGTTGCTGCAGAGAGGGACTGTCTCCGATGGCCTGATTTTCTAATCACCTCTGAGGAAGGGTGTATGGGGTTGGGACTGGTAGTCTGGGTGAGCCAGTCACATCCAGAGAGGCCGGTGGTGCTAGATATGGCAAGACCTTGGGATTAAGGGCAGGCTCCGGTGGAGTTTCAGCAGCTGGGACGGCTGGAGGCACAGGTGGTAGTGAGGGGTATAGTGGGTCATATCGCAGTGGGGTTTCCTCCGGCTCTCTCGACAGCATAGGTTTTCCAGTTTTTTGCCAGTATTTGGAGGAAGCTGTGACACAAGCCATCATAAGTTTACAGTTCTCCTCAATACAGACTTTTAGCCAAGGCGGCAAGGATAGGACCAGGTCCTGCCAATAGTCAATGTAAGGAAATTGGTCAGGGTGGCCTGGGTCCCCCGCAATGACCCTGAACACTCAGCTAATTAGTTCCTTATCAAGTGAGCCCTCAGAGGGCCAGCCTACCCAAATGATGGGCAATCAATTTCACAGAAGGTCTGGACCTTTTCTGGGAGTTAATTTCACACATTATCTTGTGAATATCCTTTCCTGAAATTCCTCTACATACACCCTAGGGGAGTTGGTTTACTCTGCTTTCCACCCATTTTCTCCCCCTAATGGACAACTTTCATGCATGAGAGAGGAAAAAGGGGAGAAGGGAGGGACTAATTTGTTGAGAATGCACACTTGCTTCCTCTGTTTCCAGTTGTTCTCCTCTCAGATATATTTCAGGCACCTATTGGCATTGGTGGGTTCAGTATCAAATCCTGACTTGGATCAGAATCTTGAGGAAGACTGAAGCCACCCTAAGCCATATGAGGTCACCACAGAACCATGGATCAGGACTCAACCCCGCTTCGACCCACTGGTCAGGTCAGAACTTTCTGCTGTCCATCTCATTCACACAAAGCCACATAGTGACTCCAAATCACTGCCCAGTGCCCAGAGCCTTGGAGTTAGGATTTTGTTCCTTTGGAACTACTCAGGCAACTCTGGGGGGTGGGAGGTAATCAGGTTCACATTCTGCCTTCTAGGGGCAAGTCTACCAAAACAACCTGAGTTCTTACCAGTCTGATGGGCAGTGATCCCTGAGCTGGTTCCTGGACCTCACTCAGTTCCTTTGTGCATCCAGGGCCCTCACCCCAGTGTGCCAGGAGGGGATAGTCTCCTATGGATTAAGTGGTCCTCTGCCTCCAGGTGAGGTCTCCTCTCCTGGTGCCCCAAGGTTCATCCCCTGGAGACAAGGAAGGTGAAACATCATCTCTGCTTCTGAGGAGAGAGCCCCCATGAAATGTAGTGGCGAGTCACATACAGAGTCAGGACACCGAGGTTTTTTTCAAGGAAGTCATTTTATTCATGCTGGCACAGGCTCAGTGGGCTAAGTCCCAAAAGGATGAGCCCCAAGTGCAGCAGGGGCAGGGTGAGAGGGTTCCCTATTGTACAATTTTTCACCTTTGTCTCCCATATATGGGAGACATATATTCATTCTCAATGAGCAGTCTATGTTACAGAGTCATGAGGAATCTCGGGCACGCACATAGCCAGGTTGCCTTCCCTTGTCCTGAGGTTTTTACCACATTTCTTAGGGAGGAGCTCTACCACAAATGAGGCTGGGGCTTCTCCTGGAACGGAGATTTTAGTATAATAATGAGGTAAAGGTAATGTTAGGTCATTCTAGGGGTCACTCCATGGTCCATCTGTGGAGGCATGAGTCAGGGTTCAGCTCAAAAGGTCTGGGTGGTTTGGGTCAGCAGGAGGTCTTGTCAGAGAGTCACCATCACCTGGAGTGTTTTCTGGTTTTCATTTGCCTGAGTCAAGAGGTAAGCTAGAAAGAAGAGGTTAAGGGAAAACGTAAGGCAATGGTTAGTGAGTACAAGCAGATGGGCAGTAAGTGTAATGTCTTGGGGCCCAGCTGGTATATCACTGTATGCTTGAAAGGAATCTATTCAAAGTTCCCCTTACCCCCAGGAAAGCTTACAGGCAAAACTCACAGCTGTCTGCACTTGACCCCAATTCTTTGTTTTTCTAGGTCATAGGGCCCTACATTTTTAGAAAATAGTCCCCAATAAGAAAACATTTTCTTCTCTAGCCTGACCACAACTCACATCCCAGAGAAGCCCTGCATGGAGCCCTTCTGAGAAACTTGCCACCTCTTGCTCTATCTGGCCAAGTGTTGACACCCTCCCCACAACCCCACAAGCACAACTGCAACACTCTCAGATCCTTAAGAAAATAAAAAAGGACCTTAAAATGCCCAGGAGAACAGAAGATTGGGGCCTACATCTCTCTTGATGTCTGGCCCCTCTCCTCCCTTGGAGAGTGAATAAACTCTGTCCTGCTTGTCACTCTACTCTTTGCAATTCTTTGCTGCCCAATTCACTGGCCACCCTAATAATGTTGTTCTGTTATATGAGTATGTTACAGGAGGGTAGGAGAGATGCTGTCCCTGTCTCACAGATCCAAAGAATGAGTCTTGAGGACAAAAGAGAATTAGCAAAGTGATAGAGTTTATTGAGGGAAAGTACAAAGCTCTTGAGGGTGAGAGGGGTCTCTACTGGGTTGCCACTGAGGATTTTTGCCCCTGACTTTTTATTGGGACCTATCAGGAACTGTGTGAGAAATAAGCCCACTGACCCATCAAAGGAGGTTATGCAGAGGCTCAGAGCACAGTAAAGCGAGGCTTTAATCAATGTTCTTGCAAGAGTAAGTGTCTGAGGGACAGGCACACTCCGGGCAGTTACAGCAGACAATTTATCTCCTAGCACGTAAGTCCCTCCCCTGGTTCCTCATTGGCTGAGTACTACAGAGGTTACAGCCTTACCCAGAGTTGCCTAGCCCATGTAAGGCAAAATATAGTCTGATTGGAACAAGTGTACATTTCCTGAGGTGACCCAGACTTTCAGTCCCTCCTTAGTTCTTTGGTGCATGCTTATTGCAAAGCCTGCAAAATGGAGAGAGGAAGAAGAACCAGGAAGTGAAGTGTCTAAGGGTTTGGGATTCCATTGTGGGGTGGGGGTGGTTCGTACCTATTTCCAATAGGTTGTAAACCTATTAACTAGACAGCACGGTTTTTATTTGGTATTTCTGAAAATGAATCGTCTTACTTACTTCTTACAACTGGATAACAGTTCGTGAGATTCTACTCATGGCAGCTAGCATGGGCAGGTCTGGAATGCATTTGTCCTTTTTGTTCCCAAACGCACCAGCAGCTACAGCCTCCCACGGCATCTACAGCCAGGGACTGCGGGGGCGGGGCGTGGTGGACACCCGGAGGAATACGATGGCCAAAGCCAGCCACTTTGGTGAGCCTTGAAGAACGGCCCCAGGTGGACCCTGCCTACTGTTAACCTTTCCCTATTCAAATATACCACAATTTGTGTACTCATTGATTACAACTTGGGTACTTTCTGATATTTGGCTATTATGAATAATACTAGGGTGACCATTCTAATATCTGACTTTTAGGGATCATATGTGAATATTGACCAGGAAAAGACAAAACTGCAAGCTGCAAAATAAAGTGTGCACTTTTATTTGGGTCTTAGTGTTGCAGGATTTTTGTTTCTACCTCAATACTCGGGATCTGTTGCCTTGTCATTTCAAAGAATGAAGAGGTGGACACAAAATGAGCAGCAGGCAAAACTTTATTAGAGTGCAATATTAGAAAGAGAATAGTATGAAAGCTCTCTTTGCAGAAAGGGGGCATTAAAAAGTGAATACCCCCAACTATAGGCAAAGGTCTTTGTTTAATAAGGTTCTGGTCAATGCACCCCCCCTCCTCCCCCCCGTTCCCATCCCTCCTCAAGTTCTACCCTTAGTGGCTTGATAACTCTAAGTGCTGGTTTGTCCATTCCTGATTGGCTCCCCTCCATTGTGTGAGGAGTCAGGCTATGGTCATTCTGTCCTTCGTATAGCGTAAGTTTTATGGTCTACTTATATTAGTTAGGTATTTTGATTGTCAAGTTCCTGAGAGGAACCTGACGGGGAGTAGGAGGGCTCTGTTACATTCTTAAGAGGGACCTCATGCCCGAGAGAGTTTGCTGTGGTCAGACGTTCCCAGCACTGTTCCAAAAATATGTGTTTTTCCCCAACCAGGGAACTTACATCTTAACCTTTCCCTCTCTGCCTATTTTATCGTATCTTTTCCTATCGTATTGGGGATTGCAGTCTGAAAGACATAGAATGGACTGACATTGAGTGTCCTCTGGAAAGACGAAGGAGGTTAGGGCTTTAAAAGAGAAAGAGAGAACCTATATTGTTTTGAGCAAAATGTGATTGGTGCTGCTCTACACAGTTACACTAAGCTATGCATGATTGGTCACTAGGGATAGTGCTGGGCAGAAAGTGTATGTGTGTCCATTCTAACATGCAGCAGACGCCTTGGCTTTTAGCGGAGTTCAGCAACAATCGTGAGAGTTTGAGAGCAGATGTGCATAAATCCTACTTCCTCAGTGTGATCCTGGCTCCATTTGAAACACCCCTGTTAGCAATGTTTACTCCAGGTTATTCTTTCCCTTAGCACAGAGTGTGTGCCTAGGAGAAGAGCTGTTTCATCATTGGCTCCTCACAAACTCAGCTTCAGTAATCACCACCAAAGAGATTTCCAAAGTGGTTTCACCAATTTGCACTCCTGATGTGGGGAACAAAGGCAGAAAGAAATCTGCCTTTATTAAGGATAAAATTAAATTTCCTTGTAACCTGTAGCCAGTTGACAAATACTTAAGACAGGCAGATTACAGCATTCCTCCAGAAACTCCATACTGTCTTAATGTTAATGCTTTGTTAGGGGGAAAAACAACCTTAGCTTGACGATAATGAGGCCTCCAGGATCCTGTGAGTCTTCTTGAACATAAGAAAGTCCTTCTGGAAACCCCCTCTTGCCTTTGCCTCCCCCAAGTGTATAGTCAGCCAAACCTCACAGTCCCAGGCAGCTCCTTCTGCCCATAAGTCCTGTCCCTGTGCTTTAACGAAACCACCTTTCTGTACTGAAGACGTCAGCTCTGAATCCCAACACAGCACAGCACTCCCACAACCTCACCAACCATTGTTTTAATTCCAGCCATTCCAGTGGGTTGTGGTATCCCACTGAGGCTTTAATTTGTATTTCTCTGATGAACAGTGAGGCTGAACACCGTCTTCACATGTTTATAGGTCACGCACAAATATTTTTTATTATCAGGGAGTGCAACATAAAAAGTTTCAAGACTCAGGGAGACTAGGATATCTCCCTGAATAGTTTGGACTACTTTTCCCTCGGATCACTGTAGGGGAGGAAGTTCTCACCTGTCTCCAGGGCTGTGACAGGGAAAGGGGACAGGGAGCAAACAGAAGGGAGATGAAGACTTCCACTTCTCATCTTCTGCAGGGGCTCCCCTGTGTTTGAGCAAAAGCTTGTTCTGTATACGACACCCAGTTTTCTGCCCTTGAGTGGCATGTTCCTGGGACTCTGGGACAGATGTGCCTTCAGTGACTGGCTGGAAAAAGCTGTTCTCCCTATATTCAGAGCAACCGGTAAATGATTCAAGTGCTAGAGTAGATGGGACTTAAAAGTGATACAGGAAATTCTTAACTTTCAAATTTTGCAGGTCCTGTCCTGGGGACCCCAGGGAAATACCTTAACATTTACAAAGGTCAAAATGACTTGGCAAAACCTCAAAGCTTGGGCTCTATTTCTGCCCCAAGCACACATTATACTCTGCATCCTAAAACAAACAAACAAAAGCAAAAAGGAGCATTCCAAAAATAAAGAAAAGCAAAAAACCCCTCCCATCAGATTAAAGTCTGATTAACCATCAGATTAAAGTCAAAGTCTTGCACATACTAAAAACATAAGATAAAGTCTATAGCTTTCTGGAATGTCCTTGTCATAATGATTTGTAACTATGTAAAAAATGTGTATATAACCTTGTACCAGATGTTCCTTCCCCAGAGCACTCTTTGAGAAAGAAGACTGTGTGTCCAGAGCAGCTATCCTTTTTCTTTCCAAAATAGTTTTATTAATATGGTAGGTGATTTTTTTTGTTTTGTTTTGTTTTAGAGAGAAAGAGAAAGAGAGAGAGAGAAAAACAGACACACACACACACACACACAGAGAGAGAGAGAGAGAGAGAGGGAGAGAGAGAAGGAGCAGGGGAGGGACAGAGAGATAGAGAGAATCTTAAACAGGCTCCACACCCAGTGCGTATCCCACATGGGCTCCATTCCACCACCCTGGGATCACAACCTGAGCCAAAATCTAGAGTCAGACCTCAGGCACCTCCTGGAAAGCTATCCTTATTAGAAGTCAAATAAAATTCTTTTCCTTTCTCTTTAAAATTTTAGAAAAGCTTTGTTCAATTTTGTGTTGATACAAGATTTTAAAAAATCTAATCGATAAACGTCCTATTTACCTTAGCTAGTCATTTGGTCTCTTCTTACATACTTTCGGTGATGGGGAACTCACTACTGCACAAGCAGCCCATTTCACTGCTGGGCTATTTGATTCCTGTTACCAGCAGAACCCTGTCTTCCTGCACTCTGCATCCTGTATCGTGTAGTGTGTCCAGAGAGACTCCAGAGGCCACTGCCTGCAGGTCTTCTTACAGCTGCATGATCACTCTGCTTACATCTGCCCCCACCCCCTAATCCCCGCATGGCTGGCTTCTCTGTGTCCTTCATGTTTCCACTCAATGTCACCTATCAGAGATGCTTTTCCAGACTATCCTACTGAAGAGTGTCTTGTCATCCTGTTTTATTTCTTACATTTTAAAGTTTATGCATTTGCTTAAGGGTTTTTTGTCTGTCTCCTGTCCGCAGAGGCTCTGGGAGGCAGTAACTCTGTGCATCTAGTTCACTGCTGTATCTTCAGTGCTTGCAACAATGTCCAACACTGACAAGGCTCTCGGTAATTTTTTAAGGAAAGAACAGAATGATGAGTCTAGGTTTGAATCGCTGCGGCCTGATTCCTGAACCACCATGCCTATTACCCCCGCTCCAGACGTTATCTTGCACATTACGCCTTCCTTCTGCTCTATTAGATGCTACATCTCTGCTTTTGCCTGCACCAGAACCTCGCGCTGGCCAGCCCCAAGTGTAGCCGTCTCTGACAAATGGCCAAGCTGGGTGTGGCCCACGGAAGGCCCAGTGTCTCTGTGGCCAGTAGGTGGTGCTGTTGGAAAGAGAAAAACAGTCCCCAGGGTTTTTAAAGGCGGGCTGGTTGGGAGTGGGGAAGATGGGGAGCCCTGCCAGCCCACTCTCTCTTTTTCCAGCCATCTCTAGGTGGTAGGCAATGTCCATGGGAGAGAAAGAAGAGCAGAAGTGGGTGAGTCCAGACCTGCTGCCCATTAGTCAAGGTGTCCTGAGGTTAATGATGGCACTGGGGAGAGAGGGGGGTGCATAGGGATGTCCCTCACTCTACTACCTCCCTGGCTGAGGACCTGACAGTTTGTGTCTATACAAGCCTAACCTAGGGGCCTGCCTGTTGATCTAGTGTCCCTCACCCAACACACACACACACACACACACACACACACACACACAGAGAATAGAGCTATGGAAGAGGGCAGGCAGTGGGCACTAAGCCTTCTGGGCACACAGTTTTCCAGAGAGTTCTCCCCATTCCAACCTTGGGCTTTGAATTCCTCCAGAGTTCTCATTTGCTTTCCTTCTATGCTCCCACAGCCCCAAGCATCATCTTCTACACGCACAGGTACACAGTCAGGGTGACCAACTTGTCTTGGTTTTCCTGGGACCAGCCCAAGGTCCTGCTTGCTGGACACCCCCTCAGTCCCAAGCAAACCAGGATGGTTGGTCACCCCAACAATAAAAAAAGCGTCTTTCATCTCTGCCTCAAAGGTCATTCTGGTTGGCTGACTCTGAGAGTGCCTAAGACCCCAGTGTAGTTGGCCCCACGAAGACAGGCAAAAAGCAGAGCAAGGGTCAAGGGCTGTCATCTAGGGCTCTCATGCTGACAGGAGATATAGGTAATTACATATAAGGTAGCTGCAAGGATGTAATGGACCCCTCGGAACCTGTGTAGGTGCACCTGCTGGCTCCTTGACATGGAAGCTTCCCTGGAGGAGGAGAGTCTGAAACCCATGGGCTGAAAGATAGAAGCAGAGGGAGAATTCTGGGTAAGAGGGAGAGAGGCAGGCGCAAGTGGAAAGGAGGCCACGATGGGCTGTCAGGTGCACATGCACACATGGAATAGATGGACCACTCTTGCCCAGGAGAGAAAGGAGGTCCAGAAGGTAAAGAAGTAAGGAATAAAGGGAGAGGTATTCTAAACCTGGACTGAGAAGATTGGATTTGGAAGTTAGTGAGGAATTACCATCAAGTGCCACTGAGGGATGAAGTGTTTGGGCCCCAAAACACCTAAATTTGGGGGAGCCACTTCCCATCACTTACATATCCTCCTCCTTTCCTTTAGCCTCAAGCCATTATCCACACTGTCCCCAGGGTCCCCAGGTCCCCAGGGCCTCCCAGGGGTGTTCTAGAAGCCAGAGTAATTTTTTGTCTCTCGACCTCAGGGTCAGGCCCTCTGAGTCTTGTTGTCTTGTTAAGGTCCTCTGCCCCTGGGTCCCAATTTTGCTCAGGAGAGTTAGATGAGTTAGATGAGTCTTAGTGCCAGACAGGTTAGAAGGGGGCTTAGTGCTCACACTTGCTATCACTTCCTGGTTGCATTCCTCCAGTTCATGGGAATGTGACACATCCAAGGGCAGGTCTTGTCACCAACAAACACTCATAAGAAAGCTCTTAAACTGAACCAAACCCATAACTTCTATCCATTGGTCCCTACTGTGTCCTTTGGAACCTCAGAGAAATCGAATTCCTTTCTCATAAAAGCACTAAAAATATTGAGAATGGCTCTCCTGCTCCCTCAGGTATTTTCTTTTCTAGACTAGATATATTCCAACAGTTTCTAATATGAAAGTCTTTGGGCCATTATGCTGTCTCAGGGGTCCTTCCCACCAGGGTCTCCAGAGCCTGGTACAGAACCTTGTGCAGAGTGGGTTCTCCGTAAATGTCCACTGATGTTTTCTTGGCACATTTCTTCCTGACTTGTGGAGCCCATAGGTCCATACTTGTCACAAACTCAGTTAACTGTGTCAAAACTGAGATCAAATCAAGTTAGAGAAAAGAACAAAAGAACAATTCACAAAACTGGAAGATTCCAAGCTGAAAGTGGCAAGAAACACACAAAATGAGTGTTACAGCTCAGTTGACCAATGAAGTACATCGATCTCTAGTAATGACTGACCACTAGACACCTACATTCCTTTTAGGGGAACACTGCTGAATAAACTTACTTGTTTGTAACCAGTTGGCTAAGGAAGCTGTAAGGTCATGCTGATATGAGGAAAATTCAAATTCATTTATGGTCAGAGCCCACATTTTGGAGGAAATTAGGATAATTGTAAATTTCGGTTATATGGCTATGGGTGTTTGGTCTTCAAACTATGGCCTCCATTTTGTTTTTTCCTTAGTGGTTGCCAACTAGAACTTCTAAATGCAGACTCCCCTGTGTAATGTCCCTCTCTCTTCAGCACAGACACAAAGAGGTAGGTCCTAGCTGTCCCCTGTCCCAGGCCTAGGTTATTAGGGCCCTGGCACCCAAAGTAGCAGTGTGGATAGGGCCTGGGCCAGAGTTCTGTGAGCATGAGAAAGGTGTGGCAGTTCTCACTGCAGAGTTTGATGAAGGCTTGCTGGCTCCTTGACATCTGTTCTCTCATCTACAATCTGTAAGTTTGTCTCCTTACCATCTACTGAGGCTTCTCCTATAATCATTGGGCAGTCCTTTCTCTGATATTGCTGGGCTCTCTCAACTTGTCAGCTCCATGCTTCCTCTTGGCATCTTAGTGTCCCATCTTGGACTCCAATGGGTGCACACCTTTAGCGCTAGAGAACAAAGACATGTCTTAGTCTTGAGCCAGGCTGGAGAAGAAGGGTCATGAACCTCCCTCAGCCCAGTCAGAGGCTCTATTGCTAGAAGGGCTCTCTGGCGCCTCTTTGTAAGGTTGTGGCTCTGGGGAAACACAGTCTTATTCCAAAGTCGGAAAATGGAAGAGAAAACTTATTCCAACCAAGCAGGGAGGCAAAAGAACTGTGATTCAGGCACCTGGAGATGTTCAGGGACTTGGGATATCCAGGTTTTGGAGAGACTCCCTAGGCATGTGAGGTTTGTGGAAAGAAGCTCTCTAGCCCTGCACAGGGATGCTGCCTGCCTGTTCTCCAGCACCGGGCATAGCACCTGGCACTTGGTAGGTGGATGAATGAATGAATGAGTGAATGTACAGACAGCTCCAGAAATCTTTCCTGTGTGCCATAGGCACTTCCTCATGCAAGTAAGAGCTCTGTTCTGGAGTCAAGAGGAACTCCAGTTAGAATCTTGACTTCACCACTTACTTGCTTTGTGAGGCCAGACCAGTTAGTTCCCTAAAGCATGAACCCCGCTTCCAAGATTCCTGTCAGAGAATGTGCACAGGGGTCAGGGCCCATATATGCCATCTGCAGACTCAGGCAGTCCTCTGGGCTTTGAATTGTTGTTTGAAATATTCCCCCAAGTTACTCCCTGCCCCCTCATCTCTTGCCTTAGAAAATCTCTAAGATTAAGAGACTGGGGTGACTAGTGCTGCAACACCCTCAGGTCAGCCAAGCAGCTCTCCACTGGGCACGCCCATATGGGCCGATCCAGAAGGGGGCCCAGGAGGGTAAGTGAGGGGCTCCTTTAGCTCTCAGGAGGCTGGCCCTTGACATAAGGGTCCAAGTCAGACCTTGGGGCACCATTGAGGAAGCAGCTGTGTTTTTTCATATAAGTCTTGCTCCTGCAGGACCTTTTTTTTTTTTTTAATGTTTTATTTATTTCTAGGAGAGAGAGAGACAGACAGACAGACAGACAGCGGTGAGCAGGGGAAGGTCAGAGAGAGAGGGAGTCACAGACTCTGAAACAGGCTCCAGGCTCTGAGCTGGCAGTCAGCACAGAGCCCGATGGGGGGCTCGAACCCACGAACCGCGAGATCATGACCTAAGCGAAAGTTGGACGCTTAACCTACTAAGCCACCCAGGTGCCCCTCCTGCAGGACCTTTTTAGCAAGAGGAACTGGGCAGCATGATGCAGGGAGGTGACCTGGGCTGACATGCATGGCTCAGGTCTGGGTTGGCGGGGCAGACAATTTCAATTCTCAACTCTATTTATCTCAGAAGCATGCTTAATTCTTGCTTTTGACAAAGACGCTATATTTATAAGGTGTCATGGATTCACTGGAGACCCCTTCTTCCATACAACTCTCCTCTTCCCCATTTGATCCCTTTCCTACAAAAGCAAGTATCAGAGGAAAGAACTCATAGTGGCAAGAATTCTGGACATAAAGTTCTGAGGGCAGATCCCAGGCCCTGCTGATTCTCCTAGGTGTGAAGTGTGTGCATAGGTGAGCCCATGATGTGTTGTGGGTGGGGGTGGAGAAGTCCAGGTGATCCTCTGTCAGGAAGCTTCTGTCAACATTGTTGTTCTATGCTCCTGTGAGGTCTCTTTTTCATTCCTACTCCAGATTGTCCATTAAAGGGGGAACATAATCATCACAAGGATGGCCTGTGATTGGGAGGTGGGGAGGAAAGAGCACACATTCAGTCAGACATCAGCCTTGGGATCAACTTTATTCTGTATTTTACCTTCACCAGGGAGAAGAAAGCAATGAAGCTGGAGAGCAGACCAGCCTGCACCACATAGACACAAATCACATTTCTAAAGAATGTGCGTGAAATTACAGGGCCCAAAGCAGACCAGACATCAAGCACAAAGATCAGCCAGGATCCCAGACATCCCATCTCATCTGTCCTTATTGGGTGTTTAGATTCAACCATTTACATATATAATTTCTTCATTTTTAAAAGCACAACTGATATTTCAATGTCCAATCATTTGCTGTTCCTTTTTAGGATGCAGAGACTAAATGATTCAGTTTTTTATTTCTGTAATACCACCAACCTCTTCTCTGTATTCATGGTGGTGGTGGTGGTGGTGATCGTACAAGGTCCATCAAAATTCAGCTTCTTTTGAGGCTTGAGTGAGAGGCTGATACTCTGAATGATGAATGAAAGCATCCTTGTCTGTTACACACTCAAGGCTGGGTGAGTTTGTGCCCCAAGGAAGCTGAACTAGGCTTCTGTGGTCTCCCCCTCACAACTGCACTATTCCTACGGTGGCAATCTTCTATTAGACTGCTGAGAACATTACTTATTCACAGAGATTGATGAAATACAGAGAGAAATGTCTTCAGAGAAAACGGACCCAGTCCTGGAATACTGAGGAAGCCAGGAGACAAGAACAGGGTGCACACAGACGTACCTACAGGTGAAGGCTACCATAGCATGAGCTTGGGTTTGGTTTTCATCTGTTGGCCTTCTTCTTGACCCCAGATGGCATTATGAGAAGCTACTTTCCCTTGCCAGGGGGTAAGCACTTCTCCTGGACTTTCTGTGGACAAACTTCCACACATTTTGTCTGAGATAGCTCCTGGCATGGATCCACACACTGAGGTGGGCATTGGTCTTGACTTTGCTGTGGACAACTTTCTTGCTGTAACTCCTGGCACTGAGGAAGACACACCTCCTGAACTTGCGCTGGGCACTTCTCCTGGCAGGGGTCTTGGCACAGGGGGAGGCACACATCCTCAGCATTTGCTTGGCACTGCTCTTGGGTCTTTTGAAGACATGGAGGAGGCACACATGGCTGTTTGCACTGCTGTTCATTAAAGGACATCTTAGGGTAGATGGCAGAACCTGAAACAAGCACAAGATTTGAAATTAATTGCATTAACAGTACCAGGCTGGGAACTGAGAGATTAAGGGTTGATAGAGGGAAATTGGGAGTTAATGATTCTTTGCTGCTTTTTTATCCTTTTCTCTTTTCTCTCCTTACTTCAGCTCCCTCTGATAGCCATCTCCTAAATGAGAATATTCTCATAGCTCTTGTCTGGGTACCCATAGACCAATCCTACCTGACACCACAGTTCTACCACAGGTGTTCCCTTCTCCTCTATTTGACAAATCTTTTTGAAAATCAGCTGCAAGAAACTAGGCAGAATACACAGGATGGAGTGAGAGGCTCAGGACGTGGCAAATCACTAAAAATCAGTGGAAAGTATATAGTCCAGTGGAGGAAGAGAACAGCCTCCTGAAGGCAGAGCAGAAAGCGAGAGGGAGAGAGGGCACAGATGTCTCCACTTACCTGTCTTCAATAAGACTCCACAGAGGACGTGGATTGCAGGGCTCGGCAAGGTAGGGACTTTTATATAGTGCCTGGTCCTGCTTCCTACAGGACCGACTGGCCACGTGGGACAATTTTCTAATTGTGGAGTCACCAAAATGAGCTTCCTCTGAAATTGCCCATGGTTTGAGTCACTGCTTGGGATGCCTGTTAATCAGCCTCCATTTGGGCCGCTGGGTCCTCACCAGACCTCAGCAGGGAGGGGCTCCTCTTAGATCTCTCTCATTAAAGGTAGCAGCAAAAGAATGTTCATAAAACGTTATCTCAGTCTGTTAAACTGGGATTGGGTTCCTTGTCTGTCCAAACTGGTTCAGGATGTGGCAAGAGATAAGATCCACCTTACTCATCTTGCCTGCATCAATGGGAAGATTTATGCCTAAGGCCTGGGGTCTGTCTGGGTCAAGGGCATGTATGGCCTGTTTCAGGCACTTCCACTGGATACTTCTTCATTGGGCCTGGAAAGTCACACTCCCTGACCCAAAGATGGCTTGTCCTGTGGTTCCAAGCACACAAAGACCCTACAGCCTCCTGAGGAGAGTGATTTTTCCCTCACAGAAGTCTTGAAAGAAATTGGAGTCATTTGTTACTTGTAGGGCAGAGGAGAAGAGGAGAAGGAGAAGGCAGGTAATCTTCATCTTCTTAACTTCTATTTATGTCATTTCTAAAAGTGGAGTTACAGAGTTTACACAGTGACCAAGAAAACAGGATGCAACAAGGTTGGTCTGTCTCCTTGCCTTCTGGAAGAATTTCTCAGAACTCAGAACTCAGGTCAATAAAAGCCAGGGGATGAAAGGAAAAGTTTCAAAGCAAACACACCCAGTTTTCTATACATCCAAGCCTCTGTGTGGGCTGCCACTTCTGTCTTGGGCGCCCTCTCTCTCTGTGACTTGTGAAACCCTAAGCATACTCAAGGCTCAACTCAAGTCTACCACCTTCCAAGAGTCTTTACTGATTACTCTAAACCAGAAACAACCTCCTTCTGAACTTCCATATTGTCTATTGTTGGTGCTATTTATATGACATTTACTATAGTTATTAGGAATTCTAGCTATTTATATACAAGATCTTATTGCTACCTTGGTTGTAGGTTTCTAGAGGGTAGGGGCTAGTAAATGGAAGATCAATGACTATTAATGCAGTGAGTGCATTAATTAAGGAATAAAGAAGCTAAATGTAGAAGACAGCTGGAGTAGAGGAGGACCTTATTTATTGGAGATGGAAAAAAATGTTTAATGAAAGAAGCCCCTAAGCCCAAAGTGGTGGCCTTGTTCTTGTTTGCTAAAGCTGGTCAAACCCCAGGGACTTTAAAGATGATGGGCCCCTCTAACTTGAAGTATGTTTAGGTTATTTCCTAAGAAAAAGTGTTTGGCTAAAATCAGAGGTTCCTGTAAAGGTTTACACAAGTTTTGCATGCTTGGTCCCCAAAATAGTTTCTAAAAGGTGAGCTGGGGAAGATCAGACATTTTGGCCTTTAGGACTGGGGCACAGAGGATTCATATAGCACCAGCATGGGCCCCCCCCCAGTGTCCTGTAAGTGGCAGTTTCTCCAGGGTTGGAGGGGTCAGAGGTCGGCTGAGGGGAGCCCTGCTGATGTTATTGTGAGGCACACGATCTTCTGGGGGCTGGGTGGGGGGGAGTGAAGTTGTGCAAGATGAGGAGACAGATTTGGAAGACCCATCGGTATATCTGAAGGGACAAAGTCATTTGGAGAATCTGGGAACTGGATGATCAGGTATAGGATGGGGGGGGCAGTCTCCTCCTTTTCCTTCTTTTCTTTTTTTCATCTCCTCTTTCCATTTCTCCTTTCCCTCTTCTTTTCCTCCATCTTTTGTATGAAATGTCTAAGAAACAAGATGACTCTTTGGAGTCCTAGGAGACAAGAAATTCTCCATCACTGGGTATATTTATTCACCCTTTCAGTCATTCATGGCTCTGCTTTCAAGGTGTTCACAGTCTCATGGAGAAGATTGGCAGAGGTAAGCCCCCATGCCCGAGAAGAAGGCCCTTTCATCAGTTTTGGAAAGCTGGAAGGTTCTGGAAGGCTCCTGGGGGAGTTGTCTGTGCTGTGTTTTGCTGGACAGTAGAAATTAGCAGGCAAGGAGGGCAGGCAAAGGTATTGCAGGTGCCTGGAAGAAGGAGAACCCAGCTAAGAGGAGAGCCTGGGGCTGACTTGGGAATGTGGTGGGTGGGAGGCTGGGGGGAGAGCCCGCTTGGTTGAGATTTCCAGAAATTTTCTACAATAAGATACCCAAGATGACCTTGCTTGTGCCACATGCATTTCTGTGTCTTTGGCTGAGACTCAGGAAGAGACCAAATGGGGATGTGTAGAACAATGAAGAAATCAGGCCATGTTCTCATGGAAGAGGTAATGAAGTTAGGAAGAGGCCAGAGTTCAACTTCTCTCAAAGGACTCTGTCTCTGCCTCACAGTGAGCTGATGACATTGAAGTGGGTTCGATGTAATCACAAGGTTCCTTCAATGTGTAGAAAGGGGCAGCATAGTCAGTTTCACAGTGATGTGATGTGAGAAAGATTGGCCATTGTTGGCTTG
The DNA here is from genome assembly GCF_003009895.1 of Hyaena hyaena. NCBI lineage: Eukaryota > Metazoa > Chordata > Mammalia > Carnivora > Hyaenidae > Hyaena > Hyaena hyaena. Next base: position 1,365,955 of record NW_024081134.1, read on the forward strand.
GAAGATGGAGACCATGCACCGGGAACGTGTACAACCTCTAGAGGCTGGGAAAGGCAAGTGAACAGATTCTGCCCTAGAGTCTGCAGAAGGAGATAGAGTCTTATTGGCAGTTTGGTTTTGGCCCAGAGAGACCTGTGCCAGACTTCTGACTTCCAGAACTCTAAGATAATATATACTTATGTCATTTTAAGTCACTAAAGTTATGGTAACTTGTTACAGCACCAACAGAAAATTAATACACCTCTCCAATTTCTGAAGCTCTTGGGAAGTCTCAAATGAAGAAGTAAATCCCACTTAGCTCTGTCTCATTAAAGTATCTGCTCACTGGTCATGTCAACTCCTGAATCAAAGATCAGCTTTTGGTGACACATGGGAAAACAACTGGGCTTAGGACCCCCACTGACCTGGAGTTGACTCAGTTACAAAGAGTATGTATAAGAGTGGCTAAACTACTTAGCCTCTCAGAGCCTTAATTTCCTCTTGCTGAGAAGGGATAACATTTCACAGATTCCTTGTGAGGAATAAATTCAAGAACATATTTGCCAACACTTAGGGCCACCAAGCTACTTATAGAATGTTAGTGTCATCTGAGTCTGTTCAGGACTTAAATCCCTCATGAAACATTACCAGCTCTCTCAGTTCTTGTTCGGTCTCCTTTACTCTGTCCCCCAAGCACTGTTTTTTCTTATGCTTTTCTAATCACTGGGATGCAGTAGACAGTGTACTTCACAGAGGCCCAGAGACCTGGCTCTGTCTCTAACAAGAGGTGTGACCTCAGGCAAGCCCCTGACTCTTACTGGCCTCAGGTTCATCATCTTTAAAATAGTAAAGGTAGATTAGGAGTCAAGCCAGGTCCAATGCAACTTTGATATTCAGGGATACCGTAAATGTTGTCGTAAATGATTAGCCCAGGCATCTATATGACTTTGTAAGTATGTAGATATATGTCTGTAGGGAGAGTGGGGGAGGGGGGTGTCTCTTCCTCCATGATTAGGTTATGATTTATAATCCACCTAACCTTCTGTCTTCTGTGGGTGGCAGTGACCTCGTCAGGTGGCTGAACGACCTTAGGTAGTCTATATTTTCCTAGGTGCAGAGTGGGAGTGAGTATTTGGGGTCCTCAAAAATCAAGCTTAGTGGTCCAGTATCTGCAGTTGTGGCCTGGACAGTTTGGGGAGATTGTCCCACTCTACATCTTAAGATTAGGTGCCTAAATAGTTTCTTTAACCATTCCCGGCCCTCCGGCAAGACTGGGGCTAATCTGATTGAACGCCACCTTAGATTTAAGATTTTAAATTTCTGCCGCTGTCATTACTGGGAGCCAGGGTGTAATTACACAAGACCAGCAGAAGAGAGTCAGGTGTGTGCAGGCATGCTTTTCTCCCCCCATTCCCATCAAATAACAATCTCCTTTGTTCAGATCATAAAAGTTCCCAGACTCTTGTGATTCACTCGACCGGCCCGTCTGCATATTATAGGGCAGTGGCTCTGATAAAGCTGAATGGTGCAGAATGTGGTTCACCCCATTCCCTAAGAGCAGGTGCCTCTGGAGAGCCTGTGGGCTCCTGGAGCAGAGTCCACCACCCCCTCACTTCCCTGCCTCCAGTGTCGGCTGCACAGGTGGTCTGAATTAGAGGTTGTGGGAGGCACTGTGGATTACAGGCCACTGTGCCCAGAGGGGACATGACAGTCCACCTGATTCCCCCTCTTTGTTTCAGTCCAACACGTGCTTTAAATAGGAGGCACTAAATTATTTATTAACTGCATTTCTTTTTCACATGAGGCAAATGAGTTACAAAAGTTAAGGGCCTAGTTCAAGGACAAATGGTGAGCTCAAGTCTGGACCAGGCAATGGCCCATGTAAAAATATTTAGGCCACCACATTGGGGATTCTTTATAAACTTCAAGGAGCCAACACAGACACAGACCAGTCAGTGGTTGTAAACAGTTTTGAGGTAATCGAGAAATACATATATGTACACATATTCACCTTCAGGGGATTCATGGCCCTCAGGTTAAAGACCCCTGACCAAAGGATATGGGGAGAAATGTATACCCAAATTGTTTAGGTTGATATTGGTCTTCAGTCCTTTTCCTCTTTGAGTCTGGGTTCCAGCTTATTGTGGCCTAAACTCTTCTAGAAATCAACTCAGTGTGAACTTGGTTAAGACATTCCCTCTCTGGGGTGTTATGCTGAGCGAAATAAGTCAGGCAGAGAAGGACAAATATCATATGTTTGCACGTATAGGAGGATTAGGAGGAACTTAACTGAGGAACAAGGGGGAGAAGAAGGGGGGGAATGGTGGGGGAAAGGGAGAGAGGCAAACCATGAGAGACTCTTGAATGGTGACAAAAACTGAGGACTGATGGATGTGGGGGGGAGGAGGGATGGGCATGGAGGAGGGCACTTGTGGGGATGAGCACTGAGTGTTATGTGGAAACTAATTTGACAATAAACTATTTGTAAAAAAAAAAAAAAAAAAAGACATTCCATCTCTGGATCTGGGTTTCCTCACCCAGGCACTGAAGCACTGGGCACATTCCATGTCACATCTGGCAAATATTATACTCAGTTATGCAAAAGTCCGCATCTGGCTTGTACTGTGATTTGTGGGCTCTGGGACACAGTTTGGGAATGGGGTGGAGGGAATGGCCCTATAAATCTGCTTGCCTTCAAAGATATTTGCCTTCCTTGTCTTTAACTCCCTCTTCCCCCCTCAAGCCTGCTGTGCCACACAGAGGATGGAAGGAGACATGTGCCATAGAAGATGGGGTGAGGACTCTAAGTGCTGACCAGGCTCTTGAGTGCTTTTGTGTCCTGGCTAAGTTCAGTTTCCCATGCCAGGGTGTTTGCATATACCATCTCACAGGGCACTCCTCTCCATACCTCAGTGAGACTCTTCTCATTCTTCATGAGAAGAAACTGAGACCCCACACCTCCCACTGAGGTGACACAAATTGCCTGGGCTACACAGTTGAGAGTGTAGAATTCACTTGGAATCCCACCTTACAAGGTGAGAAATCTGCTCGGAGGCAGGCTGCACTTCCCATGTGAGGTTGGGGAGATGACCGATGGGGTTTGCATCTTGTCAACTAAGGGGAAAGTGATCAATGCCAGGGATCCCTTTTTCTCAGCCCCAGGCCACCCATATTCAGCCCTGTCCCCTTCTCCCACCTCTGAATTCTGGGAATGACACATTTGGGGAGCATAAGCAAAACAGTAGCCAGAGCCTCACCCCAGAACAATCTCCTTTTCTTTGGAAAAGTGCATCCAAAGCTGCTGAACAGCACTCATCTATTGTTACTGAATGTCTTCACTGTGTGCTGGGCAGTGTCTGTTCTCAGAGAACTTACAGCCCAATGTAAGCAGATGGACAGAATATGGCATGGTAAGTGTTACAGAATAAAGGTGTGGATGCTCTGAGATCACAGAAAGGGGCATTTGACCAGCCTGCTGGGGGCAGTGGAGGAAACTTCTTGGCACCGGCCAGGCTCACACTGCCGCCCGCAGTTGGCTTGGTCTGGGAGGACTTACAAGTCCTTCTGCGAGGCCAGCTCTATGGTTTCTTGAGAAACCACGATGAATGGGGGTCTGTGGTAGAGTCTTCTCTCATTGCTTTTCCATGAAATGAACCTCTGAGTTGGGTTCTGATAGAGATGAAGACCAGCCCAAGAGGACCATTCAGAGGAGGACTTTATGGGAGGAGAAGAATGATAGAGGACAGACAACTGTACAGTCATGCAAGCCAGAAACTCTCTGCTGTGCCAGGAAGTGCAGGCGATTACCTATTACTGGGCTGCAGAACTCTAGAAGTGGAGAGAAGTGGCAAGGTAAAGCCAGACAGGCTTTACCAGTGGGGGCCAGCTCCAGAAGAGTTTCACATGACTGGTCAAGTCATTCGAGCTGTTATTTAGGCAAAAAGGAGTCTTTTAAGGATTTTAAGCAAGAGAGTGACATGTTTAGATTTGGATTTTAGCCAGCCTACCTTGGCTGCCTTCTGCTGGAGGCAAGACTAGAAGGTGAACTTGGAACCTCACAGGCCAGTTAGGAGGTTCTGGGTGGTATAGGTGAGAAACAATGGGGGTGTTTCTCTTGGAAAGAGCACAAGCCCTCAGTCTGAGCAGCATTTCTTTGCAGGCTGGGAGAGAGCACGGAGCTCTGCGGATGAGGTTTCATGCACCAGGTACAGCTGAAAATACCCTACTTTGCATTTTATGATCAGTTTGTATTTTAGCATCTTTATGTGTTTGGCAATTGACTTACTGTATTTACCAATCTGTTTCTTTTTTTTTTTTTTAATATTTTTATTTATTTCTAGGAGAGAGAGAGAGAGACAGCATGAGCAGGGGAGGGTCAGAGAGAGAGGGAGATACAGACTCTGAAACAGGCTCCAGGCTCCAAGCTGGCAGTCAGCACAGAGCCCGACGCGGGGCCCGAACCCATGAACCGCGAGATCATGACCTAAGCGAAAGTCGGACGCTTAACCGACTAAGCCACCCAGGCGCCCCTTACCAATCTGTTTCTTTGCTGAGCATCAACAGCTGTGGCACAGAAGTGGTTGTGACTCGTCATTGTCAATAAAGCCTTCCAAGATGTGCTTGTGATCATGTCCCTGGCTGGAGTATTTGGTCATGAGGTAGCAAGAGGGGCAAATAGGACAGGTTCAGTAACTGGTTCCTTGTTGCCGTCTCTACAGCTGACATTTGCATGTGAGGGACGCATGAAAGTGAGCTCTAAGTTGTCTTCCAGCCTCAGAGCTTCAAAGCAAGACATCCCTGTGATTGTGTGCCAGGCCTTGCCTATGGCACTGGCCAGGCTCACAGTGCCGCCCGCAGCTGGCTTGGTCTGGGAGGACTTACAAGTCCTTCTGCGAGGCCAGCTGTATGGTTTCTTGAGAAACAACAATGCAAGGAGGTCTGTGGTAGAGTCTTCTCTCATTGCTTTTCCACGAAAGGAGAGGGCTTGGTCCTGCCCGATCACATTATCTGTGAGCCATCAAGCCTGGCACTGCACAGATTCTCGTGATGCCACTCTTCAGGTGTCGCTTATTTATTTATACAACCCTCTACCATTTGGGGCAGGGCCCTGGTGACCGCCTCTGGGGCTGGCAGTAATTATGGCATTCTGCAGGGAGGTAGCACACTCATCATGTTCTAGCCATCTTTCCTGGCCTTGCCTTTGATCCAGCTGTTTGTTGGGAAAGTAGCCATTAGGAGATGTGTATCTTTGGTTTCATTTACATGGGAGAAAAGAGAATTAAATTGGCAAATGGATGGTTTCATGTTTTCAGAGATGGCCTCCACCCAGTCTGTGCCCAGAGTGCTCAGAGCAACCCAGGAGAGCACCGGCCCCTGACTCACACTGCCACAGAGCCATGAGAGATCTGAGACTGAGACCCTACCCCTGAAAGGAAGGCACAAAAAGTGGGGTGCCTTCTGCATGTTGTGCACTCAGGTGTAGGAAGATGTTCTTCATTCTTTTTGTGTTGTTTTGTTTTTGTTCATTAAGCAAATAAAGACTCTGGGTGGTTTCTGAACTATTCCTGATTATATAATTTTTTTCCCACTACATGGGAATAAAAGCTTACTAATGAAAATATGAAGGCTAGTGAAAATAAAAATACTCCACAGGTTACCATAACTCCATTGTCCTAAAATAACTACAATGTTGACAAATTTCCATTATTATTATTATTATTATTCATAGAATGTTTTGGTTAAATATAATTGCTTTTATACTATACCTCCAACTGGGGCCTTGCTATTTTTCCCCTTTAGTACATTTTAATAATTGCATAATGTTTCATCAAGTAAATAGATCTAAATGTATTTAATCAAATTGCTGTTAGATATTCAAATTGTTTCTAAATCACACTGTGATAATCCGCTTTACATAGCTTTTTTTTCTATTTTGGAAAAATTTTTCTTTCTAAGACATGGAACAACAGTTGTGTCCAAGGATTTTATACTTTTGATATATATTTCTATATTCGTCAAATTCTTTTTTAAAAGGAGTTTTGTCTACTTATGTTCTCACCAACAATGGCACACTCTTTAGCACTGGAATTCTCAGATTTATTATTTAAAAGCGATCATTAAATAGATGGAAGAGGCTGGCACCATATCATGCTATTTCCTCTGTCTCTCTCTCTTCTCCATCTTTTCTCCCACACTTCCTCCCTCCTTTGTGATTTCTACTGAGGTTCAAGAGTTGTCCATCTATTATCAACAGTTGACCACAAGTTCCCTAATGCCCTAAACGAGGCTTCCAGAGGCTCCCAGTGTCCAGAAGTTACCTCTCTGCAGGGCCCCTGAGATTCTAAGGCCTCTTCACATCCAGAAAACGAGAGGTTGTATGCCTACAGCCTTGCCTAGCTCTCATATCCTAAAAGTCTGCTTCTGCAGCCAGCTCATTTTATGACTTGGTCTGATGAGAGTCCCACGTGTCTTGGGCACATTTTGGACTGTTTGTACTTACTGCACCTTTGTGGTTCTGAACCAGCTTCCAGACTCAGAAGGATAGAAAGCTGTTAATCCGTCATGATTCCATAGGTAACCAGCCCAGATTTCTTACCGTGGCAGGAGAGAATCCTAAACCCACTTCCACTTGAATTTTGTGGGTTGTAATGACAAACTGGTTTGGTTTGTGTGTCAAAGCTCTCTTAGCCACTTGGTCATAGGGGCAGGCTCAAGCACTACTGGGCAATTAGGTTTCTTTTTCTGAAAGTAATAGGAGCATCTAAAGCCCAACTTGCCAACAAGCTGAGTCTGCACCTGGCTAAGAACCTTACCATACGAAGGGAGTCCTAGGAAAGGAGCAGAGCCACCCTGAAGATGAGTAGAGACTGGTGGAGATGAGGGAGCTTGAAATGGTGGCCATGCTCCAAAGCCCTAACATCCCAGTTCTTACAGTTCTAATTCTATGCCCTCCTCTCCACCCTCATACCCTTCCCAGCAATATATTCCCTTTTGTGAATTAAACAAGTGACTTTCCCTAGCCACTTGTAAATAATCCCCACTTTACAACTGTGAATACTTTTCCTGTTTATTCCTAATTGAGGTCCTTCCAGATTTATCCTTTTGTGTGTGCTGAAGTTTTCCTTTAAAAATTTTATAGATTCATAGGAGGTTGCCCAAATAGAGCATCTTTCACAGGAATTCTCTTCGTGGCGACGTTACAAAACTAAGGTTCACTGCTGACATTAGTGTAGTCCACAACTTTAATTTTTAAAAGAGTACCTATCTGTGCTTACAGGTATAATTTAGTATCTAACTATTGCCTCAGGAGACCTACAGTCTAGTAAGGAAGAAAGGCACTGGGAAATTATGTTCAGGTGTGACATGTGAGACCTGGGAAGGTGCTGTGTGCTCCCCTCTGAGGGCTGGCTGTGTTCCAGTAAATCAGGTGCTTGGGCACATGTTCACCCCCTAAGCCTCATGACAACCTTGTAAGCTGATGGCTAGCATCAACACTCTTTATATAGAGAGACGGAAACCAAAGAGCAGAGCAGAGCTAGAGTTTAAGCCCACACGGCCTGTTTTCAGAGTATTCTATCCAAGCATTATGCAGTGGGACTAATAGATGAAGGTAGAATTTTTCCTGAGCCTTTCTGGACCTTTCACCAATGTCCCACTCCTCTTTCCCCCTAATGCCCCTCTCTTCCTCTGTCATGACTACTTGAGCTCCTGAGGTGAACGATTGTAACGACCATATTTATAGCTCTCTCAGACCACATTCTCTGGATGCGCCCCTCAGGAGATGCCACATCCCTGTATGCAGTAGGTGGGGTCAGAGGGGAAGCCGCTTTCAAAAGTTGTTAATTGTAGAGTGAGGGTTCTAGCCTCTTGATTGCATCTTGGTGCTTTAGTGCTAGAAAACAACAAACAACCCAAAAGTTGCAGACAGACAGAAAAATAAAAGGGCCAGGAGAAGAAAGCCTTGCACAGCAGAGGAACATGTTTACTTGTCAGTTCATGGCTTCAGCTTTCAGCACCAAGATGGTGAACATGGTGGAGATGTTGAAAGTAGTGGGTGGAGTGGTACCCTTGGTGCCTCACTCTGGGGGTGGGCAGGGTGGTGGGCATTTAGGAGGACAGGGCTTTACACAGGGCTTGGGAGGGCAGGTAGCTGGGCATGGAGGAGGACATGGTGGGCACTTTGGTGGTTGTGGGCACTTCTCCCGTGGGCACTTCTCAGAGCACCGTTGCAGCAGTTTCTTTAAACAGCTGGGCTGGCATTTGTTCTCACATTTTTGTTCACACTTGGGATCACAGTTCTTGGGCTCATTCTTGGGTTCAGTAGATTTATTTTTATCATCACTCGACATTCTGTTTTGATTCTCTGGGCCCTGTAAAGAAATATGCAACAGGTGGTATGTGGGAGACCATACTGCAAGGTAAGAGAGGACCAGCAAAGTCTTCCCACTCACATCTCCTGCCCATCCTTGCTCTTATGAAAACTTTGCCAGGGTGGTTCTGGCTCTAGACCGAATTCTCATTTAAGGGCTGTCCTCTTGTCCTTGGAGTGGATTGGTGACATTTCTTGGTCTCCCCACCCTTACTCTGCTTTTTGTTCACTTACTCTTGCTTCCATTCCACATCCCCCAATAGGAATTCTCAACCTAGCATCCTGGAACTCCCCTCCCCCATGATAAAACCATATTTAATCAGGGGCGCCTGGGTGGCTCAGTCAGTTAAGTGTCCAACTTTGGCTCAGGTCATGACCTCATGGTTCGTGGGTTCGAGCCCTGCATCTGGCTCTGTGCTGACATCTAGCTCAGAGTCTGGAGCCTGCTTCAGATTCTGTGTCTCCTTCTCTTTCTGCCCCTTCCTCACTCACACTCTGTCTCACTCTGTCTCTCAAGAATAAATAAATATAAAAAAATAATAAAAAACCCATATTTAATCATATATTTATCAATTTAATTGCTATCTTTTGTAACCTCATGTGTTTTAGTCCATTCAAATGTACTATTCTGAACTCATGAGTTTGGTCAGACAGCTAAAGGCATTCATGGCATAGCAAGGGTTTTAAAGAACTCCTTCAGGGCCACTTCTATCTGGGGATGGAACAAGAGAATATAATAGGGGGTTTAGGTACTTCTTTAAATCCTGTGTCCTGCCTAAAACCTCAAAGCCTTGATTTCTTCACTTGAGAACTAGGGATGGGAAGATAATTCAATCTCTACCATGGCTGAACTCCCGTGGGCCATGATGGGCCTCCTCCTCTCCATGATTACAGGAAGAGAAGTAGTCAGGAGATGAGGAGATGAGCTGGGAAATTCTAATTCCTCTGAAAATATGAATGTGAGAGCCACAAAATATAATTTTAAGGAAGAATTTTCCCCCCTCTGTTAAATTTTGGCCTGACCTAGGTTTTCTTGTATGGATGGTTTGGCTTCTAGGTATGAAGAGGGCTCTTCAGTCCCTGACAATATTCATAAGTTGTATCTAACTGGTATACCTTTGGTTTCCTTTAAGAATATAAAAGTAAACTTTTATCTAAGTTAGTTTTAAAATCAGTATGGCTCTCTAGAGAAATAGATTATTAAGTTAAACTCCAAAATTGTTAAGAATATCTCTTTCAAAGGGGGCAAAGCCCAGTTATTGCTACCAAAAATGATAGGAAGATTTCATTCAAAAATAGCCATCATCTCAACCCTGTTGAATGCCTGACTGCTGTAGGTCACTCTCAGGAAAGGAGAGTAACAAGATGGGGCATTTCCACTTATCCAAATACAACTCACCCTTTTGTATTGGTAATGAACTTGACAAGTAGTCGAGTGAGGTGGATGGTATTTCTGTGCTTGAGAAGATGGATTTTCCCTCTGGTTCCTCTGCTCAGCTCTGAGGAAGCTGGGAGGTGGGGGAGGGGTAGCCCCAGTTGTGACCTCATCACTGCATCATCAGGTAGTGATTGTTCTGTGACTCCCGAGCTCCTAGTTCAAATCAAGCCCTTGAAAATAGACTGCTTATTTACCCCCTTTGCTGTCATTCAAAATTCATACTGACGAAATCAGACCATGATGAATACTACTGAGCTCCAAGGATAGGAAGGCTTATTGCTGTTAGTAGCAGAAAAATTCTGTTTACACTTGATCCCTCCTTCCTCCCAAATTTTGAACTTGCTCCTTCTCCACCTTTCTAGTAGAGCTTCCTGGATTGCTCATAGCATTTTGATTTTCTTCTCCTTCCTAGATTCTAATATGAGATTCTGAAACCTCTTTTTACCACTCCACACATCCTAGCCTGAGTCCAGGGATTATTTCATCTCTTTTTCTGTGTTTCTGCCTATATTTCACTGATTGTTGTGCTTTGCAATTGTTTTTACAATTAGGGAGTGGCTATCCCTTGATATCCAAAATAAACCCTGCTTATTGTATAGAGCTTGATGCTCCTGACAAGTTCTGACATACTGCATTAACCCCAAATCCTGTCTTAAGGTAGACAGGTTTGTCTCTGAGAAAATTCTTTCCTTGCCTTTCAAAGGTCTGGCCAGTGGGTCTCAGTGGTTTGTCCAGGGGTGTATCTGGGGGTGGTATTAGGGGGTTGGTGTGGGAAAGGCAAGTGGGTGGGATACATAGTGTCTTGGACTCAGGAAGTTCATTTTGGCAGTCATTCATTGACAGCCACAAGTGACTTTTGGTTAAAATTGTGAAATGATTGTCTAAGGTGTTGACAGAGATTTCTGACAGCAAAGTGTGGGACGTACTAGAGGATGGAGCAGTGGAGCAAAAGGTGCAGTACATAGTGCACACTATTTCAAAAAGATTATAAACATCTTGAAGTCTGAAGGAAGGCAGTGGTAGTGGTAGGGAAAGGGCGCCCCTGAGAGAAGCATCATCAGAGAAGTATATTTATAGGATTCAGTTAATGGGAAATTTAGAATAAAAGTATGAAAGATGACTCCCAGGTATTGTTAATGGTTGCTGAGGAAACAGAACATGTGCGTGTTAGAAAAAGATGAGTTTGAGTCTGACCATGCTGAGTGTGGTCGCATGGGAACATCTTAAATGGTTATTGGAAATGTGGCTCCTACCCTGTGCCACTGAGCAGACTGAGACCTTGAGTTCTATTCAGTAAAACAGGTGTTTGCTGAGTGGATAAGAATGAGAGAGGACTGGAGGAGAGAAGGGAAAAGGTCCTGGGGAGGAAGAGGAATCCCAGTATAGGGTTTATTTGGTATTTGCAAAGGATAAAGAATGTCATACACAATTGAAACCCAAATGAACTGAAATGAAAGGGGAGAGTGGGCAGAATTTAACCTCTTGCCACCCATTGTCTTGGGTATAACAGCCTATCCCTCCATCCTCATTTTCTTTGCTCTATAATTTTCATAATTATGAGCTCTAGCTCTTCAAAGCTGTTGAGAAGCAATTTCTGCACCCATCTCAAGAGACTCAGCTCCACCTGCTGTTCAGCTCTGGAGAGAAGCTAGCAATCTGATTATGGACAAGGCAGTTATTTGTGATAGTTATGTCAAAAGATGTAGTGATATCTACTGGCCATTGTCTGGCAGTTTCCTCTTCACTCTCTCCTTTCTTACCTCTCCTATTTCTTGCTCATGAAATTCTCACTGAATGAAAGTATGTCATCCATTGGACTTCCACTAGGACATTTGTCCGTTATTGTTTCAGTCTTTAAAACCCTCCCCTAAAGGCCAAGACTCCAGGCAGTATTATGTTTAATCTCCCAGCTTTCAGCCTCACCTTTGGTTCAGCGTTTGGCCAACAACTGACTGACAGCAAGGCACTGCTGAGGTGAATACAGGACAGCCTCTGGAGTTGCTGGCCTCAGAGGGAGAGAGGCTTGAAGGGGAGAAAACCCCCAGGTTAATAGTGAGGACCTTGGAATCAGACCCTGGGCTCAAATCCTACCTTCATTTTTTTTACTTGCCAAATGACCTCTAGTAATTGACTTCACTTTCTAAGTCTCAGTTCCCTCATCCACAGAATGTGACAGTAATAGCACCCATTTTAGGACTGTATATAACTTATGCTGAACACTCACAACAGGCACATTTCCAAGTGTAAAGCCTACGCTCTCACCCAGAATACTACCTCACTTTACTCAGGGGTTGCTATGAAGATTAAATGAGATTCTGCAAATGCAGAGCCCCTGGTAAATGTTTGCTGTGCATGCATACTATTATTTTTGTCAGTGCTTTGCTGGCCTCTTTCATCCCTTGGCTTGCTGGTTCTCCTCTCTACCCCACTATCTTGTCCCTGAAATCCCACTTCTCCATATCATTTTTCCTGCCTTCCAAAGTTCCTGATGGTGTTCACAGGAAGATTAGATATTTCAGTGTTCGTGGATGATTTCAGTTTTGAGTAATGATGTAAGAGTTGATGTAAGTGTGATTGATAACATAGTAATGTAAACATCTACTAGGTCAGAAAGGCAGACCATTCAGCGGTTTATCTTTGTGGGCCTGAAGACCCTGTCTGGCTGCTTATTTTACCAGGACAGGGCTTCTACGTGTCAGCAGTTTAACTTCACTTGGATCTCTCTCTCTCTCTGTTTTTTAGGTGAAGTCTTCTTTTTCTGTCTTTTTTCATCTCTCTGTGTTAATTTCAGAAAATAACTCTATTCCTCCCCTTGGTGCCTCTTAAGACCTTCTTTGAGAGGCCGGCTCTTCCCTTCCTCCTGGGATGAAATCTCTAGCATATGAGAGACTTTTAGAATTATGTTTAGACAATAAGTTCTCTGGTCACTCCTATTTATTCTAAACAATCTTGTTTTGTAATCAGAGGTATATTTGCTAGAATTAAGATGGTGGAGAAGTAGGGGGACCCTGAGATTTCCTCATCCCTCAAACACAGCTGTATTGAGGTCAGATCACTTGGAACACCCAGGAAATTGATCTGAGGAGTTGTAGAAGGATCTCCATAGTTAGAGAGAGACAGCTTGGCAGGTGTGAGCTGTGTGGAAGTGAATTGGGGGAGGGAGGGAGGAAAACTGGCTGTGACATTGAGGGGAGGGAACCCTTTCTGTGGAGAGACAAAAGACAGAGAGAGAGCGGTTGAGAAAGTGCAGCATAGAGTTGGCCCAAGAGGAAAACCTCTCTGGACCACAGACTGGGGAGCAAAAAGTACTGACTGTTGTAGATTTTTTGTTGTTTGTTTGTTTGTTTGTTGTTTGCGAACAGCATTTGGAGCTCAAACACTGAAGCTGGGAAATGCATGACTTTCCTGGAGTGGAGCTGTTGTGAGTGCTCCTGGGGAGAAGGAGGGCATGGTGTAGGGATCACCAGGCGCACTGGGAAAAAACATTCCCCATCCTGGAGTACTTTTGGAAGAGGGTATACTGCCTCCCCAAGGATAAAAGACCCTACAGATGCCAGTAAAAAGCCTTTCGCCAGCAGGAGACAGAGGTGCCTCAGAGAGGATATAATCTTTGCTGCTATTAGTGGTGCTACACCATGGATTCTCCACACTATAAAGGCCTGAGACTGTTTTTCAAGGACAAGAATTCAGATACAGAATGGAAAGGTTCTACTCTGGAGGAGGGAGGGCAGACCATGCAGTGCCAGGTCCTTTAAGGGTTCAGACTTCGAAGCCCAGCCACATGTCAATGAAAAATACAGGAGAGCTGTGGTGCAGGGCAAACTGACTGCCCTTGCTATTCTGTGAGGGCTGCATAAACAGTGTGGGCATGAGACCCTGGTCTGGAGACGAGAGATTGGGATGGCTCCATTTTTCCCCCAAACCCAACACAATGGGACCTCAGAGAGCATCACAGTGACCCCCAGTGGAGGCTGGACAAATCATCTAAGTAGAAAATCAACAAGGAGACAATGGTTCTGAATGACACACTTGGCCAGATGGACTTAACAGATATATTCAGAACATCTCCTCCTAAAGCAGCAGAATACACATTCTTCTCAAATGCGCATGGAACAGTCTCCGGAATAGAGCACATACTAGGTCACAAATCAGGCCTCCAAAGTACAAGATTGGATTATGCCCTGCATATTTTCTGATCACAACGCCATGAAACTTGAAGGCAATCACAAGAAAAAATATGGAAAGCCCTCAAATACATGGAGGTTAAAGAACATCCTACTAAAGAATGGTTATGGTTAACCAGGAAGTTAAAGAAGCCATAAAAAATACTTGGAAGCCAATGAAGATGAAAACATGAGAATCCAAACCCTTTGGGGGGTGCAACCAAGGTAGTCCTAAGAGGAAAATGTATTGCAATTCAGGCCTATCTTAAGAAGCAATAATTGTCTCAAATACACAACCTAACCTTACACCTAAAGGACTTAAAAAAGGAGCAGAAAAGAAGCCTAAACCAGCAGAAGAAGGGAGGATTAGAGAGTAGAAATAAATGGTATAGAAGCAACAACAAAGACCACTAGAACAGATCAATGAAACTAAATGCTGGTCTTTAAAAATATTTGATAAACTCCTAACCAGACTTCACAAAAGGAAAAGAGAGAAGACTCAAATGGATAAAATCACAAATGAAAGAGAAGAGAACAAAACCAACACCACAGAAATACAAGCAATTACAAGAGAATACTATTAAAAAATTATATGCCAACAAACTGGGCAATCTGGAAGAAGTGGACAAATCCCTAGAAGTTCACAAAACACCAAAGTTGAAACAGGAAGAAATAGAAAATTTGAACAGACTCATAAAAGGAACAAATTGAATCAGTGATTAAAAATTTCCCAGCAAACATGAGCCCTGGGCTGTATGGTTTCCCAGGGTCATGCTACAAACCATTTAAAGAAGAGTTAATACCTATTCTTCTCAAACTTTTCCAAAAATTAGAAATGGAAGGGAAGCTTCCAAGCTCATTGTATGAAGCTTGATTTCAAAACTTTACCTTGATTCCAAAACCAGACAAAGACCCCACTAAAAAGGAGAAATACAGGCCAATATCCCTGGTGAATCTGGATGCAAAAGTTTTCTTTCTTTTGGCCAACTAATGGCCAACTAATCTTTGACAAAGCAGGAAAAAGTACAAAATGGAAAAAGACAGACAGTCTCTTCAGCAAATAGTGTTGGGAAAACTGAACAGTGACATGCAAAGGAATGAAACTGATCCACTGTCTTACACCATATACCAAAATAAGTTCATAATGGATGAAAGACCTAAAAGTGAGACGGGAAACCATCAAGATCCTAGAGGAGAAAACAGGCAGCATGTTCTTTGACTTCATTTACTAGGTATGTGTCCAGAGGCAAGGAAAAGAAAAGCATAAATGAACTGTTGGGACCTTATCAAAATTAAAAGCAAGCTTCTGCCCGGTGAAGAAAACAACCAACGAAACTAAAAGGCAACTGACAGAATGGGAGAAGATCGTTTTAAATGACATATCAAATAAAGTCTTCGTGTCCAAAATATAAGGAAGTTACCAAACTCAACACCCAGAAAACAAATAATCCAGTGAAGAAATGGGCAGAAGACATGTATAGACACTTTTCCAAAGCAGACATCTAGATTACTAACAGACACATGGAAAGATGCTCAACATCACTCATCTTCAGGGAAATACAAGTCAAAACCACAATGACGTACCACCTCATACCTGTCAGAATGGCTAAAATGAACATTTCAGGAAACAACAGATGTTGGTGAGGTTGTGGAAAAAAGGGAATGCTCTTGCACTCTTGGTGGGAATGAACACTGGTGCAGCCACTCTGGAGAACAGTATGGAGTTTCCTCAAATTAAAAACAGAATTATCCTACAAGCTAGTAATTGCAGTACTATGTATTTATCCAAAGGATACAAAAATTCTGCTTTGAAGGAGCACATGCACTCCAACGCTTTATAGCAACAATATCAACAATAGCTAAATTATGGAAAGAGCCCAAATGTCTATTGATTGATGTAAGGATAAAGTGATGTGGTATATATATACAAAAAAAAGGTTAAAAAAATAATGAAATCCTGCCATTTGCCACAACATGGATAGAGATAGAGTGTATTATGTGAGGCAAAACAAGTCAGTCAGAGAAAGGCAAGTATCATGTGATTTCACTCATACGTAGAATTTAAGAAACAAAACAGATGAACATAGAGGAAGGGAAGGAAGTGAAAGATAAAAACAGAGAGGGAAGCAAACCATAAGAGACTCTTAAATACAGAGAACAAACTGAGAGTTGCTGTACAGGAGGTGGGTGGAGGAATGGGTTAGTTCGGTGATGAGAATTAAGGAGGACACTTGTTGGGATGAGCACTGGCTATTATATGTAAGTGATGAATCTCTGGGTCTAGTCCTGAAACCAATACTGCGCTGTATATTAACTAACTTGAATTTAAATACATAACTTGTTAAAAAAAGAAGGTATATTTCCTGAACATTGGATTTCCTTCTTTTTCCCTCTTGGGACCAGAAAGGAGCGCATCTTCTCTATTTGCCCTTTGGAGTTTCTCCTCTTCTTCTCTCATCCACCCAGCTGCCCCTGGTTTTAGAAAATGGGTTGCAGAGGGAGGAGACAGAAGAGATAGGCAAGTTCTTGCATGACTGATACTGTTCTGGTGTCCTGATACTGATGAGCTTTCTTGGCTTGATAGCTGATTAAGTCTGACCTTTTCACTTGTGGTAAATTAGAATGTGTTCTTCAGGGCATCTGTCCACCCCTAGTTGGGGTGTTGATTACAGTGTTGATTGCATATGGCTCCTACAGCGCCAGGCATTTGGCAGCTCCTTTCCAGGTTCTCTCTGCTGTGATTACCTCCCCTTGAAAATTCTGCCTTCCATGAAGACATCCTAGGATCCCACCTGCTATAGTCAAGAGATGCTATCTCTGAACACCCCCCATGCACTCCCTACAACTTTCTGCCCTCATCTCTTTTGCTGGGAGGCAATGGCTATGTACATATCTGTCTACTGCCTGACAGGATGCTCTGCTCCATGGAAGGGCCTTCTTATTCTTCTTTGCATCTTTAGTGCTAGCCCAGGATCTGATATATAATAGATGCTCAGTGAATGTTTGGGGAATAAATGAGTGGATAAACAAAACAAAATCTAACAAGGGAGTTAAGAATAAAATAAACTATTTGGCAGAGGAGGGAAATCTGTCTTCATGAAGGTGGAGGTGATAATGAAGAAATCT
The DNA here is from genome assembly GCF_003009895.1 of Hyaena hyaena. Classification (NCBI taxonomy): domain Eukaryota; kingdom Metazoa; phylum Chordata; class Mammalia; order Carnivora; family Hyaenidae; genus Hyaena; species Hyaena hyaena. The sequence continues at coordinate 1,383,029 of NW_024081134.1, forward strand.
GTCTCCAAGCATCAGCATCCATCATCAGCCCAGAGACTGTGGGAGGTAGGTATGATTGGGCTTTATGGGCTGGAAATCCCAGACCACCCATATTTGTCCAGGATACAGCTTCCATCTGGGTCAGGGACCCAAGCAAGCAGAGGTGGACTCACACACCACTCGGGGCCCAGGCTTGAGGGTCAATCTTCTCTTCCCTGGAACTAGTGCCCCCCTTACTCTGAGCCCTTCTTCCCTCCCCCCTGCCATATACATTCAAAACCCTTGCCTGGAGAGACCTGCTTCAGGGGTAAAGGGAGGCTACAGGACAGGGTACACTTGGAAGGCAACAGCAGGCATGGGGGCTGTGAGGCAATGGGAAAGTGAGATTTATTCTCTTGAACAAAGCCCCCCACACCTTCTGCAGTGAACCATATTCTCCTCAGGCTCTTCTCAAGGCTTTTCAACCAGCTTGTTTCCTATGTGATCCTGTGACCGTATCACTTGCTCATCTCCCTGCAGGAGGGAAAAATCTGGGGTGTTGCTGAGACAGATGTTTGAATGGAGAGAGCAGAGATGAAGAGAAGCCCCTTCTGTGTGCTGGGTATCTACTGTAGGCTCAATCTCTGTACATGCAATAAAAGACTGGAGACCCATTTCCTTCACTGAAGGTGTGATTGCCAAGTCAGGAAACTCGGGGAATTTCAGATGATTTAGAACAGTTCTTATCAATTTTGGAATCACCTTTTCTTTACAAGGTCTTTATACTTTGGGTAACATAGGAGGAGGGAGAGAACTTTTTTCCTAATGATCTTTTACCACCAGGAGGCAGCACAGGTTGGGCTAGCAGCAGCTGGAAAGGCAGCCCAGTCTAGTCAGAGGATAGCAGGGGAAGGAGGCATCCATTGGGCTCCAGGGATGATCCTGAGAGTACTCTAGTCTAATCCCTCTTGTTTCCTAGAAGGTGATGAGGGAGCTTGGGGCAAGCTGAGGGCAAATTATAGGCTGACGCGTGTGCACACACTCACACACACACAGACACACACACACAGGTTGAATATGTGTGACATTCCTTGGACACTCCTGGCTACCCAAGAACAAAGGAAAGTGGTTTAAGTACTCACTATGGTAATGTGGGAAACTAAGGCAAATGAAAAATTAGATTCCCTTACTGCCTACAGCCAATTGACAAGTCCTTGAAACCGTCAGGGTGACCTCCCTCTAGGAGCTCAGCTGCCTTAATGATGACACTTTGCTGGGGGCAAAAGAGAACCTTAGCTTAACATTATCCCAACCTCTAAGATCCTGCAAGTCTACTTCCTTTATCTCAACACCCACAAGATATATACTGGCAATCATACTTATAGCCCAGGCTTATAGCCCCCCAATATGCATCTGAAGGGTCTCATGACTGAGGTTTTATTAAATGGTAATAAATTGTGCTTCTCTAGCAACAGTTAGCTCCCCAAGGTCCTGGAAACCTTGCTTCCAAAATTCCTTAGACACCCCGTCCCTGACGCCCTCCCAACCTGAGTTTATATAATGAGTTACCCATCGTGATCCCAGTGCAGCTCTTCCTGCTCATGGCTCTTGTCCCCATGCTTTAATAAAATCATCTTTTGGCACTAAAGATGTCTTCAAGAATTCTTTCTTGGCCGTTGGCTCCGGACCACCCCATGGACCCCTCAGCACCCCAAAACTTCATCAAACGGATCTGGGATGGGTCACTTAACTGCCTGTGGAAAGCCAGTGGACTGTGAAGGTTTCATACGTGGAACCCATGAGAGCTGGAATTTTATGAGGCTGTGGGGTGCTCTTTGGGGGAAGGAGGTGCATGAGGGGAGCTTCAAGTATGAATTGGGGTGGTGGCCTCAGAGGCTGCATGTCTGCTTCAGTGGGCATTCCTGGGGGTTACTGTGGTCACTGCACTTCAGGCGTCCATGCTGACTGGGGCCAGTGGGCTATGCTCCTCAGGGACCTGGGGAGGACTGGGAGTGGGCTTTCCTTTATTGCTGCTGTCATGGCACCTCTCTTGAAGTTTTAACAGAAGCCTTTCATTGGTGGGCTGAGAACTCACAGTAGGATAATATCCACGAGGGACCCAGAGGGGAGGGGAGTCTCTCTGCCAGCTTCTGCATTTTCTTACCCTCTGTGATTCCCATCTGTCCCGTGGAATTAGCCACAATCTCAGAAACCACCACAGCCACATCCAACAGAAATTCATTTCAGAACATGGACCCTGTGCCTACTCCCTGGGGCTGCTTATCATTGTGTCTGCCCTGTCAGACCCACCTTTTTATAGGACTCCTTATAGTTAGAGGAATATTGGTATCTGAAACAACTCAGGATGAGGGAGATGAAGATGGAGGCAGAAACAGAACATTTGGGCTGTGTAAAAACTGCTTTAAAAAGGAGTAGGGAGGGGCATCTGGGTGGCTCAGTCGGTTAGGCATCCGACATCGGCTCAGGTCATGGTCTTTCAGTTTGCGAATTCAAGTCTTGCATTGTGATCTGTGTTGACGGCTCAGAGCCTGAAGCCTGCTTTGGATTCTGTGTCTCCTTCTTTCTCTGATCCTCCTCCCCATGCTCTGTCTCTGTTTCTGCCTCTGTATCTCTCTCTGAAATAAAGAAACATTAAAATTTTTTTTAAAGGAATAGGGCAAGAAATTGTTTATAGAATGTGTGTTCATTTTGTATTGCTGCATAACAAATCACATAAATAGCAGCTTAACCAACGCACACTTATTATCTCACGGTGTCCTTGGGTCCAGGGTGTGGGCACAACTAAGCTGGGAACTCTGTTCAGGGTCTCATGATACTGAGATCAAGGTACTGGCTCCTGTGTTCCTTTCTGGAGTTTGGGTCCTCTTTCAGGTTCACTGGGTTGTTGTTGGCTGGATTCAGGTTCTTCCAAGTGTAGGACTGAAGTCCTCAACTGCTAGAAGCCACCCAGCCTCCTGCCACCCAGCTGGCTCCGTCACGGCACTGCTGAATTCATCAGCCGCCCAGGCTGAGGTTCACCAACAGTGGCTGGTAACGCTGCTGTGGGAAGGGGAACAAAGGCTGGATTTATGTGCTTTTCAAGGTATAAATCCTCCCACCTGGACAATTTCAAACTACCAATGGTTTAAGGACAGGCTTCCAAAATTTCTGAATATTTAACAGCTCTCCTGAGTATCATTTCCAGCACGCCACTGGACTTCGTCTAGAGGGTCCAGGGCTCATGAACCAAGTGCGCTTTATGACCCAACCCACTGCCCTGTCCTCCCACCTCCTGTCTCCTTCAGTAATTTTAAGCAGAAGGAATGAAGTTTCTTTTAGTTTCCTATTTGCTGTAACAGATCACCACAGACTCCGTGGTTTCACAACACAACTTTATTCTCTTAGAGTTCTGGAAGTCAGAGTCTAAAATTAAGGTTTTGGCAGGGCTATGTTCCTTCTGGAGCTTTCAAAGGAGAATCTGTTTCCTTGCCTTGTGAGCTTCGAGAGATTGCCTGAATTCCTTGGCCCATGGCCCCTTGTTCACATCACTCCAGTATCTTGCTTCTATCGTTACATCTACTATGATCCACTCTGATCCTCCTGCCTCCCTCTTATGAGGACCCTTGTGGGTACAGTGTGGTCATCGGGATAAGCCAGTATGCTTTCCCCATTTCCAGATCCTTCATGGAATCCCATCTACAAAATCCCTTTTACTCTGTAAAGTAATGTATCCACAAGGTCTGGGGATTAGGGTGTGGGCATCTTTGGGAAACATTATTTAGCCATTCTGTCACAAGACATCCACAAACACACATCATTTAGAGTTTTGGTGGCTGTTCTTTTGCTTATCCCCCCTACAAAGTTTTGTGCCTTATATTTGCATCTCCTTAAAAACAGGAAGAAACAGAGCTGTTACAGAAACATCAGACATCGTGGCACCCACCCCTGAATGCTTCAAGGGGAGTTTTGAAATTCTGTGTTTCTTTTCTTTTAGCCATTCCTTGTATTAAAGTGAACCCCACAATGTAGGGATGGCATTGGGCTTTCAATTACAAATACATATCTGTTTTCCTTTATAAAATCTAAAGAAAAGTCAATGTTTTCTTTCCTTTGTGGGATTCTTCTTCAGCTTCCAGACATGGGACTGTCATGGACCAACGACATTGTGGGTAGAGGTCACTGTGATGGAAGAATGGCCTTGTTTGTCCACTACAGGTGATGGTAGTCAGAGAAGCACACACCTGTCCAGGCTCCAAGGGGTTCCCTGAGAATATGTCACATCTGGTCAACTTCCACTGTCTAGGGTAGTTGGAAAAAGCTGGTGGACAAACTGTGGAGGTTTCATGATTTGTCTTGAATCTGGGAAAGTAGCTTTTTCTGGGACCATATCTGGTTCCATGTCGTTGGGTGAAAACAGTCTATGGTGAGAGGAAATCCACCTGCTTCATGACTGGGTTGAGGAGGGTAGCTTCAGAAGAGTCACTTCTGTTTGACAGGCATTCTTGGCATGGAGGAGGCTGCACAGGGGGCACTTCTGCTGGCTGGAGGGCAAGGCCCAGGGACCTGGGGAGGGCAGGGCCCAGGGACCAGAGGAGGGGAGGGCTCAGGGACCTGAGAAGGTCAGGGCTCAGGGACCTGGGAAGGGATCTGGCTAGGGACTTTACATTGTTGATATTGCTGAAAAGACATCTTTCTTGATTGAAGAGAGTCTGTAAGAAATAAGAAATACCGCCTGGGTGGCTCAGTCGGTTAAGCGTCCGACTTCAGCTCAGGTCATGATCTCAAGGTTTGTGGGTTCGAGCTTTGCATCAGCTCCGTGCTGACAGCTAGCTTAGAGCCTGGAGCCTGCTTCAGATTCTGTACCTCCCTCTCTCTCTGATCCTCTCCTGCTTATGCTGCCTCTCTCTCTCTCTCAGAAATAAATAAAACATTAAAAATATAAAAAAAAACAAATAAGAAATACTCTTTTGTTTTGTTGTTTTCTTTGGCCATTGGTATTTCCTCAATAAAACCACACAGCTGTATCCTCAGGGACAGCCTTCCCATCAAATGTATTGGCATATCTGCTATGTGACACAGAACCCAGCATGGGAAGCAGCTGCCAAATAAGAAAACACTTTGGGACTGTAGGAAGGTTTCTCTGTGACCAGACTCTCTTTCCACACTGAGGTGACCGTTCTTGTTTGATGGCACTCCCTGGGCTTTGCCATCCAAGCAGTGCCTGGTTTAGAGGAGGAGGCCAGCAAGTATCAGTGACACAGCCAGGTGTGGAGCCAAAAAGCTGGGGACTTAGGTCAGAGAGACTTGGCTGTTGCCCCTTGTTGTCACCCACTAGCTATGTGAAAAAGAACAAATCAACTACCTTTATTTTTACTCAAGCTTCCCCTTAAGATGGGATAAACAATGACCACAACCCAAGATTGTTGTAGGAATTAAAAACATAAAATTAGATAGAGGGGTGAGCACACTGTGAGTATCTATTGCTGGTACAAAGGAAGAAGACAAGGAGAAAAAACCCAGAAATTGTGTCATGGTGTGTGGGGGGAGTGAGGGGTCATGCTCAGCCCGGGGTAGCGAAGGATACAGTCTATGAGGTGAGGGAGGGACATGAGAGCTTCCTGTCTTGAACACCTGAAAGGGCACCCTACTTGAAAGATATGTGGTGTGTGGAAATTTCCAGAAGTGATGTCAGAGCAACACACCTTAGACATGAGCAAAAATGTCCTTCATGGGGTTGATGACAGAGGAAGACTCCTCTATCCCGAATCAACCTCCTCAGTGACTTTTGGATGTTTTCAACATCATTCTGCTGAGGAAGGAGGCTGCTCTCTCTCTTCAGGGCTCCTGCTCACATAGTCTCTGAACTTGAGAGTCAGAGGTCAAAGTCAAGGGTCTGACCTGAGGACAGGCCTCTTTCTGTAGCCAGTATCTAACCTTTAATCTCTTCCCTATTATCTTGTTCGCCACGTCCTCTCCTGCTTAGCTCACTCTGTGACAATGTTTGAGGGGGTAGTATAACCTCTCTGAAGCAAGCAAGCTGTAAGCAGGAGTCATCTTGCAGGTAAACATCCAAATCCTAGAATATAGGAATAGTAGCACTCAATCTTAGTGTTTTTTTTTAAAACTTGGTTCCACCCAAGCCTACTTTCTTGTTTAGCCTGTAATGTCATCCAAACCAAGGATGATGAAGGAGCATTAGATTGAAAATGGGGGTGTCCGCTGTCCAGTTTGTCCCAACTTTTCCACATCCTCCCTCTGGAACTTTGGGAAAGTCACTGAACATTTGCAGCACACACTTTTCTTACCGGAAGCATGTTATGTTATAGTTAATGCTTTCCAAATTTCTCAAACAAAATCATCTGTAAAGAGTAAAACAGATCAGACTCCATACTGTGGTGGGCCTCATCCTACCAATTGAAGGCCTGAATAGAAAAAAGATTGACCTCCTCTAAGGGAATCTGTCAGCAGACTGCCTCTGTTTCTTTTCTTTTCTTTCTTTTCTTTTCTTTTTGTTGTTTTGTTTTGTCTTTATGAATATAATTTATTGTCAAATTGGCTTACACACAACACTCAGTGCTCATCCCAACAAGTGCCCTCCTCAATGCCCATCACCCATTTCCCCTCTCCCCGGTCCTCCCTTAGTTTGTTCTCTGTATTTAAGAGTCTCTTATGGTTTGCCTCCCTCCCTCTCTGTATCTATTTTCCCCCTTCCTTTCCCCATGGTCTTCTGTTCAGTTTCTCAAATCCATATATGAGTAAAAACATACGATATCTGTCCTTCTCTGACTGACTTATTTCACTCAGTATAATACCTTCCAGTTCCACCCACGTTGCTGCTGATGCCATGATTTCATTCTTTCCCATTGCCAAGTAGTATTCCATTGTATATATAAACCACATCTTCTTTATCCATTCATCAGTTGATGGAAATTTAGACTCTTTCCATAATTTTGCTATTGTTGACAGCACTGCTATAAACATTGGGGTTCATGTGCCCCTATGCATCAGCACTCCTGTCTCCTTTGGCTGAATTCCTAGAATTGCTATTCTGGGTCATAGGGTAGCTCAATTTTTAATTTTTTGAAGAAACTTCACACCGTTTTCCAGAGGGGCTGCACCAGTTTGCATTCCCACCAACAGTGCAAGAGGGCTCCCGTTTCTCCACATCCTCGCCGACAAGCAGACTGCCTTATATGTCAACTATACTTCACTTAAACATTTTTACAAATAAAAAATAAAGGGAACTTTGGTTATGGCATTAAAGAAGCTTGGGGGTGGAGGGCTGAAAGAAATTGGATGCTACAGCGCAGTCTCCAAGAGTCCACCCCCATCATGATCCTTCACCTTGGGTTTCCACACTCAAGGAAACTGCCCTGGTGGATCCTGAGGGGTTGGCCACGGACTGATACACAGATGAAATATCTGCCTCATCCTAGGCTGTCTGTCCTTCTTGAGGAGAAAAAAAATGCTGAGTTAAGTATAATCTCACCTAAAGAATATCTTCCCAGAAGTATCTAAAATAATGTTTAACAAAATATCATGGTACTGTGACCCCGCCAAATTAATACAAAAATTAATCACAGCAGGCAAAATCAGGCAATCCTCAATCCCACGAGCAGCTAGAAAAAGACACACACTCATACACAACACACACACAGTATAAACTCCAAGGCAAAGCCTAGAGTGATAGAAGGAGTGAGTTAAAGACTTCTGAATAAAATTTAAATGTTTGTGAGTGCTCTAGAGTTTAGCCCCTGGATTACTTCCCTTTCCCTTGAAACGTGGCTCAAACACTAGCATTTGGGTGCTAGGTCCACAAATAGCTCTCATTTTTGGTTTTGTGATCTGACAGCATAGAGAAATGCAGAAATAAGCTGCTACTGCTTCTCTCTGTCTTCCTGACACCACTAATCTCACATTTTTGCATTCTGCTACAGTTACAGTTTTCAATGATTAAGAACTATTTATGGATGTTGAGAGCTGGAGTTTCTGATTTACTTTTGATTCAAGACATTGCCCTGTGTAGGCAGGCGCCATCACCAGCCTTTTCCTCCATACTTGTGAGGTCTTCACATCTCCGTGAGATGCTCTGAGCCAGCAAATGTGAACTGGTGGTGAGTGGGGCGCAGACCCCTGCACTGTCCCAGGGAAAGGCATCACAAGAAGAAACTTTCCCCAACACAAGAAAGCAGTTATAAGGCCTTGCAAGGCAAAGTGGAGACGATTGGCTTTGCATTTTTCTCCATGCCCATGCACCCATGAGAAGGGTCATCCCAACTCCTTGCACCAACCCAGGGACACCTGCCGGGAAAGAAGGTAACAGGGTCAACATTGAGGTGACAGTGGAGAGGATGGGAGATTTGAGTAGCTCTGGGAAGGGTCGTGGCTGGTTCTAGAGTGTGGGCCAGCTCTGAAGGGGATTATTCCATGGAGGGGAGGTATAGGAAGTGACAATGTCCTGTCAGGAGGCCATGATGACCGCCTCAGCCTGTCCACCCTTCTTACTCACCTCAGAGCAAATCTGCTCCACGAGAAGCCCTTAACCTAAACGGGTTTGTTCCTGTGCTCTGTACTTCTACAGCATAATTTCACTATTCATATATGCCTCACCTTATCTCTTTATATACATGTCCTCCCTCCTTGACTGTGAGTTCTAGGGTGGTGTCCATGTCCCCACTCCTGGCCCACTGCCTGGCACCTTGTAGATGACCCTATTTCTAAAATGGTTTGAAGGAACACCTGACACCTAGATCAGGGTCATAGGCACAGCATGTAAGGGCTGCCTGTAACCTCTTTTCTTCTGCTTAAAACCCTTAGAGAAGAGGGTGGGAGAACAGAAATTCTTAGTCCAGGGGGCCCAGAGTCCCAGTTGTCTCCTTAGTCCAAGAGGCCCAGAGTCTCAGGGGACCCCATTCTTTGTCTCTTCACACCTACCGACCTCCCCAGAAGGCCCAAGGGGTGCTGCAGAAGGACCTTCCAAGGGAAAGGCAAATGCTGTTATCACTGGGGACCTGTCAAACTTGGTTTATTGGTGCATAGGTAGGTTTTGTCAAGTGTTTTTAGGTACTGGCAAGCACCACTCCACAACCAGGAAATAATGGGGAACCATGTAGAATTACATCATTCACTCTCTGCATGTTACATGTTTATGTTCTGCCTTCTGCACTGGAATAGAAATGGCGTGAGGGCTAGGACTGTGTCTGTTCCAGTGCCTGGGGCAGTAACTGGCACCCAGTGGAGACTCAGGAAATACTTGCAGACTGACTCTTGACTTATTCCCAGGCAGGTCAGAAACTGGTTAAAACAACCCTTGGTCCTCTCTTCGTGAGACTTAAAATCTCTGAGGCCAGGAAGAGCCTGGAGAGACGGGGTCGGAGGTGGCTCTCTGCCCATGGTTGGGAATGGCTGGGGAGACTTCTTGATGATCTAGCATGAGAAGGACAGAGGGAGAGAGAAACGGAGAGAAGGAGAAAAGAGAAGACAGAGTGAAATGGGTGGTAGTGCGGACAGTAGTCAGACATGGAAGAGAGATGGAAGGGGAGGAAATGTAACGGTATGGAGGGGAGGGTGAATGAACCAAGCTGACAGCGACAGTACATACTCTCTGAACACTCTAGAACCTCTTGTTTTTATGGGATATATTTGCAATATAATGCTGTGTAAATTGAAAGTGCACAATGTGTTACTTAGCTATTTATATATAGTAATACGATTACCAGTTGTGGCAATATTACATAATTTTGATATTTACCACGTTACATGTATTTATCCCATTACATAATTATAGTACAACATTATCACCTTCATTCATGCCTATATTCATCACTACTGCTTATCCACCACTCCTTGCAAGTTTGTGCCCTTGATACATTAATCCCGTCTCCCTCCTACACCGGGTAAATACCATTTTAATGTATTGTATTGGGAGTACAGTTAGTTCCTAAAGTGAAATCCCCAGGTCACTAAGTGGTTTCGGGCACTTGAGTCAAACCAAGTGGTTTTGAATCCAGCTCACACCTGTCACTTGGTGCACTCACCTGACCTTGGCCTGGAGCTGCACCTGACAGCCCTGCTCCCCACTAACAGGTGGGCACATAAGGCTGTTTGCTGCTCACTGGGCGCCTCACCAGAATGCTTGCCTCTGTGGCCTGACAGGCTAATTAGAGAGTGACCTTCTCCTCTACCTCCTGGTCTTCAATATTATAGGACCTGAGGAGCAAAATCGATTGTGGAATTAAAGCGTAGAACCCTCTTTAGTTAAATAAAAAAACCTTCAGGGCTTTCATACTGCCCACTAACAAAGCCTTTGCTGCTGGCCCAGAGTTCTGCTTAATGTTGTTTGCATCACCTCCCTGCCAAGGGAGAAAGTAGTTCCTCTCCCTACCTCTGAGCCACTTGAGGACAAACCTAGCCATGTGGCGCTGTCACTCCTACAGACTTCCTTGAAACTGAAACCCAAATGGAGAGACCCAGACTGCAGCTTAGAAGGGGCATGTCATGTCGCTTTAAGGGTGAGTGGGAACACGCAGAGTCCAGGTGGGGGGTCTTGGGAAGGTTCCAGAGGAAGAGGTAGGGCTCAAAGTAATCTGTGTGGGGACCCCCCCCCCACATCATCATCCCTTTTGCCTTTAATAAATATTTGAGGAATTAATAAATACTTGCAGACCAACTCTTAACTTACTCTTGGCCAGACTGAAATGGTAAAAATTAACATCGGTCCTCTCTTCATGACTTAAAATCTCTGAGGCCTGGAACCGCCTGGAGAGATAGGGAAAGAAGTGGCATGCTGTCCATGGGCCCCGTGGGGTTCCTGATTCCCCAGCATGAGAACAATGGAAGAGAGAGAGAAATGTGATGATAAAACAGTGTTAAACACAGCCCCAAGTCCTTCAAAGGTGGCCTGTTCCCTGGGGATCAAGACTCCAGGATGCTTGTCCTCTCTCTCCCATAGCCATGTCATGATGGCTGGTGATCTGAGTCTGATGCCCTCACTTCCTAGAGCAAATCCTTCCAAATGCTTGAAAGTGTAGCTACTCATAGGGCAGCTGCTAAAACGGAGTTTTAGCCCAATTTTTGACAAATGTTTCCAGGAAAAGAGTGAGATACCTGAGGACGGGAATCTGCTGGGAACCCCCCATTTTCTTCCTTGTCTGGCTGCACCCAGGTTAAAAGGGCCCTATTCATGCCACTTGGATCCCTGAGTCCTGAAGCAGCAGGAACAAGTAAGTGACATATCTCTGCTCCCCTAGAGTGAGGCCTGGATGTATGTAGCCTATGGGTTGGCATCTTTTTCTTTTTAATTTTAATTTAAAATTTAACTTAAAATTTAAATACAGATAACTAACAGGAAAACAGATACCAAAAGAAAGAGAAGTGTTATGTGGAAGGTGGGTTCAACAAACCACAGTGAAGATAGACATGAGGGCCTGCATTTACAATGATGAAAGTTTTAGACACAAAAAGCCATGTCCTGGGTTGCACAAGTGTCTGCAGTAAGGCTGGCCTTTCACAGTGCCCTTTCCATCCCTTTCATTTCTTTAGCATTATTCCATTTGGTAGAAGTTCTTGCCTCTGTCCCAAGTATGATAAGCCATCACACACATGCCTGAGTTGGAGGGCTGAGCTGTGTCCTCAGCACTTGGACTTAGAGCTGCTGTGATTTTCTGTGGATTATTGTCTTTAGTCTTTATTCCTGACTTTTTATTTGGCCCTTAAGCATGGGCACATGTGCACCCCCAGCCAGGAGTTGCCATGACTCAGTCTGGGGAGTGTGGAGGGATAGAGCAGAGAGAGAGCAGGGAAAGAGAGAAATGTCTCCATCAATTACAGACAAGTAGACCCAGAGACTGAAAGGTTGGCATGGGCTCTCCATTGAATTAGAATCTCTGCATCAACAGGCCCTGCTTGCCTCAGCCTTGGGCCTTGGGCTCAAGCCTTGGGCCAGTGCAGGGTGAAAGAGACCAACTTCCTAACCCCCTGCCCCCACTTCCATGCTGCTTACGCCCCCCACAGGCCAACAGATTGATCTCATTCCCCATGTGAGCCAGCCCTTGGGGTGAAGGCAGCCTGCATTATTGCCTCTCAAACATTTTCTTCTCTGGGATGAACATCATGGACTTCTTTCTCTTTCATGGCATAGTGTTCTGATTCCAGGCCATTCCTATTGGCCTTTCCCTCACCTGATGCACCACAAACATAGCCTTCTGAGGAATAGAGCCCTGGATGGGCTCCAGTTCTCCAGGTCGGATTTACCATGAGCAGCCGCAGGGTGAATATTTTATTATCAGCCATGATCAGTGGAGGCTCCTCTGGGGCTGGGTGTCCTGGTCATGAGCAAGAGGAAAAGCCTAAGGCTCTGAGAATTAGATAAGAGTAGGAGAAGATGGAGGTCATCCCTGGAGAACTTGGCATGCTCTCCTCTCCTAGCTAACAGTGCGCATCTCTTGTGTCTTGTAGGCTTTTGTCAATCCAGGAAGGATGTCCTATCAACAGCAGCAACAATACAAGGTCCCCCACCAGCTCCCTCCCCAGGTCTCTGAGCCGTGTCCTGCCAAGGTGCCTGAGCCTGCCCCCCAGCCCCCAACCAGCAAAAAATACCCCCGCCACCCCTGCTTATCCCCTTGCCAGCAGAAACACACACCAAAGCAGAAGTGACACCTCCAAAGCCACCACGCCCTCATCCTGTCCTGAAGCTGCTGCATCTGCTCTCTGCTCACCCTAGACAACTTCTTTCCAGTATCTACAGGGAACAAACATCACAAATCCCCAGGAGAATCCACCTCTCAGCTGACTCAAAGGAGAATGACAGCTCCTTCACAGGTTTTCCAGCAACTATTGGAGTGATTGATTCCTCTCAGCTTCAACCTGTAGGAACTGGAGTGCGTATGGCCAAGGCCTTCCCTGGAGCCAGACGTACACACAGCTGTAGTCCAGACTGGACACTTCCTTTAGCTGCTACCACTTTCTACCCGAGATCGTCAGAATGACAGAAAAACCTGCCTTCGGCTCTGCCTCTTGCCTTTCTCCAAGTGTTCTGAGGTTTTGAGAAACCAATATGCTTTTAAGTAACTGACTTAAAATAGTGGAGAATTCCCCTACGTCCGCCCCCGCCCCCCCCTCCCCCCATTCTTCAGTTACGACAACGAGGTCTTGTTTTCTATCACCTTTGTGATCACTTCATTTTCAGAGGTCACTGACAGCCTCTCTACCCCAGGCCTGGACACTCCCAGCCCGGCGCTGCTATGTCCTCCTACTTCCCCCTTCCTTTGGTAAATTCAGTCGTTCCTGCGTGGGTCTGACCCTGCACACGCAATGCTTGGAAGGAAAGGGGAAAAGCTAGTCTGGATGTGTAGGTGCTTTTAATGCCACTAGGAGGCGCTTGGGAGGCCACACGAAGAAGATGCTGGGATCTTCTGGAGTGGGGCACCCAGATTTTGCCATCTACACTCAGACCGGACTCCCACCTCCGTGAGCGAGCCCCGAGTCCATGAGGCCCCAGTGGCTCTCCTTTTCCCAGAGCAGGTGCGGTCCTGGAAGACGGGAGTGTGTGTTGGAGGTGCCAGCGTGTTCAGCGCACTCGGGCTGGGGGCCTGCACTGTGAGCCGGACCCTACCCGTTCAGGGCAGCCCGTGTTTTCAGGGGTGTGGTCTCTGTGCCACGAATGACTCCATCGTGCTGGGAATCTGAGGTTCTGCGAGAGGAGTTTGGGGCTTTTCAATTAGAAATACGGGGACTGTGTCCTCTTACTTCGTAGTTGGACTGTGTGTTGTATGTCTGAAATAGATTTCCAGGCCCAGGATGGGGCTGCTTCTGCTGGCCGGGGCCACATCAGCAAACGGAAATAAGCTTTGGTCTCTGTAAATGTTCCGATCCACCAGAAAAAGTGTATCCAGTCAGCCAATCCTGCAAGGCCAAGCCACGTCTGGGCTCTGTGCTTATGTCTTTGTTCCTCTTTCATTTACTGATTTTTCCGTCCTTGTTCCTTATTCTTTGTCTTATAAAAGCTTCCTGCCCTCTGTTCCATTTTGTAATTCACAAGACCCTTGGGAGCAGAGACTGCCTGCTTCATGAATTGTTAAAGTTTGTTTGTGTCACCCAATTTGTCTTTAACAACGTGTATTTATTTCTAATGAATAGTATGTGTTAACGTGATGAGGGAGCTTGAGGCAGGCTGAGGACAAACTGCAAGCAAGCGCCCCCTCACCCCAGGTGGGATGTGAGTGACATTCCTCAGGCACTCTTGGCTGCCCAAGGTCAAAGGAAAGGAAACAAATGGGCAACTGATAGAGATCACAGCCACACAGGACGTGAGTCTCCATCAATTTACAAACATCTTAGTAAATTACAAGAAAAAGACAACCTCCAGAAACCTGTAGACTCAGTTTCCTGGAGCCCCAACATCATCCCTCTATAGTGATGTGGGAAACAAAGGCAAGAAGGAAGTGGCAGGTAAAATTAAATTTCCTTATAACCTGCAGCCCATTGACAAATACTCAAAGCAAATACAGAGTCTAACATCTCTCCAGGAACCCCCTACCCTCCTAATGTTAATGCCTTACTAGAGGGAAAACAACCTAAGCCGGAAGATGGCAAGGCCTTAGGTATCTTGGGAGTCCTCTTTAGTAGCACATAAAAGCCCTTCTGGAGGCCTCTCTTTCGATTCTACCTCCCCAACTCCATAGTATAAAACAGCCATTCTTCACAACCCAGCACAGCTCTTTCTGACAACGGGTCCTGTCCCAATGCTTTACTAAAATCACCTTTTTGCACCAAAGACGTCTTCAAGAATTCTTTCTTGGTCATTGACTCCAGACTCACCATTACCCCAAAACTTCATGAAATGGGCTGCAGGTTATAAAGGAATTTAATTTTACCTGTCATTTCCTTCTTGTCTTTTTTCCCCACATCACTATGGGAGGACGGTGATATTGGGGCTCCAGGAAATGGAGTCTATAGGTTTCTGGAGATCAGGCTATTGATAAGATTGCCTTTTTCTTGTAACTTACTGAGATATTTATAAACTGATGGAGACTAATGTCCTGCTGACTGTGAACCATTTGTTTTCTTTCCTTTCTTTTGCTTTCTGGCAGCCAGGAGTGCCTGAGGAATGTCCACATGTCCACCCTGAGTGAGGGAGGGGTGTTTGTGGCATGTCAGCTTGCTTTATGCTCCCTCTTCACTCACTATCCAGTTCTAAGAGCAAAGTCAAGCAAAAAAAATGGCAATTGGTAGATACTTGTTGGAGGAAATCTTAGGATAAAATTCTGATGGAATGTAGGAGAAAATAATTGACTTAGTTTTCATGGGTTGTTCCCTATGCATGGAATGCCCTTCCCTTCCTTCTTGCACCATCAGCTTTTAGTTTACATTTGCCCTGCAGACTCCCCTCAGTATCTAAGTCATCCTGGCTTCTCCTTGCACTCTGCCCCATGCATGCCTATCAGCCCCCCTCCCCCCCATTTACTCTCTCTAGGCTGAGTGCTGTATAATAGTCAGTTCACAGGTCTGTCCCCACCCTGTCCCCACCCTCCCCAATCTGGAAGACTGGTGACCTCTCCAGAGGTCTTGGGTTATTTTACTCTATATCTCCAGCACATAGCTCAGGGTGAGCATAGTAGATGCTTAATACATTGTCATTTGATTGGACAAGGCACCCTTTAATTTGAGAGATGAAAATAATGAAATACCCAGAAAATACACATTACTTCATGAAATCAGAGGAGAGGAGACACAGTGATGAGAGAAAGTTCTCTGAACTCTTCATTGCTGCACTGGTCTTCCCGGATTCTATGTCTTTCTTAGGCTTGGGCATCCTGGAGCCCTGACTGCTGGCATTGTTGGGTTGACAGTTTCCTCCAGCCGGGGCCAGTTCACACTTCAGGGTCCCTGCTCAAAGCTGAAGCTTCTATCCACTGAGCCCACGGAGTCCTCCCCTGTCCACCACCCTTGCCTGCTTGCTCTTCCTCAGGGGAGGGGCACTTGGGAGGGAGGCAGCTGGTCCTTCTGTGGGATAATGAGGAGAGGGCCAGCGGACTGTTTCTGCACTCCTTCAGTGGCCCATGACTATCCCCGGGATCTTTTAAGGACAAGCTCTAAAGATCTATTCACCTGCCCAAGTCACTGCTTCCTTGTAGGAACGTTCTCCCCTTTCCCAGGCCTAGTAAGAGGGCAAAGTCAGGGCTGTTCAGACATCACTTTTATTGGAGGGACCCTCAGGGAAGGAACATTCTCTCAGAGGGTCAAGAAAAGGCCAGGATCAGAGGGAGGGGTGAGCTCTTGTTAGAGGGGAGGATGTGATTTATAGGATATATGAGATTGTTTTGGTTGAAGGTGAGGAAATAAAAGTGAAGAAATTCTGAAGAATTTTAAACTGTTTAAGGCAGTTTTACTTTCTTGGCTATTGACTATTTTCCATCATCTTGGTTACTACGCAAGTGCCCCAAAATGGCGAAACCCAGAGGTACAGAGAGCTACCGAAGGACAGTTAATTCACACTTAGAATTATCTTCAGGACACAACAGGGGTAGCAATTGTGGCAGAGTTAACAGCCAGAAGAACTGACTGGTCCTGTCCATAGCAGGCTGGAAATAGAGAATGGTGTCCAGGAAGAATGCCTAAAAAACATGGCCTCCTTGGCCAATTCTTGCTGTTTCCTGAAGGGGATGCTGAGAGGGCGCTGTTGGTAAATTGCAGTCACATGGGTGGTCTATGAAGATATCTTTCCCCTGGAGTACATTAAAGTCACTCCTGGGCTATGTTGTGTTCTCAGTTGATGCCAGAAGGAAGGGATTGGAGAGAGGCAGGGGGCAACTGAATGCCCAGTGCTTTGAGGGCAGGGAGCCTCTGAAGAGCACTTCTGACGCGATGGTCTTCCTATTAGCACGGGGGAGGGTGTACTTCTGCCAGCTGGGGGTAGGAAGCATGGCTTGGGGACCTCAAAAGGGGCTGGCAGGGGACTGTGCATTGTGGACACTGCTGCAAGACATCTTTCCTGGATTGATGATAACCTGCAAGAAATAGGAGATAAACTTTTGATCTGTAGCAACAACAGTAGAGGGCTGAGTATTGCACAGGAGAAGTGCTCTCTCCTTCATGCACTCCTTCATCCTCAGGGACTAAGGTCTCCCTGAGGACACTCACAGCCATGACCCCCAGCCACTCCAGCCTCCACAGAGTGGACTCTCAACCAAGGGGAGTCCTCTGGAACTGCACTAAGATGCCCATGTCTGCCCACATCTACTTTAGTCTTGGATGGTTGGAGCTAGAGGATCATGGTCACATTACAACGACTCAGAGAAAGGGAAACAAGTTTGGAAAAAATTGAGAAGTAGCACCTATTAAAAAAGTGGGGGTTTTTAGGCTCAGGAAGCAAAAGTGTAGAGGAGCATAAGACTGCACATCAGCCTTGGTTGTCTCTCTTGATAAGACTGCACATCAGCCTTGGTTGTCTCTCTTGAAGAAATCTCCCAAATTTTCCAGAGAGTGGAAACAGAGTGAGTAGATGTAAATGGTAGGAACTGAAGATGAAGTTCCTAACATGCTATTCTTACCCCAACTTAGCACCTCTTCCTAAGTGAATGAGCTCTCTGACCCAGTAAATATTCAATTAAGTGCCAACTCATCATTTAGAAGTCTGTTGATAGAAAATATTTACTTTGTTTCGAAGAAGAACTGGATGGCTTTTGAGATGTCATGTACGTTTTCCTGTCTTTTCATCTATGCCAGTCCTGAAGATACTTTGTCTTTTCCCTTAGACTTATTGGGTAATTCTCCTCTCCATCAGTGCTATCCTTGGTTACTTTAAAAGCTTATCTCCGTTTCTGCAGGGAAGTTAATATATACCAATTAAAGAGTCAAAATTAAACATAAAAAATAGTACTCCGTAGAAACTATAGGCTTTTGTTACACTAGCCTGAGTGCAAGCTCCATATGATTATGAAGGAAGAGCAAAGGCATGGGGAACCAAGAAAGTTAAGCTGTAACCCAGGTCCACAGAACCACATCTGTGATCTGAGGCTAGGGTTCCCTCGTCTACAACTGTCATCTCATTGATGGGAGCTCAGTGCCCAGGGGTACTCTGGTATTCACACAGGCCTATAGAGATTTTGTTGCTCTAAGCTCTGGGTGGGTTTCCTGCTTAGCAGCTGCTTGGTGTCACTGCCCATGGGTGGAGGTGAAGGAGTGAAGGAGGGCATGGAGCCAGGCACATTTTACTCAGCTGGATCCAAGGCCTGAGATGTCCTGGGGTCTACAAGGAGATGAGCGGCGAGACTAGGAGACTATCTCATCTCTAGGAGGTAGGCCTTGTATGGAGAATCCAAGGTTGGGTTGTAGCATCTTTTCCTTTCCCCCACACCACCCCACTCTTTCAGGTATCTGAAATGAAGCTGCTGACAACATCATCACATACCACTCCAGCTCAGTTTTAGGATCAAAGGAACATCATATGGATTCATCATTAGGATTCAAATGAACTGGTTTAGTGACTGTCTGTGTGTGTGTTGGTGGGCAGTGTAGGGGTGTGGTGTGGAGATGCAGAAATCCCTCGAGGATCTCACAGTCTAGGTGGAGATGGGGTAGGGTTATAGATGCTTAGGCACAGAGTTAAAGTACAGAGGCATTAGCTGGAAGTTTGAGCAACATGCTGTGAAAGCCTACTTGGATGGGATGCATGGGTCACAGAAGTCCTCCAAGGGAGGTATCAACTCCAGGGATGATGTAAAGGGGATTTCGTCTCCTTCTACAACTTTCCTACATGTTGATTCCCCATGGCAGTTTATTTAATCTTCCATTCTCCAGCTGTCTTCATGGATAGATACTGCACCCTTTTCTTCTTTTCACCAGGAAGGCTCCATGGATCCATGAGTGGGCAAGAAAAAGGTTTCTTATGCCTTCAAAATAAATAATGGAAAGCACAACATAGTCTGCAACTCAAAATGATACTCACCTTGTGTTCCTTATTTAGGCATAGTCCAGGGGTCTCTGATATTTTAATGGTACAAGTTTCCAGGAGGTGAAACACCTCAGTGGTTTGGGCAGGGCAGTGAATGAATGGAGGTTCTTAGCTATCCAGACAGTAGTTTTAGCTTAAAGTTATTTTAAAAATTCTGCCTGCTAGTCTTTAAAAAATAGACTCTAACAGAGATCCTGGGTGATTCAGTCAGTTAAGTGTCTGACATTGGCTCAGGTCATGATCTCATGGTTCTTGAGTTTGAGCCCCACGTTGGGCTCTGTGCTGACAACTTGGATCCTGCTTCAGATTCTGTGTCTTCCTGCCTTTCTGCCCCTCCCCCGCTCACGGTCTGTCTTTCTCTCTTTCAAAAAATGAATAAACACTTAAAATTTTTAAAAAATAGACTCTTGGGAATTTGTGAAGAAAATATCTGCTATACATCTACAAAGTAGAGACAGCTTGAGAAAGATGGAGAGCCAGGAGAAGAGATTAATAACAAGATTTAGAACAAGAACCAGATGCTGCCTCTGATCTCTCTGTTTCAGAATCTGAAATCAACCTGTGGGAACACTCCTGGGCACAGTGAATGGACCTAGGAGCCTATAAAAGAGTGGGAAAAAGGGAAATGGGTGGAGTTTGGGGAAAGATTCACAGCCCTTCCCAATCCTACTAAAGGCAATTAGTTCTTGCCTTTCTTTTCTTTACCCACTTTGATTATTCTTGAAATTTCTTACCCTTTAGATAGTTTTTTTTTCCAGTAGACTCTGATTTGATTTTATCTCCATGGAAATAAGAGAGAACCTACTCTGTGGTTGGCAGTAGGAGGAGAATTGGGAAAAACATGGAATATGACTAGATTCAAACTTCCATAATCACTGAATATGATTAGTTGCTAAAGGAGGCCATGGAAAGAAGCCCAGGTAAGAAACCAAGGAGCCATCCTCTGCTCTACCTTCTTCTCTGCCTTCCATGTATATATTTTCTATATCACCCAGCACACCCTCTGCTCTGTGATGTTTTCCTTGTGAGATGAAATCTCATGACCCATGCAGCACATACCCGTCCCTACCATCCCAGCAGACCATCGAGGAGCTTCTCTAGAAGGCTACAGATTCCTCTTCTCTTTATCTTCAGGTTTTATCAGCTCCAGACACTTTATTGTTGCTAATCATTGATGGTTGAAAAGTGCAGAACTCTATTCAGCAGAGGGGTTAAATGACAGATGTAAGTGCTCTCTGCCCCTCCAGTAAACTGAGGCTGAAACCCAAGGAGAACTTCCTGAGTCCTCCCACACCTGTGCTATCAGATGTGCTCAGGCCCCTGTCCCACAGTGACTCACTAGACCAGTGGTTCTCAAGATAGATGGAAATGCTGGGGGTTCCCAAGATGCTTCAGTGAGGTCTGTGAATGAAAATATTGTCATAATGATATTAAGCTGTTATTTCTACTCTCCTTTATCCATTTATCCACGAATCTACACTAGAAATGACAGTGGAGACTACATGGCATGTGGTGACATCATCACTGTGACAGCTAGTGCAATGCAAATTGTTCATAAAGTGTTTTAAAATTTTCTCAGCTTTAATTTTCAGTATAAGAAATAGCAATAGATAAAAGTCACACAAAAATAAGAGCTTTTCTTTTCCTCATTGATTTTAAGGGTATACTCTTTTCCAGTACCACGCAGTTGGAGAACCACCACAGTGGATAAGCCTCTCTGGGGCCATCCCTTGCATACTGGGCTCCAGATAGAGCCGGGGCGACAATTCTGGCCCCAGGACCTTGCATACCTCATCTCAGCCCAGCCTGCAGCCCTGACATTGGTTGGTGGCTCTACGGCCAGCATTCTCTACCTCTTCTGTGGGGCAAGTCCTTCCCAAGAAATGATAAGTGCTGGGTGCAACAGTGGGCTTGGGAGACAGCTGGTGTTTTGGGACACTGAGGATGAGTGGCCAGAGAGGAAAGGAGACCTGCATGCTTGTGCTGGGTGCCCATCTCCCTCTCCTAGGGCTCCAGATCACCTCCAGGGTCCTCCCAGCGATTTCCCACTCAGTCTCTGCTTCCCATCTGAGTCCTTTATCCCTCTGTGGCTTTCTCCCAGTCCCAGAAGGAAAGCAGTGACATAAAGATCTTTACTGAGGAGCAGGGAGAAAGGAACATTGTAGGATTTGGATTCCTTTCAATGGGTTCATTGTCTAGAGAGGGGCATGAATTAAGATTAAAGGAATTTAGTTAGGAGTTGTGGAAATCATGAGGAAAGAAATACAAACAGAACTCATTGCCTTCACTGAGGAGTGTAGAATTGTTCTCTGAAGAACTCTGGAAAATTTTGTTGATTTAAACAGTTTTCTTGTTTTAATTTTTCCACCATGTTTGCTCCTGGAAGCAACATAACAGAGGCAGATTGCTAAACAAGGAAATCCATGCCTGTGTAGTGATCTCCTACAGCCAGCAGGAGGCAGCATGGTAAAGGAGACTGTGGATGGACCACAGACAGCAGTCAAGGAGAAGAGCAGGAAGAGATCAGGACTTTGGGAAAAGTTTGAGAACTTCTGTCTACCCCGTGTGGTCTCCTGGGTGGATGTTGAGAGGAATCACTGATTTGGGGAGGAAGCCCAATGACAATGAAGATATCTTTTTTTCTTGAGTCTGAAGAGGATCGCATCTTAAAGGTATTGTGCATCCCCTTTTGTTGCTGAAGTGATGGGATGGAGGGTGGGGCAAGGAGTGTAGCATCTTCATGACCAGGTTGGAGAGGGTATCTTCAGAGGTATCACTTCTGCTTTGCCAGGTATTCCTGATGGCAGAGGAGGACACGTAAAAGGGCGATATTTTGGTTGGCTGGAGGGTGGGGGACAGGGCTCAAGCACCTTCAGGGGGCTGGGTTCATGGACCTGGGGAGGGGGCTGGCAGAGGACTTTACATTGTTGCTGCTGCTGCGAGGACATTTTCTTTAGATTGAAGGTGGACTGAACAAAGAAGTAAAGCCCTTTAGGAGACTACATCAGTGGAAGAGATTATCTCCAAATTAGAACAAGGAGACACACCCTCGCCTGTCATCCTTTCTTTAATATAATGTTATGACCATCCTGTTTCACTCCCTTCCATGAATCACCCCACAGGAGCCTTCATGGACCACAACAGGCAATAAAGAAAATTTTCTTAGGACCTTCCCTACAGATGCCCAGTGTGTGTCTTGTCCTCCTCCCCCTCCCGGGGAGGATCCTGGGGGATCCTGTTTCTCAAATATAAATAAACTTTAAAAAAATAGGGAAGAATATCCGCATGATCTTGTTGATAGGAAAAATTTCTTAAACAGAGAATAAAAAGTGTAATCATAAGTGGCAAAAATGATAAATTAGATTTCATTAAAATTAGGCATTTCTGGGGCTCCTAGGTGGCTCAGTCGGTTAAGTGTCAGACTTTGTCTCAGGTCATGATCTCATAGTTTGCGGGTTCGAGCCCCACATCGGGCTCTAAGCTAACAGCTTGGAGCTTGGAGCTTGCTTCAGATTCTGTGTCTCCCCCTCTCTCTCTCTGCCCCTCTGCTGCTTGTGGTCTCTCTCTCTCTCTCTTTCTCAAAAATAAATAAATAAATAAATTTTAAATAAATAAAATTAGGCATTTCTAGTTATCAAAAGACAGTGCTGCAATTGCAAAAAAAAAAAAAAAAGACACAAAAAAAACAGGCCACAGAGAAGGAAAGCTGTTCATGATATATATGTATATAGTGTATATATATATATATATATATATATATATATATATATCTCACTGATAGAAATAACAGTAGGAGAAAGATTTTGGAAAAATTATCAGTATTCACTGAGGCTGAATATACACCTAAGCTCTTACTAGCCATTATATTCCTGGTTTGTACCCAACTGAAGTATGTATATATGTATATATATATGTATATATGTATATATATGTGTATATATGTATATATATATAGTTTCAAAAATATATGAACATGAATGCTCATAGTAGCATCATTTTTAGTTTTTCTTTTTTTTTTTTTAATGTTTATTTATTTCTAGGAGACAGAGAGAGAGACAGCGTGAGCAGGGGAGGGTCAGAGAGAGAGGGAGTCACAGACTGAAACAGGCTCCAGGCTCTGAGCTGGCAGTCAGCACAGAGCCCAACGCGGGGCTCGAACCCACAAACCGTGAGATCATGACCTAAGCGAAAGTCGGACGCTTAACCAACTAAGCCACCCAGGCACCCCCATTTTTAGTTTTTCAAAAAAATTTAACATTTATTCATTTTTGAGAGATGGAGAGAGGCACATTTTGAGTGGGGAAGAGGCAGAGAGAGAGGGAGACACAGAATCTGAAGCAGACCCCAGGCTCTGAGCTGTCAGCACAGAGCTCAACGCAGGGCTCGAACTCAGACTGTGATATCATGACCTGAGCTAAAGTTGGACTTTTAACCAACTGAGCCACCCAGATGCCCCATTAGTAACATCATTTTTAAACATTTAAAATTGGAAAGTACTAAACTGCCTGTCAATAGTAAAGTGGATACAAAAATAGCACTATATTCCCCCAAACTCTAGTGCTACTACAAAAATGAACTATACCTTCAGAAAATAAATGAATCTCACAAACACAATTTTGATGAAAAGAACCCAAGCAACAAAGAATTCCTACTGTATGATTCCCTTTATATAAATTTCATGAAGAAGAAAAGCAAATCTGTGGTGTTACAGTCAAGATAATGGTGATGTTTGGGGGCGGGGCATAGCTGGGAGGGGAAACCAGGTCCACTACAGAGATGTGGTGACATGCCAATACTTCTCCGAGTTGGTTACATGGTTGCTCAGCTAGCCGAACTGTATTGAGCTGTATGATTTCCCACCTGACACTTCAAATCTAGTTAAATTAAAGGTTCCTTTAATGAAAAGGAAATCATCAGAACTCCCAACACTCTTGCAGTATAGTGAACAAGAAGGGAGAGAGAGATGACAAGGCTGGCAGAATAATCAGTGCCACAGTATAGTGTTGTAGGACAGCAAGGATTTTGGATTTCATTCTAGTTACAATGGGAAGATACGTGATAATTCCAATGAGGACAGGGTATAATATTATAATAATACTGCTGCAGTTTCCCTGATAAGGAATTGCTGTGGTATAATATAGGAAGGAGACAGGATAGGAGACTTTGCTGTGGTTCAGACAGAATAATAGTAGCTCCAAATAGAGTAAGAGCACAGGAGATCATGAGAAGTTGAGAAATGATTCTATTCGTGTGAGTGTGTGTGTGTGTGTGTGTGTGTGTGTGTGCGCATGCGTGTGGTTTCAAGTTTTTATTGAAATTTCAGTAGTTAACAATTAGTGTAATGTTAGTTTCAGGAGCAGAATTTAGTGATTCATCAACACTTACATACAACACCCCGTGCTCACCACAACAAATGTCCTCCTTTATACCCATTACATATTTAACCAATCTGCCACCCACCTTCCTCCATCACCCCTTGCTTTGTTGTCTTGTCTTTAGGAGTCTCTTATGGTTTGTTTCTCTCCCCCCACCCCGCCGTCCCTTCCATAGGTTCATCTGTCTTGTTTCTTAATTCCAAATATGAGTGATATCATATGGTATTTGTCTTTCTTTGATTGACTTATTTTGCTTAGCATAATGCACTCTAGCTCCATCCACGTCATTCCAAATGGCAAGATTTCATAGTTTTTGATGGGTGAATAATAGTCCCTTGTATATGTATATATACAACACATCTTCTTTATCCATTCATCAGTTGGTGTACATTTGGGCTCCTCCATAGTTTGGCTATTGTTTATAGTGCTGCTATAAACATTAGGGTGCATTTACCTCTTTAAATCAGTATTTTTGTATTCTTTAGGTAAATACCTAAAGTGCAATTGCTGGATCATAGGGTAGCTCTATTTTTTAAAATTTTTAAATGTTTTTATTTATTTCTTTTTTTTAATTTTTATTTATTTTTATTTTTTAAAATAGTTTATTGTCAAATTAGTTTCCACATAACACTCAGTGCTCATCCCCACAAGTGTCCTCCTCCATGCCCATCCCCCCTCCCCCCCACATCCATCAGTCCTCAGTTTTTGTCAGCATTCAAGAGTCTCTCATGGTTTGCCTCTCTCCCTTTCCCCCACCATTTCCGCCCTTCTTCTCCCCCTTGTTCCTCCGTCAAGTTCCTCCTAATCCTCCTATACGTGCAAACATATG
>NW_024081134.1:1413939-1453027 GCF_003009895.1 Hyaena hyaena
GAGGTTTTTCTGTTTCGGACTCTCTCCTTTTCCCCTCTCACTCCCCGTAGAGGGTAGAGGGGGATCGCCTCCCACCCTGGAGTCTCTGATCCCGGCCCGATTTTATCTTCCCCGGTTCGCGCTCACGTTAGAAGGCTCTCTCAGTGGATTCTGCGTCTTTTTTCTCCCAATCTCTCAGGTTTTGTAAGGTTTCCAATGGCTTCAGATCTTTTCTGTGTGATGTATGGGCGCGAGTGCAAGTACGGAGCTCCTTACTTCTCCGCCATCTTGCCCTCTCTCCTGTTTTTATTTATTTCTGAGAGAGAGAGAGAGAGAGAGAAACAACATGAGCAGGGGAGGGTCAGAGAGAGAGGGATACACAGAATCTGAAGCAAGCTCCAGGCTCTGAGCTGTCAGCACAGAGCCCAACGCGGGGCTCAAACCCACGAACTGTGAGATCATGACCTGAGCCGAAGTCGGATGCTTAACCGACTGAGCCACCCAGGTGCCCCAGGGTAGCTCTATTTTTTAGTGTTTTGAGGAAATTGATACTGTTCCCCAGAGTGGCTGCACCAGTAGCAATCCCACCAAAAGTGAAGAGAGTTTCCCTTTTTTCTAAAACCTCACCAACATCTGTTCTTTCTTGTGCTATTAATTTTAGCCATTCTGACAGATGAGATGTTCTCATTGTAGTTTTTATTTGTATTTCCTTGATGATGTGATGTTGAGTATCTTTTCATGTGTCTGTTAGCCATCTAGATGTCTTCTTTAGAGTGTCTAGTCATGTCTTCTGCCCATTTCTTAACTAGGTTATTTGTTTTTTCGGTGCTGAGTTTGATAAGTTCTTTACAGATTTTGGATACTAAACCTTTATCAGATATGTCATTTGCAAATATCTTCTCCTATTCCATAGGTTGCCTTTGGTTTTCTTGGTTGTTTTTTTCACTATGCAGAAGATTTTTATCTTGATGAAGTCCCAACAGTTTATGTTTGCTTTTGTTTCCCTTGCCTCAGGAGACATGTCTAGTAAGAAGTTGCTTCAGCTGAGGTAAAAGAGGTTGCTGCCTGTGTTTTCCTCTAGGATTTTGATGGTGCCTCTACGGTCTCATGGAGGAGCCACAACAGGGACCTGAGGTACCTTTCAGAGTACTGGGGTTGTGGGCTGAAGCAATCTACCAGGACTGGCCCAGAACATACCTCCAGTAATTATAGAAATAGAGCCGGGGCAGCTGCCAAAAACAATATTTCATCCCTTTTAAGGCACAGATGTGGATAGAGAAACACCTGGAGAGACTTCTAAAATACAGGATCCTCTGACCCTGTCCCTCATCTTGGAACACGTCTCACCTACGAGTCCACAAGCCAGGCACCGATGACTATTGGCAGGTCCTAGACCTGCGCACAGTAAATCAGGCCGCTGTCATCCTGCACCCGGTTGTCCTGAACCCATACACTCTCTTGGGTCTTATCCCTGCTGAAGCTTCCTTCTTCACATGCCTAGACCTCAAGGATGCTTTCTTCTGCAACTGCCTGGCCCCCAGAGTCAACTGATTTTTGCCTTCCAGTGGGAGAATCCTGAAAATAGTGACAAGGAAGGATTGCATGAAAGGAACTAGCAGGTCCTTACCCTTTTTGGGAAACTAGCAATAAGGTGTCAAGGAAAAAGGCCCAAATCTGTCAAAAGAAAGTCAAATACCTTGGCTTTCACTTCTCCCAGGGGCAGCGCCAACCTGGCCAGGAGGGAAAACAGGCTGTTTGTTCCATCCCCTGCCAGGAGCCGCACCGGCCTCTCGGGATGGCAGTCACAGCAAGGATATGGTAGTGTTTGCACAGCTCCAGCCATGAGAAGTGAAAACTGGGATCTCCTTCTGCTACTACTGGCTCATGTTGGAAATGAGCCTGCTGGTATTGACCAGGCCTCACAATATTCCAGATCAGACCCATATTCTGAATACAGATACCTCATAAGGAAAAGCACATTCCTGCCTTTACAAAAGAGATTTTAGATGAAAGCTCTGTGGGCGATTGTCAAAAGGCTCTTCCTATGGGCCTTGCAGACCCAAGACTTAGATAATAAAGGGGGTTTAGAACACAATAGTTACAATTGAGCCTGGCCCCGAGATGAAGAGCCTATTTTGGGGTTTAGGGCAAAACATAGTTACTACATATATCTTTGCTAATTGGTGAAGCATAGCAGTCCCTTCCTCAAGGCCTACATACCACAAACACCCTCCCTTACACTGGCAACAGGGATGAGGAAAAATAAGAGTAGCTAAAACATAAACCCAGGTGCAAAGACTGACACATTTAGGGCCCCCATGTTAGTTTCCACAAATAAACCAATTCAGAAACATTTATCCTCTTGAGAGCCAGACAGAATAACTCCTAGCTTATCTATATACAATTTAACTTGTATGTTATTCTGTTTTTCACTAAGAACATTCTGTTATTTCCTTGGTCAGAATAATTCTGAAATTGATATCAAAAAAGGCCTCCCATTGTAAGAAATTCCTTTCTCTGACTTCATGTTGTTGCTGAACTTTTAAATAAAGACACCAAAACCGACAGGACAGAGATGCCTGCCTGGTGATCAGAAAGAATCTTGGGGCTCTCTCATTCTCTTTCGCCGACACCGTCCATCCTTCAGGGACCCCTGGACGTGTTGGAGCCGGCTCGGCCTCCGACAGTCCCCGGTCCCATCGACCTGATGTCAGGCTCAGAGTTTCTTGGGCCACAGGTTTCTGTAGAATCTGGATACCTAACATCTTGGTCTTGGCAAAACCCTTTTATGAGGCCACAAAGCGGGAACAGCAAGAACCTCCGTTATGGTAGTAAGTATAGCAAAGGGCCCGTGAAGAGAAAAACAGGCCCTTGCCTGGTCTGGGGCTCCCAGACATGTCCAAGCCCTTCTTGTGCATTTATGAACATGCTGGAATCATGGTGGGAGTCCTGACTCAGATTTTGGGGTCATGGCATCACCTGGAGGAATATCTCTCCAAGCAGCTTGACTCTGTTGCCCAAGGCTGACCACCCTGCCTACAGACATTTGAGACATGGCTCTCTTCGGGTCTGAGGCTGACAAGTTAACTATGGGACAAGAATTGACAGTCCAGGTGCCACATTCAGTATTGACATTAATGGAATACAAGGACAATGCTGGCTAACTAATGCCTGGATGATCAGATGTCAGGGAATGTTATGTGAGAACCCGCACATTCACCTAGAGGTAGTACAGACCCTAAACCTTGCAGCCCTACTGCCTCTTGGGCCAGGTCAAACAGATCATGACGGCATTGAAGTCAAGGATGAGGTGTTCTCCATCCGGCCAGACTTGAGAGACCAGCCCCTCAAGAACCCCGACACTGAGTAATTCACTGGTTATACAGTCTGTCTTTAGTCTCATTGAGGCAATGATTGAAAGGAAAACAGCCACACAGGTGATGATATTATGGAGATATAAACTTCTAAACTAAGATGATGCTCTTTGACCCCAAAATAGGAGGTCTGAGCAGCAAAGTGGGGAGTGTGGTAGAGCCCCTCCCTAAGGAATGTGGTGAAAACCTCAAGACAAGGGAAGGCAACCTGGTTATGTGACTGTGCATGACATTCCCCACTACTCTGTGACTTAGACCACCCATTCAGGCTGTGTGTTACCATACATGTGTGACAAAGGAGCAAAAATTTCACAAAAGGCAGCACTTGCTATGCTTGGGACTCATCCTTTTGGGTCTTAGCCTGCTGAGCCCGTGCCAGCACGAATGAAGCTCTTCCTGGAAAGACTCTCTGTGTGTGACTTGCTGCTACATGCTCGCTCACAGTCGGCAGAAGTGATTCCATCAAGGTCTCAACATTTCCACACGCCCTCTTTTTTCTCCTCTGCCACCTTCTCCTCCCCTCCCTCTCCTCCTCCTCTTCTTCCTCCTCCGCCTCTATCTGCTCCTCCTCCTTCTTTTATACTTGGTGGCCCTCCAGAGTCTTTTATGGTCCCTCTTCCATCACCTCTCTCTCTCTCTTCACTGGCTGGGCACTCATTTCTCCTTCTGTTAGTTTCTGCCCTTCCTAGCCTTAAGCTCCACTCTCTCACAAGAGACTGTGCTATGGATGAATGCCAAGTGAACAGAAGGCTGGACCTCCCAGGGAACCATGTTTTATTGTAGAAAGAGAGGAGACAGTTGGGCTCTCTCTCTGGACCAGCTGGCCAAGGTGATGGAGAGTATGCAAAGGACGGATTTAGTCCTCCATGAAGGTGGGCCAAGGGACCGAATATTCACAGCCTTTTACTGAGTTGTCTAGACCTCTAGGCACTTTTACTAAATAGGAAGAGACCTAGGGAAAGAAAGTAAACCTCTGTGCTTCTTGGATGTGGTTGGATCCAAGTATGTGTTGAATATGTTTCCCCAACCAGCAGCTAGAAGAGGTGACTCTGTCTTGACCACAGTAGATGACAAGATAGAGGTAGCTATGCCTGGCCCTCAGGAAAGATCCTGAAAAGATGTTACTTTTATTTTTTATGGTCAATGCTCCCAATAAAAAGTGGTAACGGTGACTTTGTTTGCATTGTAATTACTTCTGAGGACATCGATTCTGCTATAGTGGGTATTCCTCCTGACTTGGGCATGCTCAAGAGGCAGGCTGACTTGGGCATGGCTACAAGAGGCAGGGCAGAGCTCAGAGTTCCTGGGTGAACAAGGGAAAAGACCAGAAAAGGACCTTACTTTGTTGCTGCTGCTGAAAGGATGTCTTTCTTGGATTTCAGTAACCCCATAAGATACAAGAGACAGAAACATTCAGACATCACAGCTCTCCAAGTTTGAAATAAAGTTCCTTTCCCTATAGGTGAGAATCCCTGTTTTTCTTAGCCATGAAGTCTTCTAGGCCAAATTGTCCAGGAGAGCTACAGCACCCTGTAAAGGCATACCTCAGACATATTTAGGGCCTGGTTCCAAACCACTGTAATAAAGTGAACATTGCAATACAGTGAGTCAAATAGATTTTTGGTATCCCAGTATGTATAAAAGTTATTTTGAAATTATACAGTATTTTATTAATTATGCAAGTGCATTATTTCTTTAAAAAAAACACCAATGTACATAAATACATTAAAAATACTTTATTGCTAAAAATGCTAACCATTATCTGAGCTTTCAGTAAGTCATAATCACTGACCACAGGTCACTGTGAAAAGTGTAATAATGATGAAAAAGTTTGATATACTGAGAAAATTATCAAAATCTGATAGACACGAAGTGAGCAAATGCTATTGGAAAAAAATGACACCAAAAGACTTGCTTCACACAGGGTTGTAATAAACCTTCAGTCTGTAAAAAAAAATTCAGTATCTGTGATGCCCAGTAAAGCAAAGCACAATAAAAGGAGGTATGTCTGTTCTGTAGAGTTAAAACCTGCCTGCTAAATAGTAGGAGCTCCAATGCCTTGAGACTATAATCACCGAACCACACTAGATCAATGCTCCAGGAAATGCTCCACACTGTCCTAGAATTACTGACATTTCATGTGCTTCACCTGCTTTCTCTCTCAATCCAGAAATCTCTGCTTGTTTTTTTGCCTAACTTTTGTTCATATCAAGAAACCAAGCTTCAGAGCAGTGACAGAACTCCTCCAAAAGCAAACCACAGGCAAATGAGATGTAGTGCCTGATTGCTTTTTTCTACACATCACCTTTCATCAAAATGATGAATATTTTGGAAATGATCTCATAAAAACCAATGGCTGAAGGAAAAAGAGAATATGTAATAAATCTCTCTTCCTTTATTATAGTTTACTTTGCTGCATAGTTTTCTATTAGTTTATATTTCTCTCTATATTAGACACTGCAGTCCCTAGGGACAGACTTTGTTCATTTATTTTCATCACCAATCACAAGAACAGGCAAATGGTTGGAAGTCAGTAGAAGTTTGTAAAAAATTGAAAAATGTATGTATTTTAAATGTACAGTTTTTTATAAGTAGGCAGAAAAATAGTTACTTGGCAGGAAGTGGTTAATAGACTTAAATTATGTCTCATAGTTAAGTTTCAATATAATGATTTCCAAAATTCACCTAGGATTAGCATAATGTCTACCTGTCTGTAATATAACTATTCTATTCCTTTAAAACATCACCTCAAAGGAAACTTCATTCTATGTCTAACCGTGTCATCTTCTTCCAGCCCAGCTGGGGTTATTTCAAGCCCCAAGAGGACTTTTTTCTTTTCAGAAATCTCTCACTCTCTGTCTCCAAGCTGCTTCCTACCTCAGAGAACCCAAATGGTATTAGGAGAGCCACAATCTTGCAACTTTGATCCCAAGCTCAGTCAAGCATAAAGAAAACAAAGAGGTTTCCCCCAGTTTCCTGTTTCTTGAGTGTCTCACTTCAGGTCTTGAAAGGACTCATTTAACTACTTTGCATAGAGATCTCTAGTCTGATAGGTACTGAGGAGGTACTAACAAGGTTTTCATCTCCTCTGGAAGAGCAATCTGAAAGCAATGGGACTTGGGGGTAGTTTCCCACAGTGCCTCTGGGCCTCCAGTGGGTGGTGGGCAGCCATGGTGAGGTATACACCTCACTACAATGGCTCCAGGAGTCAGGACCTTTTGTTGCAGGATTCTCGCTCAGAGAGTCGTGACACCGAGACTTTTCTTTCCAGGAAGCAACTTTATTTTGCCGGCACCGCTCAGTTGGGTTCGTAACCAAAAGAACTGAGCGGCCCACATCATATGGCATAGGGTTTTTTATGCATTTTCTATTTCTTTGTCTCCCATATATGGTAATACACATAAACATGTAGTCTGATTAAGTTGTTTCAGTTTACAAGAGCATGGGGGATGTAGGCAGCTGGACTCATATCTAGGTGACCTTGAAGTCTTCTCTCCTCTCTTCTTCATTTTTTTTTCTTTCTCCTTAGGGAGGGGTTCCTACCACACTTTGAGTTGGGAGAGAGTATGTGTGGGGACTGTAAGGTTGTAGGTACGTGGTAGATGATTTGAACTTACCATGTTCTAATGCTACGGAAAAAGGTAATCCCCAAGAGTGCAGGACGTATTGTGGGTAAGTGCTACCAGGAAAGAATTATATGGATTTGATTGATAAAAAGAACTGTTACAAAAAGCTAAATGAGATAATCTGGAGAAATAGACCATGGCTTCCAAAGTTATGATTTGAGAGCAATTTTAAAAGTCAGGAACTCCTGACGGACCCTGGAAGGTGGGAAGTAAAGTGAGAGTATGAACCAAGTCCCAGTCTTCTCTCCTGGAGCATTGGTTGGCTGTCAGCCCCTTCAGGATTCAGGAGGATGTTGGAGCCTTGTCTGTTATCTGAGGCTATGGCACATAGGCAAGAGACAAATGTAGATACTGATCACTGGAGTACAGGACTGGAGTGGAGAGAGTAGGCACAGGGCAGAGCTAGAGAGGGAAGTGGTGGTCTTTAGTATTGCTGACAACCATTATTGCACTGGGTGATGTGTTTGCCTTGTGTTGCCTTGTAAGGAAAACTGAACTTTTAGGACAATAAAATGTGAGAAGAAAGAAATATTTGTATGTGTGCCAGAGAGATGGGACTCCCACTTTTTAGTAGCTCTGAAGCTGAGAGGCCAATATAGTAAGCGATCATAACAAGATTTCCAGTTAATTTTTAGCATTTCAGTGCATGATGCTTAAGCTTCACCAGTGAGTGAAGTAAACAGTTACTTGCTTTAGAAGTGTCCAGAGTGACAGGAAGCCTGGTGGGTTGGGAGTGCCAGGCAGGTTGAAAGTTAGCCTGTATAGGGACGCCTGAATGGCTCAGTCGGTTGTTGGGCGGCTGACTTCCGCACAGGTCATGATCTCACAGCTCGTGGGTTCAAGCCCCGCATTGGGCTCTGTGCTAACAGCTCGGAGCCGGAGCCTGCTTTGGATTCTGTATTTCCCTCTCTCCCTGCACCTCCCCTGCTCACACTCTCTCCCTCTCTTTCTCTCTCTCAAAAATGAATAAACATTAACAAATAAAAAAAAAAAGAAAACATGTATAGTGGAGTTTCAGGAACTGAACAGGTGTGTGATATGATCACAAAAGTTGGTGCACCCCAAGTTCTCCAATGACAGCCTTAAGGAATGGGCACAGCAGTTATGAGAAGGTGAATATGTTCTAAAGCCTCCTGCAATTCAGGAATCTTCAATACTTACATGCAATCTATCAACTCGATGGTTGTCACAGCTATTATTTACTCTTCTCTGGAATTCAGTGTTTATGTCTGGTTAAGATACACCTGTATTTCAGGCACTCTCAGGAGTGCTGAGAGAAGTTGGAGGAAGGGTGTTTACCTGCTAATATTCCAGGAAACTAATTGCCTGGGGAAATTCAGGTTACAATGCAGACAGGAGTTTCGACACTTCAATGATGCTGGCATTAAAGGCAGGTGTGACCAAGTAACCAGTAACAAGAGTAGACTTGCTTGGGAGGGTCCTCTTCCTTGAGAGGAAAAGGGTCAGTCCCCCCATCTGGTGTGACAGCCAAAACCCAAAGTAGTGGGCTGAGCTGATGGTGGGTCCTGGATCCTCTAGGCCTTTTAAAAAATTTCTGCACTGGTTTTGCACAAGAGCCTAATCCTCTCCACCCACTGACTCCCTCTCTGAGTCTCTGACCAGCCAGCAATAGTTCATGGGTTTGTGGAGTCTGGGCTGAATTGCCACAGGCAAGATTGCTCTCAGTGGGCAATGGGCAACCACAGGGGAGGGGAGGTGGCATGTTATGAATGTATTATAGGAGGCAGGGCCTTTAAATGGGAGGAGAGTGCATGTGGGAATTGACAGGTGAGTTTGTGTGGTCCTAGGCCAAATCACCATATGCTGGTTAATTCTGAGAGTTAAAAGCAATTTTCTGCTGAAGCTATGGTATGACAGCATTTTTATCTTGATCTCTATCAACGTTTTTCTATATCAACGGCCTTTCTCCTTCTTTCCTCTTCTCTCTCTTGTGTCCTGTTGCCCATTTGTCTGTGGAGTTGATTTCTAGACCTGTCCATCTTTTCTGCCCTCTCTTTCTATCACACAGAACTATGATTCTCTGCTCCTTTTCATTGGCATAGGCTGCTTTGGTGTCCTGGAAGTTGGCTTTTGTGTATCACAAAGATAATTGAAGGGCTATTTTGGTCTACAGAATTAATATTCAATGTATTTAGGTTACAAAGTCAAATACTGTTTTTTGGTGAGTTTTAAGTCTAAATAACTAATATTGATTTGATTAAAGCTCTAGAAATTTTAATAATTTATTTTCAAGAAGTTTTTGGAGCAATGCTTGGTCCATTTAAGAACTTTAAATAAGCTAATTTTGTACTGTTTTTTAAAAAATGTTTATTTATTTTTGATACAGAGAGAGACAGAGCTTGAGGCAGGGAAGAGCAGAGAGAGAGAAAGACACAGAATCTGAAGCAGGCTCCAGGCTCTGAGCTGTCAGCAGAGCCTGACGTGGGGCTTGAACCCACCAACCGTGAGACCACGATCTGAGCCAAAGTCGGACGCCCAACCGATTGAGCCACCCAGGCACCCTGTATTTTTTTTTAAATTTTTTATGTTTATTTCTGAGAGAGAGAGAGAGAGAGAGAGAAAGCATGAGCAGGGGAGGGTCAGAGAGAGAGGGAGACACAGAATCCGAAGCAGGCTCCAGGCTCTGAGCTGTCAGCACAGAGCCTGAGGCGGGTCTGAGCCCACGAACCATGAGATCACGACCTGAGCCAGAGTTGGCCGCTTAACCGACTGAACCACCCAGGCGCCCCTTATCTACTTTAATATAAACTTTTAAGGCTAATCTAACATGGCACATTTTATAAATATTTTAAGTACCAAACACATATACAGAGAGACAAAGACAGAGACAGAGAGACAGAGAAAGAGAGAATACAATTGCCATGTCAATAGGTATTGGCGCCCAAATGAAGTACTCCCATAACATATGCCCTCTTGATTGAAACTGCACATTAACCAGAAATTCTCTATTATTAAATTCCTTCCCAGGTTCTAACTTCCTTCACTATTTATTTGGATTTTCCATTTCTTTGGGTCTTTTAGTATATTTTAATATTCTCCTTGGTTCTAAGAACACATCAATGCCATTCCACAGGCTCATTTATACTCTTATGTGATTCCTTCAAAACCTTTTTGAAATGGAAGAACTTTAGATGACATAATATAAAGTAAAAGGATTTAGTAAAGTCCCTAGTATAGAGGTCACGTTTAGGCAATCTACTTGAATAATGGAAACCTTCCCCCTTTAACTACAGCCTCGCTCCCACTGTCTTGTGGCAGACAGTCTCTCCCTCACTGTCCTGCCTGCAGCTCCCCTGTGGTGTATTCAATATACTTCTATCTCCTTTGTTCTGCCTTGGGTGAATTATCTCACCGCCTGCACCACTGGCCTCTGCCCCACCAGGAGACCTCACAACTGGTAACCCAAACAGGGAGACTTTGCGGGCCCAGGGCTGTCCCCAGATTCTTCAGGAGTTTCTTGGGACTTTCCCTCAGTGGAACAAGTTAAGTACTCTTTGGGGAACTGATGGCCTCTGGCACAGGTTACTCCTTGGTGAACATGGAAGCCCCAAGGGCAACCAGCCTGAAAGGGTGAGGGATTTCCCCCTTTGCCCTTCAGAGGGAATCTTCCCTCCCTCTCTTTTCTCTTTTTGGCCTTTCAGTAGCCTCACGCTAGTACTTCGTGAAAACTGAAGATCTCTGGCCAGAGCAGCTCCCTGGTATGGTCTGAAGGTCTGAGAGCAAACGATGCAGATTGTCCGTGTCTGTGAGGGCAAAGGACCCATTTCCTCTGCTTCTCACTCCATTCCCTGAGGTCTGCTTCCAACATGCTGCACAGCTGGCGCTGGCAGCTCATCCAGAGCCAATCCCGCGATGCTATGGATTTGGTCGGGACCCTTTTCTGACTCTTAGCCACCTTACTTCTTTTGGCTCCCTCCCCTCTCTTCCTTTGTTCTCGCAGGTCCAGCCACCTTGATGTAAGGGCCAACATGCTCCTCCACATCTGAGTGGTGAGTCCTCCAACCATTTTCTGACCTGGTTTGGCCACCCAGTGTCTGGCTCTTCCTGTTTCAGGGACACCCAAACAGGAAGTGCCATGGCTATTTGTGGCAATCCTCTTCTCGGTGGGACATCTCAGAAGAGCCAGTTGCCTGGTATAAGGTCCAATCCTTTTTCAGTTCAGCAGAATGCCCAGACTATAATCGTGACCACCAGTTGGAGCTCCCTTCCCTTTGGTGGGACTCCCCTTTGGGAATTGGCACCCGGTTTTTCCTACTATGGAACAAATCCCCTCTATTCCTTCAGGATCACCTTGAGCCTTATTCTTAAAAGCTAGAATTCCTCTGAATGGTCAGAGGCTTCATATGTGCAAGCCTCTGTGGCATTTTCTTCCCAAACCCTAACATCTGCAAAAATGGTTGAATGGGTCTGGCTCAGTTTCATGGCCATCTTGATGAGGTTTTTTGGAGTGGTGGTGGGGTTCCTGGGGTTTGGAGCTGATGGCCAAGAAAGAATTCTTGAAGACGTCTTTGGTGCAAAAAGTGATTTTATGAAAGCACAGGGACCGGACCCGTGGGCAGGAGGAGCTGCACTGGACCCTGTGGCGAGACTGCTTATATATTTGGGAATGGGGGAGGTAAAGTTCAGGGGAAGTTTCCAGTGAGATTTTCATATGCTGAATAAGATTCACAGGATACTGGAGGCCTAGCTATTGTCAAGTTAAGGTTGTTTTTCTTTGTAGCAAAAACATTAAGACAGTAGGGAGTTCCTGGAGAAATATTTTACTCTGCCAGCCTCAAGTATCTGTCAATGGGATGCATTTTATAAAGGAATTTAATTTTACCTGCCATTTCCTTCTTGACTTTGTTTCCCACACCACTATGGAGGGGAGGGTGATATTGGGGCTCCAGGAAACAGAGTCTACAGGTTTCTGGAGATCAGGCTGTTGATAAAATTGCCTTCTTCTTGCAATACTAAGATATTTGTAAACTGATAGAGACTCAGGTCCTGTATGATTGTGATTTCTATTAGTTAGCCGTTTGTTTTCTTTCCTTTCCTTTGTTCTTGGCAGCCAGGAGTGCCTGAGGAATAAATGTCACACACATCCCACCTGGGACATGTGATACCCAGGTGTGAACACATCTGCAGGTTCTATCCTGTCCTTTGCCCTCAGCCTGCCTTATGCTCCCTCATCAATCTGACCCTGCACACAAGCTACCAAATCTGAAATTTTGAAGTTTTGCTAAGTTAAAATGATAAACTGGATTGAATTCATTGGATAGTTAAGTCTCCAAATAAAATAAAAATACTGAAGTATTAATTGCTAAACATAAAGTTTATCTGCTTTTGACTTCTTACTGCAGACAAACTAAAGGTACTTAGGTCTGTTGGAAAACACGGTTTGTGCTTAATTGAGTCATACATTTGCCATGTGAAGAATTCTGGTGTAACAGACAATTCACAATTGGTTACTAGTTAGTTTTCACTGGAGATTAAGTTTTCTAAGAGTTAAACTTCTGCTAATTTAAGCTGATGGAAATGATAAGGAAAGCAACTTTGTATGTGGGAAAGCAGGAGATGGGTAAGAAAGACACAATGAGTCAGAATACATTCCTTTAAGGGAAAAGAAAGTAACTTTGCCTTAAAATGAGACTGGTTGTTTGGGGGAGAAAAGGCTTTAGGGCAAAATCTGCATGCAAAGGAAACTTGTAGGTTTGTGAAGAGAAAGCTTTAGAATTGATGTGTGGTCAGGATGGACTAAGATTTAAATGAATGGGGGGCGCCTGGGTGGCTCAGTCGGTTAAGCGTCCGACTTCGGCTCAGGTCATGATCTCACGGTTCGTGGGTTCGAGCCCCGCATCGGGCTCTGTGCTGACAGCTAGCTCAGAGCCTGGAGCCTGCTTCCGATTCTGTGTCTCCCTCTCTCTCTGACCCTCCCCTGCTCACGCTGCCTCTCTCTCTCTCTCAGAAATAAATAAAACATTAAAAAAATTAAAAAAAAAAAAGATTTAAATGAATGGATTTTAAGAGTACACCGGTGGGGCACCTGGGTGGTTCAGTTGGTTAAGTGTCTGACTTGGGTTCTGGTCATGATCTCTTTGTTCGTGGGTTCAGGGCCTGCATCAAGTTCTGTGCTGACAGCCCAGAGCCTGGAACCTGTTTCAGATTCTGTGTCTCCCTCTCTCTCTCTGCTCCTCCCCTGCTTGTGCTCTGTCTCTCTGTCTCAAAAATAAATAAACCAAAAAAAAAAAAATTTAAAAACAAAAGTACACAGGTATAAGATTGAAATTCTGCTTTTTTCCCCTCTGTTGAAAAGACAAAGCTGGGGCGCCTGGATGGCTCAGTCAGTTAAGAGTCTGACTTCAGCTCAGGTCGTGCTCTCATGGTCCGTGAGTTCGAGCCCTACATGAGGCTCTGTGCCGATAGCTCAGAGCCTGGAGCCTGCTTCAGATTCTGTGTCTCCCTCTCTCTCTGCCCCTCCCCTACTCATGCTCTGTCTCTCTGTATCTCAAAAATGAATAAATGTTAAAAATGTTTTTTTTTAAAAAAGACAAAATTTTCTTGGATTGCTGGTCTGCTTTTGCTGAAAAAAATGTAAACAGAGTTTTTTTTGGCATTTTTTTTTCTCTTTTGTCCAGAAAAGCTGTTTCAATGCTTTGTCTTTATCAGTTCCTTGATAATCCATAATCCTATTTGAGTATGTTCTTTATAACTTTCTGAGATGTAAAAAAATTTTTTAAATTGGTTTTTATTTATTTTTTGAAAGAGAGACAGAGAGCAAGCTGGGAGGGGCAGAGAGAGGAGACACAGAATCTGAAGCAGGCTCCAGGCTCTGAGCTGTCAGCACAGAGCCTGATGTGGTGCTCAAACTTACAAACTGTGAGATCATAACTTGAGCTGGAATTCGAAGGCTTAACCAATTGAGCCAACCAGGCCCCCTATAACTTTCTGAGATTTTAACAAACTTCTTTGAAATTTAAATTGTAAACGAAGTCTTTTTAACTAATTAGGTATTTTTATTTGGTATGTTAAGTTACTCAGAAGCACTGTTTAGCAAATAATGATAACTCTTAGGTTATGTTATTTGGGTAAATGCTATAGCCATCCTAGAGATTATATGCAGTTCTGAAGTTTTAATGTGTTTTGGTAACACTCATATCAGATCTTTAACCATGTACATTTTTGAGTTTTCTGTCATCTATAGTTATTGTTCTTATTCTCTTAGGAAATGTGTTTCATTTTCAAGGAGATTCATAAAAAGGACTTGACAAACACAGGTTTTGTCATAAAATCATAAAACTAAAATAGGTAAGTATTTCCCAATAAAAAGCTGTATTCAAAGTGAACAAGAATTAGTTAACATGGGGCTAAATGAATTGAGGAAGATGATTATAGTTTTTGTAACTCTTGTTTGAAACATTGCTGGTTCTCTAATGTTTGCCCTTCCAGATTAAGGAAAATTTCTCTTAAGATATTGAAGAGCCAAAAATTAAGTCCTCCATTAAGAGAAACCTCGGGCTGCACATAGCCCCAGTCCCAGTCCCAGGAAAAGCCTCTCAGACAGTTCAAGGCTAAAGCCATCCTCGGACCTCCCTCAGATCAGCTAATCAAAAGGAAAAAAAGAAACATTCCTATGGTCTGAGTCAAGGCTCAAACTGCAGATACAAACTAGCCAATTTCTCACCGCTTGCCTGAACCCCACGTGGGCCCTTTGAACTCACCTCATAATTGGTCATTTCCAAAGGATTCTCAAAAGTCATGATTGGGTCCCACCAAAAGTAATGAACACCTCAGATACTGAATGGTCAAAGCTGTAATTGTAATTGGTGCTTATGTGATGATGCTACATGTACTGTAACACCCCCATCCCTTACTCCTTAAAAACCCTGTTCGCTATTGTTCTTGGCTTCACCTTGCTGCCATGACACCGGTAGGCTGGTGAGCCCCTGCTCGAGCTTGTAATAAAGACCCTTTTGTATTTGCATCAGTGCTGGCTCCTTGGAGGTCTCTGGGACTCGCGATTCGGGCACAACAATATCTATGACTTAGAGAACTGTGATAAAATATCCTTCTGTGAACAAATTGAAGCATTTAACTTTTCTCTCTACCTGAACCCTCTGAAATTCAAAAGTTCCCAGTGAATATTCTCTCATTCACAGCAATTACAGTTATTTACATAAGTTCAGAAAGAATCTGTTCTTGTAACAGAACACAATTGGAAGCACTGGTTATTTTACCAAGGCTTTGACTTGAAGGTCATATTTGAAAGACACAGGTGTAAACAGCTTTAAGGAACTAAAGTTGACTTCATGAAGCTTATGGAGTCCCTTGGGAAGGTTGGCCCGATACTTTGCTTACAGAGATCCCAGCAATCTTACCAGGCTGGTATAGGAACCTCGGGATATTTTGGGAACATCAAGAAGAGGAATACACCCAAATGGGCAGGTATTGCAGGCATGTCTGACAGCAAGCATTTGGCTTGGCTTCCAGTCTTGAGAATCTACTAATCTAGAGATTCCTTATAAAATCTAGATTTTATATCTAGATTCCTTATTTTAAAAAATCCCAACATAGCAACTTTTAAAGGATATATATGATTAATCACTATTCTTTTTTTTT
This sequence comes from Hyaena hyaena, assembly GCF_003009895.1. Lineage (NCBI taxonomy): Eukaryota > Metazoa > Chordata > Mammalia > Carnivora > Hyaenidae > Hyaena > Hyaena hyaena. Next base: position 1,429,538 of record NW_024081134.1, read on the forward strand.
AATTTTTTAAATGTTTTTATTTTTCTTTTTTTTTAACTTTCTACTTATGTTATTTTTTCTTTTCTTTCTTTCTTTTTTTTTTTTTTACAAATAGTTTATTGTCAAATTAGTTTCCACATAACACTCAGTGCTCATCCCCACAAGTGCCCTCCTCCATGCCCATCCCTCCTCCCCTCCACATCCATCAGTCCTCAGTTTTTGTCAGCATTCAAGAGTCTCTCATGGTTTGCCTCTCTCCCTTTCCCCACCATTTCCCTCCTTCTTCTCCCCCTTATTCCTCCGTCAAGTTCCTCCTAATCCTCCTATACGTGCAAACATATGATATTTGTCCTTCTCTGCCTGACTTATTTCACTCAGCATAACACCCTCAAGGTCCATCCATGTGGCTACACATGGCCAGATTTCATTGTTTCTCATTGCCATGTAGTATTCCATCGTATAGATAAACCACATCTTCTTGATCCATTCATCTGTTGATTAATCACTATTCTTGCTGAGCTTATATAAATAATTAGGCCAAGTTTGTTAAAACTGAACTTGTTTTACAAACAAAGTATGATTTGGCCATCTCTGACTAACAATGAGGGTGATTACAGAGAGAAAATGTTTCAATAACACGTCTTTGTAGGTATTAGATTTTAAGCATTGAGACTCAAGAAAATTAGATTACTCATTTACCGGTAGGGCTTCTCAGAATATAAATGGCCCAGAAACAACCAATATGGGTTGTTACTTTGAGTTACTATATGGAAAGCTTTTTCTCACTGTAGACCTATCAATAGATGAAGACTACAATGCTCTGTTAAATTAATGAATATACAGACCATATCCTCCCTAAACCTGATGTGACAACTACTAGCAACTCACCCATATAAACTCAGGAAACATGGTTTATTTAAAGGACTGCAAGTCTAATACAGCAGAGGATTTAGCTCCAAATTGGAAGGACCTCTACTGGGTCATATTATGTACCCCACATCCATAAATATAGAAAGGCATTCCTCATGGACTTATATATCAAGGATTAAACCTGTACCTTCCCCACAGGAATCCAGGGAGCCAGCTAACATGGCTTCTTACTCCTAGGAATCTGTAGAAGACCTCCAACTTCTCTTCAAACAATAATGATGGTGTCCCTTTCTTTTTCATTCTCTTTTCCCCAGTTTATGCTGACAATTCCTTCTTACAATAGGCACAGCATTATGCTGAACTTCAAAATTAAACAGCTTGCTGGATGTGTGGAATTCTGCATATATTAAAGCACTTCTGGTCTGCCTTGGTGGGTCTTCCCGCTTCAGGGCACAGATTGGCATTCTTTTTATAACTATATCTTACATACGATATAAAACCAAATACTGCTATGTTTTACAATAGGTCTATACCAAAACGAAATGTTACCCTCTGGCTTATTATGGCCAATGTCACTTGGAGTCTCCCAGGCCACAATCAGACCCTTTCATACTCTCAAACCATTAAAGTTCTGGTTGAATTCACTTACTCACAAATAAATGGGGCCAGAAGATGCTTAAGTTACAAAACTCAGCTTCTTGGTGTACACCAAATGGAGTCTATCCAATCTGGCATGAATATTTATCACCTACTCCTACAACTGTACAGTTAAGTCAAAAGGCAATTCTATGCTGGGAACAGAGAAACCATACTTGCAATAGGTGGGCAAACAGCACATGGCAGTTGGGATAGCTGTCACAGGGAATGTGCTCACAAATCATTGTTCTCCAGGGCACTGATTGGCTCAGTACTGACCGGACAAGGAGATCCAGAACTTGATGGCTGACTCCTCATGAGACTTGGTGGCTATGCAGCTCTAACCTATGGTGATGGCGTCTGCCAGGCTGGATAGGACATTGTACTCTGGGCTTCATCTAGAAGCACAATGCATTGTTAAAACTATTACCAACCCAGCTGACCTTCCAAATTGAAAACAATGGTGGACACATTCCACGTTTCACTGGTATGACCACATAGCATCCAACTTTATTCCGTCTTAGGACTAGAGGATGTTGCCTGGCACATGGAAACTCTTAATAAGTACATGGCCAAAGCCCTAAATGACACTAAAAATAGCATTTTCCTATTAAATACTGAAGCAATACAAACACATAAAGCAGTTTTACAAAATAGAATGGCATTAGATGTTTTAACTGCTGCACAAGATGGAACTTGTGCTCTCATAAAAACAGAATGCTATGTATACATTCCAGATCCCCACAAAATTATCTCTGGTTTCTACCTGACATGAACACTCAAGCTGGGGCTCACAAAGACCTCTCCCTTCTTTTTACTGACTGGTTAAACCCTGGACAGGAGGAGGATTTTTGTCAACTATCAAAGGACTCTTATATGGGCTTCTTTTGCTTCTTGTTATTCGAATCATATTTTGCTGTTTTTCCCCACATCTCTCCACCTGGTGCTGAGACTCCTTCACTGCCATAACTTCAAGCTGACAGATGATTCTCTCTGCTCAAGGAGACTCTCATATGTTATCAGTTCTAGACACAGATGCCTCGACCTTCCATAACTCCTATTAAATTTCCAACCGACCAATGTTGACCAACCGACTAATGTTGACTCCCCTCATTCAGCATGAAGCGTTTACAGATTTAAGGGTCAAAATTGTTCAGGGGGGCATGCAGAGGCTACTTGTAGGCAACTTACTAGAGCAATGGAAACCTGAATAAGGTAAAAGGGCCCACAGTAACCCCCAACTCCCTGGCTGAAGGCAAACAGGCCCATTAGGCAACCCACCTCAAAATATCCGTAAGCCCTAGCTGACCAAGTGGGTTAACTTACACCCAGACACAGGTACCAAAAAAGGAAAGTTCCATACATTCCCATATCTCCTCACCTTCCCCCTCTAACTACAGCACTCCCCCACCCAGCTGCCTCATGGCAGCAATCTCTCCCTGGCTGTCCTGCCCACCACTTCCTTGCAGTGTATTCAATAAACTTCTATCTCCTTTGTTCTGCCTCAGGTGAATACTTTTCGCTGCCTGCACCCAATTGCTTGCCCTACACGTGGTGGCTCCCATCCTATCAAGAGCCCCCCACATTTGGTGTCCCATATGGGGAGCATATGTGGCCCTCCCACACCTAGCAGGTACTAAGCATTAATAATCCTAATTATTAAATCTACTAATTAACTATTATGATTCTGCTTTTATAAAGATTATAACAATCAAAGTCAGATTATTTTGAATGTAAAATATAGGTCTAGAATTAGGCGGCACGTGGGAGAAATTAATTCCCATTGTAGTAGTCTGTAAGAGTTCATCAAGTATCATTCAAGCTGTGCCTTGAAACTTGGGAAGGCTAGAAGTGGGGGGTGGATTTCCTAGAGAAAGGTGCACGCATGGGCAAAAGTATTCGCAGTTTGTGTAGCCAGAGGAATAATCACAGGTTGAACTGGAAAGGCAATGAATGCAAGAAATTATATTTTGATTATTTATGTGTTGGAGTGTCATGGAGATTTCTTAGAATAACAGTGTGATTTGATGTGTGGCAGTGAGGAGGATGAATTGGAGGGAGAAGCCAGAGTTTGCATATTAATCATTTTATCCCCTGCAATTCATGAAGAGAGTAAGGCATCTAACAAGGAAACGAATGCAGTGATGTAGTAAAATAAAACTGCAAATCACGGGGTGCCTGAGTGACTCAGTTGGTTAAGCTTCTGACTCTTGCTTTTGGTTCAGGTCATGATCTAAAGTCCTGAGATGGAGCCCTGCACCGGGTTCAGCGTGGAGCCTGCTTAGGATTTTCTTTCTCTCTCTGCCTCTCTCCCTGCCCCTCCCCTGCTCGTGCTCTCATGCTCTCTCTCTAAAATAAAATAAAATAAAATAAAATAAAATAAAATAAAATAAACCAAAGCCACAAAACTTCAAATCAGCATCTTGAAAAACAGAAGACAAACATTTTAGAGGAAAGAGCTAGAACAATTTTGGTCAGTCTTTAAGTTGTCTCTTATCTTCCTGGCAGTGAACCCCAGAGAGCAGTTGAATTACTTAGATTTACATGGAAAAGAAATTGATCTTGTTGAATTTTTATGAACACAAGGTGATCACATACTATAAGGATTGTATATAGTACTATAAAATCTATAAAGATACATATGAAAGGCAGCATAATGTGAAAGAAACGGGATCATCAGACAATCCTGTTTCTGACAAATGGATGATAAAAAACGTAGGCTTTTTTTGTTCACCATGAAATATACGATGCATTAGAGAAGCAGACGATACCTGCCAAGACTCCACAATCCACACTCATATCCGTGACGGAAAAGACCTAGCACTCCTGAGCAGCAGCCTAGAATAAATGTGGACTTGATCCTGCTGCTGTTGTTTCTGGGGCTCTGGCATCGCTTAAAACACTTCTTCTGGAGTATCTCCCAGAAAGGAGGGCGTGGTTTTTCAAGGAACAGTTAAGACCTCCACGAAGGAATCCACCTCCATTTCAAGTATTATCGAAAGCAGAATAAGGCACTAAAATTTTGAAGGGGAGATGAGATGAAGGGCTATCTATTCTGTCACTCCTGTTGCCCATGGCTTCTGGGGTTGTTACTTACCCTTAGGAGGGCTTCCTGCTGGCAGGTGGGGGGTCAGGGGAAGGTTGCACACGAAGGCACTTCTGTTGGCACAGCGGAGGGGACTAAGGAGCTGAGTGCCACACAGGTGGGCAATTTGGAGAGGGCACAGCCAAGAACACCTAAGTGAGTGTACCTGAGATGGGCCTGAGAAGGGCCACTTTTACTACTTCTGATACTGATCAGAATACTGGGAGAATCTGTAGGAAACAGACGCCAGTGTTCATAAGAACTCTCCTGTAGGGAGAACTAACCAGTTGATTTAATGGTTTGCAACCTCCTTTGGAACTTCCTAGGCGTAATCAACCTGATCCCTATGCTTGGCAGGCAGGGGAAGGAACAGGCCACACCAGATTGGTAGGTGGCAGTTTTAATGAACAAGGGAATTTATTTAAAAGGCTTGTCTTGGGCAGCTGCAAGACAAGCAGTTTTTCTCACCCACGCAACCAAATTTTAAAAGCTTTTATACAGAGTTTGTTACTGGGTTCAGTCAGGTGTAACATCCAGATGGTTCAACATGACATCACTATGTCAAGGTCGTGTCCTTGGAGGGAGTAGCTTCTGGGAATAAGGAAAGCAAGCAGTACCCCCATATAAAGGATGGGGCAGGGGGTGAGGAGCCTCAAGTGCCAGCCCCAGCTCACAGATCAGCCGGTGGTCACATCTTTTTGATGACCTCCCCTAACAACCTGGATAACTATTTTTCCAAAAGTTTCTGAAGCATCTTGTTCCAGAATCCTCCACACAGAGGTTCTCAGTGACTCATTACAGCCCTGCTTTCTTTGTCTGTTACAGTTTCCTGCTGCACCCAGAGAATTGCAAAGTCCTCCAACTGGGCACCAGTTAGTTTTCTTTCGGGTTCTGGAAGACGTCTCTGAAGGTTACTCCCATTCACTCCATAGCCTGCCCGCATCAGAAATCTGGTGTCATACATCACTCCAGCTATCTGTGCTTCAGCTCTGTTCTCTCAGAAGAGAGAAGCTTGGGTACTTTAAGTGTGTCTTTCCCCTCTGTGGCCGGCTGTTCTTGCACCTGCTGGCCCCTCCACTTCTTTTACGGACTGTTATTTGGCCCAGATGAGACTACGGGGTCTTCTCCTTAGCCTTCTTCATATAAAAGACAAATGAACACTCAGGTCAATGACCACAGGGTTCTGTTGTCACATGTCATCCCCTCAGGACAGAACACCCTCCCCTCCCCACCCCCATCAACTGTATTTGTTTTTTCTTTTTAATCATCATTTATACAAATACACTTTATTGTTTTAAACAAAACAAAAGAAGAGGCAGAAAATATTTGCATATAACAAATCCTAGCTTATAAATGTGTTTTTTAAGTGGTGATGTCTCTAATCAGTCTTCAGGGATTTTTCTTTTTCTTTTTTTTTTAAATTTGCTTCACTGTGTCTTGAGCGCTGATATTAGAGAAAAGAACATCGGCATAAAGTGTAAACCAGTGTCTCAAAACCCTGAACTTGGAGAGCAACATGATTTTTCTGATTTCCTCTAAGTAATCTTTCATAAAACAAAAGCTGATCTTTGGCATAGATTCTATATTTTAAAGGCATTAATATTGCATTTATATCATGTAAGCAACTACAAATATGCTGAGGACCTTGAAAATAATATTCATCAGTTAAAAGAAAACAGAAGAAGCCTGAATATGTCCCAACTTGAGGTACTGAGTACAGTACCTACTTAAGACAAGTTATACACATTCGATGTTGAGATTTAACATACATTGGAGGTGAGAAGAAAGAACATTCAGGCAAGGGTTCTTACTCCTTTACTCATCCAATTCTGGCTTTGGGAAGAAATAAGATTTCATGTGCTGGGCAATGCTTAGATAGCAGTGATAAGTTCAAAAAAGGAAAAGGTCGGGGCGCCTGGGTGGCTTAGTCGGTTAAGCGTCCAACTTTCGCTTAGGTCATGATCTTGCGGTTGGTGGGTTCGAGCCCCGCGTCGGGCTCTGTGCTGACTGCCAGCTCAGAGCCTGGAGCCTGTTTCAGTCTGTGACTCCCTCTCTCTCTGACCCTCCCCTGCTCACGCTCTCTCTCTCTCCTAGAAATAAATAAAAATATTTAAAAAAAAAAAAAAGGAAAAAGTCTTCTCTCTCACTTTGCTAATAGGAAACTTGTGATAATTAAATATTGTACCCATTACTCTCTTGGACATTCATACTTGGGAGGGAGGAGAGGATACAGGGTCTTGGTTAAGGAAGGTAGGAATATACTGAGGACTATTTCCCATTGATTCATTCCCAACAGTGACAGAATTCCAGTCTACAAGTACCAATTTACCTTAGGTAGGACGTGCCCTTCAGACAGGACTGCCTTTCTATTATCCTCAGTAAACACACTTCAGTGCTGGTCTTTGGGTCACCTGGAACCCAGATTTACCTCCTACAAATTTGAAAAGGTAAGTCCCTAAGCAGAATCCACGCAGCAGTATGCTTGCTCACCATCCCCATATTTGCCATAGGACTAGAATAACTTATACATCTTAAATTCACAAATTTAGGTGAATGCACTTTGGTTATCACAGTCATATTAGGTCATGAGAAATTAAATTTTAGGAACCTAGTGATTATTACTAATAGCTATTCATTTAATATTTTTTAAGCCAGGGACGCCTTCTTGGCTTAGTCAGTTGAACATCAGCCTCTTGATTGTGGCTCAGTTCATGAAACCAGGGTAGTGGGACTGAGCCCCGTGGTCAAGCCCCGCCTTGAGCTTGGAGCCTGGTTGAGATTCTCTCTCTCTCTCTTTCTCTGTCTCTCTCACTCTTTCCTTCTGTCTCACTCCCCAGTTCATGAGCGCAGTCTCTCTCTAAAACCAACCAAACAAAAAAAGAGTGATTAAGCCAGAAATTACTATTGCTTTGTAATTACTGTTGATGGTTGGAAGTGCCAACACTATTAGCTCATAAGGGCTGTCATATGTATTTAGTGCTTCATTTTCCTTATGTGGCCCAGTTTTGTGCTGGAAAGGAAAAGATATTAAGGGAAGATTCAGGGCACACTACTTCTGGTTCCCCCCCCCCCCCCCCCATGGATTAGATGTGTTTGATGGGAGAAGTATGTCTTCTCTCCACAGTGATAGTGTCTTCCATTTGTTGGTGAGAAAAAATCCCTGCCTTGGTATGGGAGGGGCAGTTGCGTAACACCACCAGCTCCTCTGCTCCTCTTTGTTTCCTCCCTCAGTGCCCCAGATGCATTCTGTTTTCCCTGCCCTTTCAGATGACAACCCATCTTGTCCCGGGAGACTCCTCTCTCCACAGACCTGAGTGTGGAGAGAGGCTTGGTGCCCCCAGGTCTCTACATTCTAGCTGCCCCCGGGAAGTAGGTCATGGCCACCTCCATAGATGCCATCTGGCTATCTCCTAGGATTCTGTTCTCCCATCTCCCAGAAGGGGAGCTCCTCTGTCATCAGCCTTCTTCCGGAGCTCTACATAGAACTGGGCCAGAGCAATGTGGTTTTGATTTGTATTTGCACGTATAGGAGGATTAGGAGGAACTTAACTGAGGAACAAGGGGGAGAAGAAGGGGGGAAATGGTAGGGGAAAGGGAGAGAGACAAACCATGAGAGACTCTTGAATGCTGACAAAAACTGAGGACTGATGGATGTGGGGGGGAGGGGGGATGGGCATGGAGGAGGACACTTGTGGGGATGAGCACTGAGTGTTATGTGGAAACTAATTTGACAATAAACTATTTGTAAAAAAAAATTAAAAAAAAAATTAAAAAAAAAAAACCCAAAAACTGGGCCAGAGCAGTAGCAGATACTACTGCCAATGTTTCCCCCCAATTTTTTTTTCTGAGATTTTCACCAATACACCTTGTGAAAATGATTAAATTATATATTTTAAATAGTAAAATTGCTTTAGAAAGAAATGGCCACAAATACCTACTGGTAAATAAACGTTTCACAGGGATTTTCCAAGAGTATATATCACTTGTGTTACTCTGTAAAAAACAGAAAAAAGGAGATTATTTTTAAAGTTAAGATACACATACAGATCAGATATATATTTTCTAATTTATATTGATGGTACTTTTTCTCTTTTTTCTTTATCTTACCAGAGATCCAGAATTTTCATTACTTTTTTAAAATTCTAGTTTTAGGCTGTCTTGATATTTCTCAGTTGTATGTATCTATGTTTTCCATTTCATTGTATCCTGATTGTATTTTAATAATCTGTTTTCTTTCTTTTTGTTCTGTTGTTGTGCTTTTCAAAAGTCTCTTGAGATGGATATTTAGTTTATCTCTTTTTCCACCATCTTTATTTTATGGGGCAAAAAAAACCCAAAAACAAAAACCACACATCTATAAATTTTCCCAGAAACATAGTTTCCCTGTATTTTCTCAATAATATGTTCTGTTTTAATTATCATTCATCTCTATTATATTTGGGGGAGTTGGAACTTGATTTAGAAATCATGTGTTATGACCAGTGAATAAGCTTGTGCCACTGTTCTTTGGAATTTACTGAGACTGGCTTTGTGGCCTAGTGCATCAATATGTTTTATAAGTGTTCAATATTTAAAAATGTTATGCTCCAATTTTTAGATGTAGAACTCAATACCCCATAGGTCACAGTTATTAAAAATGTTTACATCTTTGGTTATTTGTTTCCCTCATTACCTACCAAAATTAAATTAGAATTTAACTCTCCTGCCAGAGTGGTGAATTAATCCATTTCCCTGATATTACATCAATTTTTTTAAATAAAAGTTTTTAATGTTTTATTTATTTCTGAGAAAGAGAGAGAGAGAGAGATAGCGTGAGCAGGGGAGGGTCAGAGAGAGAGGGAGATACAGAATCTGAAGCAGCCTCCAGGCTCTGAGTTGTCAGCACAGAGCCCGGGGCGGGGCCCGAATCCACCAACTGTGAGATCCTGACCTGAGCTGAAGTCGGACGCTTAACCGACTGAGCCCAGGAGCCCCAATTTTTGTTTTATCTAACATAGAACAAGGTTTAGGGGCAAAGGTGTTGAGAATTTCTATACCCACCCATTTACTTGACCTTTTAGTCATTTGTTGTGCTTCTTCTCTTCAGGGGCACCTCTCATCATGAAGCCCATCACAGCATACACTCATGTAGCTGCTCTGGCTTTCCTTTCCTTAAGACACATTTTTCTACTTTCTGCTGTTAACTTTTCAATAACATTTTGCTTTACAAATATCTCCTCTAAATAGTATTTTCTTAAGTTTTAAGTTTTAAAATCCAGTCTAACAATAACTGTCTTACTGTGTCAATTTAGTCAATTTAAATTACCAAGATTATAATTATGTTTGGCCTTCTTTATGCAGTCTTATTTTTCAGTTAATCTATCACTTTTTCTTATGTTTCTTTTTTTTGCCTTCCTTGATTCTTTTCTTCCAAATGGCCAATGCCTTTCTGCGTGTTTCTGTGCATTTCTTTGTCTAATATTTTTCACCTTCCAGGTCTAGAATTTATTGATTTATATTCTTTTAGTGGCTATCCTTGACATCTTACCTTAACATTTAGACTAAAAAGAAGAGACACTTATTCAATAATTGTATTAAGCAAAAACTGTGCACCCTACACCAAGAACAAGCCATTGCCCCACCTGCTTTTAGCCTCCCCACTGTCTCTGATGACCTCCCCGAGATCCCAAATGGAACTCTGCTCCCTCTACTTTTGTTCTGAAAACTCTTCTACCATTGGCCTCCCACACCTTTATTAAAAAAAGAAAAAATCCAGTTCAGAAGCCCATCTAACTAGAATTTTGGCTCCAGATTCAATCAGTGGAGAGTAATAAGGAGTAGCTAATGTATAGACATACAACTAAATATTTTATGTTAAACCTTGTATCCTGTTACTTTGTTTCAGTCATTTATTTATTGTAGTTTTTTATGTAGATTCCATTGGATTTTCTACATAGATGAATATATTCCATTGAATACATCATCTGCTAAGGTAGACAATTATATTTTTCCAATCTGCCTGTCTTTCTTTAATTTTCCATATCTTACTGCACTGTCTAGGGTTTTCAGTAGAATATTGAATAGAAGTGGTAAGAGCAGATATTCTTCCCTTATTTCCATTCTTAGGGGGAAAGCATGAAGTCTTTCATCATTAATTATGACATGCTATACAGTCTTTTTGTAGACCCCCTTTGAAGATTCAAGAAATTCCCTCTACTTCTACTTTGCTGACCATTTTTTATCATGAATGGATGTCGGATTTTATCAAGTGCTTTCTCTGCACCTATTGAGAACATCATATGGCTTTATATTCTCATCTGCTGATATGGTAAAGAACATTGACTGAATTTTGAATGTTAAGCCTGAGATACAATCCACAATGTACCATCCCTTTCAATTATCGCTGGATTGAATTCAATAAATGATTTTGTTAAGTTAAATAAATAAACTTGTGAAGCATTGTCTTGTATGCCTTTGTTGATAGGGGATAATGTTCTATGTTTTTTTTCTTTCTTGTAATGAATGGCTTTGCATCACTCGGGTATCAGGGTTATACTGGTCTCATAAAAAGTTTTGAGCAGTGTTCCTTCTATGTTCTGGCAAAGATTTATAGATTTGATAATATTATTCCTATCTATGTTTGATAGCATTCATTAAAGTCAATGAGGCCTGAAATTTTCTTTATGGGAAGGCTTATGATTTTGAATTCAAATTCTTTAATAGAGAAATATTCAAGGTACCTATTTCTTCTTCAGCATATGCCTTTTAAGGAATTGGTTAAATTTTTTGGAATAAAATTATTTTAATATTCTTTTATAATACTTTAATATCTATAAGGTCAATAGTGACATTCTCCTTTGCACATCCCTGGTATTATTGATTTGTGCCATCTCTTTCTCTCTCCCTCAGTTTTTGCGTTTTGGCTTGAGATATGTCCATTTTATTGATCTTTTCCAAGAGCCAAATTCTGCTTTTATTAATTATCCCCCCCCCCCCTTTTTTTTTTCCTGTTTTCTCCTTCACCAATTTCTGGCTTTTCATCATTTCCTTCTTTCTGCTAAGTTTAATTTACCCTTTATTCTCTGAGTAAAGCATTTAATGCTACAAATTTCCCCTGAATTTAGCTTGGGCCCTCAAATTGTGGTATACAGTGTTTCTACTATCATTCAGTTAAAAATATTTTCTAATTTTTTGTGACTTCTTTCTTTACCCTTCGGTCCTTTCAAAGCAAATTGTTCAATTGTAAGGATTTGAGGCTCTTGTAGAAGTTTTATTTTGCTGACTGATAAACTGATTTTCTGATTGGAGAACATAAGCCTTATGGCCTATCATGGAAATAGTATTTCTCCTACTACTATCTTGTTGCTATTGCTTTTATTGTTTCTATAAATATCAGGTTAAAGTGGTGGATGGTGTCATTCTTATTCCTATATTCCTACCAAATTTTTGTCTATGTTCTATCAGCTACTGACAGTGTGTTAAATTCTCTGTGTGGGTTCTATTTCTCCCTTTATTTCAGTTTTTAATTTATACATTGTAAAGTTCTGTTATTTCACACACATACACAAACACCTAATTTCTTTTTTTTTTTTTTTATTTATTTCTAGGAGAGAGAGAGAGAGAAACAGCGTGAGCAGGGGAGGGTCAGAGAGAGAGGGAGACACAGACTCTGAAACAGGCTCCAGGCTCTGAGCTGGCAGTCAGCACAGAGCCCGACGTGGGGCTCGAACCCACGAACCGCGAGATCATGACCTAAGCGAAAGTCGGACGCTTAACCGACTAAGCCACCCAGGCGTCCCACAAACACCTAATTTCTATATCTTTAAGATATATTGACCCTCTTATAAAAATGCAGTGTTTTTCTTTGACTATTTGTTCTGAATTATATTCGTCTGAGAGTAATATAGCTATACCAGCTATTTTTATACTTATTGTTAGCATATTGTAACTTTTCCCACCACTTTACATTAGTGCATTTGTAGCTTTAAATTAAAAGTACATTTCTCTCATAAACAGGTGTTGTTTGGTGCTCTTGCATACAATATGACAATTTCTTCTTTCGGTTGGATATTTAGTGCATTTTTAATGACACAATTACACATTTATGCTTAAATTTAGGTATGCCATTTTTGAATATGTCATCTGAGGTTTTTTATTAGCTATTCTTCCTTGGCCTCTCTTTTCCTTTCTTGGACTCTGTGTTAATCTCTCTTTTCAGGATTTTGTCTTAATTCCTCTGTTAGCTTTCTACCTATATGATTTTACAATACTTTTTAGTAGTGGATTTAAGGATTACACTGTGCAGTCTGAAGTTATCTCAGTCATCTTCTGATGCCCTTCATTCAGCCATGCAGCTGGAAAGACAGACACTAAAGCTTATGAAGCCTATTTACCAGCTGCCCCTTCGACACCTCTCCCAACTGTAATCCACTTAGCTTTAGTCTAACGATAATAAACAAATAATAACATCAGGGGCCACCTGGGCCCTTGTAGCTGTCATCAAGACGATACCATCTCTACCACCCAGGATCTTCTAAACACTCAAGACATTCTCCTGTTAATTAAATCTTCAAGCAAAATAACAATGACTCCTTCAATGAGAACTTTTGAAAGAGTTATAAAGAAGCAATCTCCAACACTCTCAAACACTGTGTGGGCTAATTTGTAAGTAAAAATTGCCAGTGTTGGATACCTAGAGATAATGAAACAGATGCCTTCAAGGATCTGAGGCAAAGTGGATTTCAACCCAAATTCAAATGCTGGGACAGAACAGAGACATTCTCAGATACAAAAGACTCAAAATCTTATGTCTCAGATGGCCTTTGTTAAAAAACACAGAAAAATTAGGAGATGAACCTGATAGAAGAAAATATAAGAAGCAGGAAAAAAAGTTTAGTTTTTCAACCCAGGAAAAAGTAAAAACAAGTATTCCGAGTTTTGCAGGACACCCAGAAAATAATCCATCCGGATTCATCCAGGAGGATCATGCAAGATTTAATGCCACCTTTAGACTGAATACCACCCCCTAATTTAGGGGAGCAGTAGAAGATAATAAGGAGAAAAAATAACAGGAGAGGGGAAAGTGACACAGGAAAGAAGTGGAATTAGAATACACTAGTTGGTCTCTCAGGAAACAATATTCAGAAGGCGTAATGATGAAAACACTATACTGATGTGGTAGGGACCCCTCCCTAAGGAGAGAGAAAAAGAGGAGAGAAGACTTCAAGGTCACGTAGATATGCGCCCAGGTGCCTACATCCCCCATGGCCTTGTAAACTGAGACAACTTCATCAGAATCATGTTTATGTGTGTTACCATATATGGGAGACAAAAAATAGAAAATGTATTTAAAAAGCGATGCCATGTAATGTGGGCTGCTCAGTTCTTTGGGTTCGAACCCAACTGAGTGGTGCCGGCATGAATCAAGTTGCTTCCTGGAAATAAAAGCCTCGGTGTCACGACCATCTGTGCGAGAATCCTGCAGCACTGATACTCAACTTTCTAACAAATCTATAGTCTAAATATGGGTATAGAATGGACTATATATTTTCAAAGCTTGATTATTGAAATCTGTCAGCTTTAGCTGAGAAATACTGAAGTACCAAAAAAAAAAAAAAAAAAAGTTCCCAGTACTTAAAAGCAAGATAGGTTGACTTCTCACTCACAAGAAGCAGACCCACTGCAGTTCTTCTGAAGGTTGTCTCCAGCCCAGAATCCAGTCAGGGGCACATGCTGTTCTCATGGGGGTGCAGAAAGCACAATCTCTGACTCCCTCAGATTGAAGTGGCTTCATGCCTGGCTTTGGGATGTTGTAGGTGTGACGTGTGCCCGTGCTAAGCCTAGGCCTTGGGAAGCTCTGCACACTTCTGCTGTCTCTCTCTCAGAACCCCAATGGCACTGACGCATGTACAAGCTGTGGGCTAATGTGAAGCCATGTGGAAAAGGGCCAAAGCACCCCAGTGGAGGCCACCCAGGACCAGACAGCGCCCAGCCAACCTACCAGCTGACCTTAAATGCACAGGGGCCTGGTGAGCTCAGCTGTGCTGGTCACCCTGGGTGATGACTGCCCAGCTGGCTCTCACACTTAGGAGCGAAACTAAATGTTTGTGAATATATAACATGCTGCTCTGATTTATTGACCTGTGTTATCATTAGATAACTGACACATTAGAGAAATTATAGCAAGAACTTAATAAAGAACATTGTATAGCCAAAACATGGAAAGAGCCTAAGTGTCCATCAACTGACGAATGGATCAAGAAGATGTGTGGTTCATCCATACAATGGAATACTACATGGCCATGAGAAAGAATGAAATCTGGCCATGTATAGCAACATGGATGGAACTTGAGGGTGTTATGCCAAGCGAAATAAGTCAGGCAGAGAAGGACAGATACCATATGTTTGCAAGTATAGGAGGATTAGGAGGAACCTAACGGAGGACCATGGGGGAAAAGAAGGGGAAAATAGTGGGGGAGAGGGAGGGAGGCAAACTATGAGAGAATTCTGAATGCTGAGAACAAACTGAGGGCTGATGTGTGTGGGGGGAGGGGGGAGATGGGCATGAAGGAGGGCACTTGTGGGGATGAGCATTGGGTGTTATATGGAAACCAACTTGACAATAAACTATTTAAGAAAAAATAAAAAAATAAAGAACATTGTACAATAATTATACTTCAATAACAATGAAAGCCTAAAATTAATAAATAAAAAATGGAAATAGGTATGTCCTTTAGGTATATGAGAATAACTATCATAATAAACATGTAAAAGAAATTGTAATAATTTGAAGACCTGAGTATGGAAATACTCAAACAAAACTAAGGCTGTTTACTCTAAGCACTTTGGAATAATTGTTTTAATATGTGCATCTCTTTTTAATAATGGAAAGATTTATGTTTTAAATAATCAACATGCTTGGGGTGCCTGGGTGTCTAAGTTGGTTAAGCATCTGACTCTTGATTTCAGTGCGGGTCATGATCTCATGGTTCGTAGGTTCGAGCCACACGTTGGGCTCTGTGCTAACAGCCTGGAGCCTGTTTTGGATTCTGTGTCTCCTCTCTCTCTGACCCTCCCTTGCTCACGCTGTCTCTCTCTCTCAGAAATAAATTAAAAACATTAAAAATTAAAAAAAAAAGAATTAAAAAAAAACAAAACAAACCAAAACAAAAGAACATTTTTCCTTCAAGATAAAAGTAAAACAGAGTGTGAGTGGCTTGCCATGGAGAGGTTAAGGAATTTTCGCCCAGGTCACCCAACTGGTGTCAGAGCTGCAATTCTGACCAACATGCCAAAGTACTGCTCTCTTCTTCTCCAATAAACGCTTACACTGGTATTAAGGGGGCTTCTAAACAATGCTGTGCTTGTGCTTACAGGGTCCAACCGTCTTTAAAACACATAGAAGCACTTGGTGCAAAACATTAAAATCAGGCAAATACATACGTAATACTGGAATACAGACACGGTGAAATAAACCAAGAACAAGAACTAAAAACACAAAGATTAAAAAGAAAGAAAACAAATCTTTAAATGGTGACAGATGGCATATGCACACATATAAACTGTAAAAGAATCTACAGAGAAACTGCTGGAATTAGTAAATACATTGACTAAAATTAACGCCTATATGGTCTCTATGAAAGAACCAATTATATCACTATTAGCTAGCAATAAATAATTAGAAAATGAAATTTATCACCAAGACAATTGTGATATCAAAGACCTCAAATGTCTAGGAATATCATTTAAAAAGTGTGCTAAACTTACAGAAAAGTACATTATTGATAAAAATATTTTTCTAAAAACTGAATACCTGGAAGTTAATACCCTATTAGGAAGGAAGAAACTCAGTATTGTTGAGATGTCCATTTTCCTCTAGATGGACCTACAGATTTGGTATAAATCTCTAGGGACTGAGGGCAGACTGCCCAAAATGCACCACAGTGACATGCTGGCAGCTTTGAAGTGGAAAGACTTGGGAAGCAGCTGGTGCGGGTTTGGTAGGAACCCCTCCCTAAGGAGAAAAAAAAAAAGAAGAAGAAGAAGAAGAGAGGAGAGAAGACTTCAAGATCACCTAGATATGGGTCCAGGTGCCTACATCCCACATGTTCTTGTAAACTGAGACAACTTAATCAGACTGCATGTTTATGTGTGTTACCATATATGGGAGACAAAGAAATAGAAAATGTATTTAAAAAAACTATGTCATGCAATGTGGGCTGCTCAGTTCTTTTGGGTACAAACCTAACTGAGCGGTGCGGGCAAGAATAAAGTTGCTTCCTGGAAAGAAAAGCCTCGGTGTCACGACTCTCTGTGTGAGAATCCTGCAACACGGGGACAGTCAGACCCCCCTCTGATCCCTCAAACGGAGGAAACACATGAAAGATACTCCTCCCTGTACTGAGAAGTAAGAGCATATCCTTCACATCAAGACCCTCAAGACTGCCTCCCCACAACCCCATGACTGAGCTCCAGAACTCAGCAAAGTCCTAGAAGTTTCTGTCCAGCTCAAGCCTTACCTTTGAAACCAAATAACAAACTACTACAACATAAGAAGGAACCATTTAAGGATGCCCCCTGCACAGATGAATCGGAAAAGTGCCTGATGGTTCTCTCAGGCTTATCACAGAAGGTTACAATCCCCTCTGAATCTCCATCCCAAACTCAAACCCTGAGTAAGAAAGGATTGCTAACTCTTGGTCCCTGTTCAGACTCAGGGCTTTGCACAAATAACGAGAACTCGGGAGGCAGCCCCACCTGTGCAGGCTCTGTCTCTAGCTCACCAAAGGAGCTGACCCACTTGGTTAACTACAGGAATGACAAAGGAACGAAGGCTGTGGAAAACAAACCTTGTTACTTTCTTGCTACCCACTACCTTAAATTCCTTACTAACTGAAGCTCCCAAACTTCTCTTATCTTGATCCTGACCGGTCCTCACAAATGTCTTGTCTGTTTCACTAAAAAGGATTAAAAACAACCTACCTCGGTCATTTGCTTGGGTCTCAATTTCCTTCCTGGGCCTCTCTGCCCCGGTAAGAAAACTGTGGCTTATATTTGCTTGCTTTTTGTCTCATGTCAATATAATTCCTAGACCAGATGGAAGACTGTGAGGGTTTGATACACATATGCACTGTGAAAGGAATCTCCCAATCAGGTTAGTTAACACATCTCTCACCTCACGCATTTACCAGTTTTTCATTTTCTCTTTTCAAGTTCCAAAGATAACAATATAATATTATCAACTAGAGTCACCAAGTCACACACCAGATCCTCAGGCTTTACTCAACCTTATAACAGAAACTTTGTACCCTTTTTCCAGCCTCTTCCTATTCCCTCCACTCCCCAGGCCCCAACAACCACTTTTCTACTTTGTTACTATGGATTGGATATAGAAACAGCCTTTTTTTTTTTTTTTAAAGATTCAATAATTTAGTGACCCCACGCTTTATTTCTCTTTCTCTATTAGCTTATTTCACTGAGCACTGAAGCAAAAGAAGTTTCATCCATGTTGTCACAAAGGGCAGCAGGATTTCCCTCTCTTTAAAGCTTGATGGTATTCCATTACATACACATGTTCCTTACGCAGTCAGCCGCCACCGTCAGCTTGTTTCTGGACCTCAGCTCTCGTGAAGAATCCTACAAGGAACATCGGACAACACGTATCTCTTAGAAATAATGGGTTTACTCCCTTTAGGTAGAGGCCCATGGGTACACATATACTAAAATGAAAAGATAGACTAACGTTTCCAAAATGATAGGATAGTAAACAATTTCTAAATAGTAACCTTTTGATGATTTCTACCACCATGTAATTTTTTCTTATAATTCTGCAGATTTCTAAAACTATGTGTCAGAAAGATTTTTGGGTTGTTTCGTTTTGTTTTCTCCAATTTGACACATGACACTGCTCAGTCTCACAGGGACTAAGTGATTTGGACACGTAAGACAGCGGAATAGATTCCAACACCAGAGAGTGCCTTGGTGTGCCAACCCCAGGAAAGACGCTTCACGTTCCATCCAGCTCACCTGGAGGATGGATTTTGAATTTGAAAGCACTTGAGAGCCAGGGAGCCTGGGAGAGGAGGAGACTAAAGACACTGTGAGTAAATACAAGTGGCAAAGAGACTACCAAGAGGCAGGAAGGAGGGTGTGTGGTCCAGCCTGGAATGTGCCTGAGCAATGAAGCACAGCAGCCTCTGGGGCGGAAGTGGGGCCCAGGTTGCGCACAGCACAGGAACCCGCTGGGCCACAGGACAGTCGAGTTGAGCTAGACCCCGCTGCTCTGGGAGTTGAGGCTCTCAGAAGCCAGCGCCGCACTGAGGATGCTGCCTGCTTGCCTGCCGCCTGCGGAATGAGGAACCCACTCCGAAATAATCCAGCCTCTCCCGTGCCCCGTGTCATCCCAGGCAGAGCAAGCTGCAGCTGAAGGAAAGGACAGTGGTTGTTCCCCGCTGCAGCCTTCGGAGAAGAGAGGGCGCCGAAACCCAGGAGAGCCCCCTATGACTCCACTGCACGAATGAATGAATCCAGGTGCGGTGCCCCAGGTGGGCCCCCGTGCTGGCAGGGTTGTGGAGGCGACACGGCAGGGCACTGCTGCGCGCATGGCCCAGGTGGGCACTGGGTGGCGAGCACTGTGAGCAGTGTTGGTGTGTTACCCCTTCAGGGGCTTCCGCGGCGTAATCTGGGAGGGCCCTTGCTGGGAGGGCAGGGAATGACCTACGAGAGACCAGGCCACTCCAGCTTGGTAGGGGGCAGTTAGAGTAAGTAAAGGGAGCTTGCCTAGGAGGCTTGTCTGCAGCGGCAGCAAGAGGGAGGGATGGGCCCTGCACCTTAAAGTTTACCTGGAGGGAGGCCTTGACTGACCTCAGTGCAGGTGTTCGCAACATCGCATGGCATCTCAAGGCTCTGTCCTCGGAGCAGCCTTGGGGAGCAAGAAGGGAAGGCAGGACCCGGTTCCGGGACAGGGGAGGAGGGGAGGCGCCTCGGAACGGCCGGGTGCAGGGGAGCCCAGTCCTTTTGGTGATGTTCCCCAACAGGCACAGCTCAGGACCCTCTGGCGGTGGGCGTGGCCTAGGGCACTGTGGCAGTAGACAGCGTGCTAGGCGCTTCCGGGCCCAGCACGGCTCAGGGCGTTTAGGTGGACTCACGGCAGGGGGCTGGCAGGGCTGCTGGCATTGCTGCTGCTGGAAGGACATCTTTCCGAGGCGCCCAGGATCCTGAAAGCACCATGTGACAAGGCTTACTTGGCAACTGTCCCGCTTGCATAATAATCCACAGTGCCAGTGAGCTTCAGCGGGATCTCTCTCAGCAGGGACATACTCTGCCCTCCTAACACCGATCAGTCCTTCTCTCTACTTGCCCTCTCTTCCCCATGAGTTTCTGGTATCGGCACCTCCCTGGTCTTCTGTGCCGATGTCTATCATTTCCCATGCCGCTTTCCAAAGAGAGAGGTGCCTGTGTCCTTTGGCATCAAGAAAAGGGGGACTGGACACACCGTAACACCGAAAAGGAAAGTCCCAGTTGCTGCAATCCTGGCTAAGCCCACACAAGCAGTTCTTCAACAAGCTCATCATCATAAGGACCAAAATAATGGTACACCCGCCTCTGGTTCAGAGGGATGACTGCCAGGCTCAGACTCTACCTTCACGAGTCCTACATGTACAACCAGAACCTTTGGAACTGCAGCTGGAGAGTCTCCAGTTAGCACGGACACAGCCAGGAGAGAATTCCCCGGCCTCCATGTCTCTCCGTTCAACATGGCCCCCTAGGTTCTGTCCGTATACATTTGAATATAATCCCCACATGCTGAAAGAAGAATGCCATTAACAGCACCTCCACGCTGGCAACTTCTGCCCCACACTGAAGTGATGAAAGCAAGCGTGTAGCAGTGGGTGACAACAGTTTGCTTGTTTTCCCACTGTCATCCTCCAAAACAGGCATGCCCTTCAAGAAATCAAACTCACCTGATCTGCGACTGAGGTCAAATATCATAAGACATTTTACAAACATGGCGGTGGGATGGCAGGGTGCCCCTTTATGGCACCTTGTTGCCCCTTCAACAAAGGCAGAGCTTCAGTCATAAGACTGGCCTGTACCAGGCAGTCATTTCCCAACCACAGGGACCTTCTCCTATCATCCCCACAGTGCTTTGTCCTGCACACTCTTTATGACTCACTTGTAGATCTACCACATCCGAGAGTTTCAGTTCACGGTAGCAGCTGAATAATGGGGGCAAGTGGCTAAATGGCCCAGAGTTTTCCTCCTGGCTGAGGATAGGATCACCTCATCCTTGTGCCCTTTCTTAGAGCCTTCTGCATTGCAGAACTGGTTGGTCCTCTGTCGGTCAGTTTTGGGTACAGTCAATAGAAAATTTGTCTGTTAGAGCCTAGCAAACTGGCCATAGCCCCATGCTCATTCTCAGACATACTCAAACATACTTCCTGCCTTAGTCATCGACGGTTGCTGTGACAAACGTACCATAGACTAAGTGGCTTAAACAGCAAACATTTAGTTCTCACAGTTGTGGAGGTGGGGAAGTCCAAGATGAAGGTGCCGGCAGATGTGGTGTCTTGTGAGAGCCCACTTCCTTGTGCGTAGACAGCAGTCTTCTCTTTGTGTCCTTCCATGGGGGAATGGGTTAGGGAGCTCTCTGCGGTCTGGTTTACAAGAGGCCACTGATCTCTTTGATGACCTAGCCATTCACCTAAGGCCACCTTCCTAATGCCATCACATTCAGGGTTAGGATTTCAACAAGTGAGATTGGGGTGTGCGGGGAAAGGGACACAAACAGTTAATCTAAAGCACTGCCCCTCAGTATAGACCCCACAGACGTTAAAAGGATAATAAGGTAATAATACAAAGAAATTCATGCCCTTAGTGCAACAACTTAAGTGAATGGACCAGTTCACCAAAAGAAACAACTCATCTAACCTTGCTCAAGAAGAAATGGATAACCTGAGTTATGCTGTATCAACCAAAGAAACTGAATATGTAGCTAAAACCCTTCCAACAAGGGCAGTCCACGCACAGGTTCACCGGTACATTTTACCACACATTTAAAGAAATAATATCAATTCTACACAAGATCTTCAGAGGAAAACGAAAGGAGAGTAGACTACCCAACTCATTCTTATAAACCCGTTGTGTCCTCCTAACAAAATACTGGCAAGTGACAATCACTGATGTGTAAAAGCGATATACAGCATGACCCCGTGGGATCCATCCCAGTGGCCAAAGACTGGCTCGTCATTTACAAAGCAACCCGTGGAACACATCACAGGAGTAAACGAAAGATCAAAACCACAAATTCACCAAGATATAAGGAGAAACAGACATCTGGTAAAATTCAACATGTATTTATAAGTGTATGGAATTCTCAACAAACTAGGATTCAAAGGCAAGTTTTCCAGCTTGATAAAAGTCATACTTGAAAGGTGAACTCGGAGTGCTTCCCCCCTGGGATCGAAACCAAGGCGAGGTCTTGCTCTTTGGCAATAGTATTACCATCGTACTGGAAGTCCCAAGCAGTGCAACAAAACAACAAATATAGGAAAGGTTTGGGAGGGAATAAGAGAAAGAGATAGGGGTGGGATCTCCCAAAGGCTACAGCGTACCCAGAAATCTATTCTCACAGCCTCCAGTATCTCTCAGGGGAGCTTTGATCAACTCTGCACCTCAGGAAAGGGCTATTGTTAAAACAAGCAGAGTGACCATGGTCAGTGCTAGAAAGCAAATGCATCATTTGGAAATAAGTAGGAATATTAATTGTTACATTCTTTCCCTTTAGTTATATAGTTTCCCCACTTTTTTTTTTTCTAGGCAAGGTTTTCCTTTATACGTATCAAAACATCTTGGGTCGCCTAGGTTAAGCCTCCAATCCTTGGTTTCAGCTCAGGTCATGATCTCATGGTCTGTGAGACACGGCTGAGCCTGCTTGGGATTCCCTCCCTCACCCACTTGCTCTCTCTCTGTCTCAAAATATGTAAGTAAACATCAACAATTAACAAAAGAACAGAAACCCCGGAAAGTCAGACAACTGAAGGTATTGATTTCAGGGATGAATCAAATGAAAGACAAATACCATAGGATTTGAACTGTGTGCAGACTCTCAAAAACAAAACAGGTGAGCAAACAAAGAAAGCAAAACCAGACCCCAAAGAGAGAGAATGGGTGGTTGCCAGAGGGGAGGGAACTGGGGGGAGGGGAATGCGGCAGCCCCTTCCTTCCAGTTCTGGAATGAGTAAGTCACAGGGAGGAAGGCACAGTAGAGGGAGTGTGGTGAATGGCACAGCAGTGGGGCCGTGCGAGTGGGGACGGACCCCGACTACACCTGCGGGGACGGAGCATAACAGTATAGACGCGTTGTTGGGTCTCAGGGACCAATGCAAATAGAACAGACCTTTTAGGATCTCCAAAAGTAAGAAAGTTTTATCTGAGTCCAAATTAGGACAGCTGCCCAGGAAACACGCTCTTTGCAGGGAAGAAAGTGTTCCTAGGAATGAGCAGTTTTTGTATCTTGTAAAAGGGGAAAAGATATAGATTAGCGCGTGGACAGCAATCCTAGCTCAAGCAGGAAACAGGAGCATTGAAAGATGCTTCAAAGGGCAAGATGCTTTTCCCTGAGGCTCCACGTTCCCCAAGCAGGTGGACAACGCCAGCGTCGTGGCCCTAAGTCGGGATTGCGGTTTGAATAGAGTTTACATCCAGTCATGTTGATTGGAAGGAATCCCTTCTGTCATCACTATGTTGTATACCTGAAAACCTTTGTAACGTTGTGTGTCAACTATACTTCAAATTAAAAAAAAAAATCAAGAGATTTTGCAGCGGAATGTGAGATTCAGTAGAGTACACTGCAAAAGTGCGGTGAGCAGATCTCTGTACTAAGTGGGACCCTTCTATCTTCTGCCACTGCTTCTCTGACTTGGATAAGAATCGGGGGGGGG